>NC_055696.1:23650685-23970269 GCF_017639745.1 Melanotaenia boesemani | reverse complement strand
ACCAGGACTAACAGGTGCCTCAGAACCCTGCAGACCAGGACTAACAGGCGCCTCAGAACCCTGCAGACCAGGACTAACAGAAATTGGAAAAGCTTCTTCCCCACTGCAGCTACTTAATTGACCAGATAAACTGTTAACTGGTTGCACCTCGTCACGTACAGGGTATATTGATCTGATATTTGTAGTAGTAATTTGTATTTGCATATACTGCTCTGTATACAGTAGACACCACTATATAAGAGTCTGTTTCATTACTTCCTACTTATTTAATTCCTTTACTTATTTTATTACTTTTTACTTCCCATCCAGATGTAATGGAAAATTACAGTTAGTCAAAGTTCATATGTTTTTGTTTTTATTCTATAAGTTCATATAAGTTATATCTTTATTTCAGAGCATATGAGATTTGGGAAAAGTTTGTGTTTGTGTAAAGAGTGATTAGGAAAGTTGTTTTTGTCACTGCTAGCTTAAAAATGCAGAAGTATGCACATCTTATAATAGACCTGTTTTTGCACATCTCATATGTGGGTTATTTTCACTCTATGTAGATGACTGAGTGAACTCAGTTTGAACTAGACTGAGACCTCTTCATTTCTGCGAATAGCATCCTCACTCACCTTTACTTGAGCAGAAGTGATAAAGGTCAACTTCTGTTATTCAGAGGAGTTGTTGTTATCGAAACCAGACTGTGCTGTTTTACTTAACAGCAACCCTGTCTGCCTGCATGCAACCAGGGGTATAACTATCTGTGTCTTAAGAGTCTGACTTCGGACTCGCTCAGCCAAAGCTGTTTGACTGTGTGATTTCCCATTGCTGCAGCTCTTAATAAAACATCCTTGCTTTATTCTCATTCAGTGTGTGATTCTTTGAAATTTCCACAACACCATCACTTCCACAATCTTGCAGGTTTTCCAAATTTCCCTGCTCCAGCACACCTGACTCAAATTACATGGATCCAACAGCCTATAAGAATCTGCACAATGGCTCGTTAGTTTAAGTCAGGTGTGTTGGAGCAGGGAAATTAAGAAAACCTGCAGGATTGTGGCTCTTGAGGACCGACGTTGGCCACCCCTGCACTAGAGTGACAACATCTTCTGTCAAAAAAAGATCCTTGTAGGTGTTTAAACTTGGCGAATAAAGCTGATTCTGATGTTGATGGTCATAATAATGATGAAGACGGTGATGGTGATAATGGTAACAATGATGATGGTTGGGATGAAAGTGGTGGGGATGATGGTGATGATGATCAAAGATACGGAGCAACAGGAAAAACGTAGCATGTTAAAGCGTTCAGCCCGGTGTTTGCTGGTCTTACCAACGGTCTGCATTCATGACTCTCCTTTGCTAAAGCTGCACTTCAACCTTCTCCAGGAACAAAAAACAACATCTGCAGAAATCAGAGCAGGTCACCTTTGTGGAGCCTCTAGCAGCAGAATCAATAAAACCAGTTTTATTTATTGACCTTACCTGCATGTTGCTGGAAGTCTTCATGATGGGCAGCGTGTAGGTGTCTCTCTGCAGCTTTGAAGCTTTGCCATGGTTCCTCCGTTTAGCTGGAGCTTCCTCCTCATTGGGTTGCTGAGCTGCAGGGCTCTTCCTGACTGTCTCAGCCCTCGTCTGCCCTCTGGTGGGAGTGGCGGGAGTTTTATTTGTTTTGCGAGGACTCATTCTGATTTGCGTTACCGTCTCCAGTTTGAGGTGGAGGCTGGATCTGTGAGGACTGTGCTCGGCCGAGGAAGCCGAGAGATCGCTGCGCAACTTTTTAGGAGTCAGACGCACGTTGGTATCCGTTCCTGGTTCAGTTCGTGTCCTCTTCTGAGGCGTTGAGACAGCCTAGATAACAGAAACGAAGATTTCATCATTCTGTGAGCCACAAGGACAAAAATCAAAGATTAGCTTCTTTCAGCTGATTTAAAGCTGGAGCTGATGTTTCCTGCAATATTTACTAATAAGGGAATTCATATGGTTGCAACTAATAAAAGAAAATGGATTTTTTTTTATTATCTTACATTGTTCTCTTTAGAGTCAGGGTCTTCCTTCAGCTCTGTCAGCGAACGCAGATACTGCCGAGCTAAAATCTCCACCTGGAAATTAAAGGAGGGAAAGAAGCAGTTATTAAAAAATGACAAGATGAAAAGAGAACAGGAGTGTTTGACTGGGGATGGGCATAATTAATCGATGATCGATTAATTGATCATTAAGATGTTCGTCGATGACATTTTTTTAAATCAGTAAAACTAATTTAAGTCCTGCTGCGTGGTGCGAGTCTTGAAGGAATGCAGTGAATTTTGCTATGTGGCAGTAATTCAACACTTAACCACACGAGGGCAATGTTAAAAAAAACCAAAAAAACACTCCACAAGCCTACTCAGTTACCTGCAAGTTTCCGTGTATCTCAAAAGTAGTCTAATCATGAAGAGGTCACGGCGAAGTGTGGCGTGGGACCATTTTAATTTAAAAAATGACTCTGTTCACTGCCAACACTGCAAAGCTGTGTTTAAGTACAACTTCTCCACGACGCAAATGATGTACCACTTGAACAACGCACATCCGACCCTGGTTAGTGGGGGTGCCTCCTGCTCTCGGTCTCAACCTAGCATCAACTCTGTGTTAGCACGGAGGAGCTGCGATGCACAACGGGCAGAGAAAATTACCCAAGGGATCTGCAAGTTCATTGAGATGGATATGCTACCCTTAAGTATTATTGAGGGCGAAGGTTTTCGACAACTGATAAACTTATTGGAACCAGCATATCACATTCCGTCACGACGTACCATCACCAGACTGGTAGAAACGCACTATGAAGAACGGAAGCAGAAGCTGAGAGCTACATCACCATCACCTGCCACTACATCAGTGATGACTGGCAAATGAACTCAGCAGTCCTCCTCACAGAAAGCCTGCCAGGCCGACATACAGCTGATCACCTCGCTGAGAAAATGAATGCAGCTGTAGAACAATGGGGACTTGAAAACCGAGTTATTGCATGCGTTCATGACAACGCAGCCAATATTGTCGTTGCCAACAATCCCAGCAGAGTGAACTGGACTTCAGTTGCCTGCTTTGCGCACACACTCCAGTTGGCTATAAATGACGGATTTTCACTGTATCTACATCGGGTAATATCAGCGGCTAGTAAACTTGTTAGCCACTTCAATCACAGCACTGCAGCAACCAATGCACTACAAAGGAAACAGGAGCAAATGGGCCTCCCGATTCACCGGCTTAGCCAGTCGTGCAAAACTCGGTGGAACTCCGTGTTTGAGATGTTTGATCGGCTGGTGGAGCAGCGGTAGGCTGTTGCTGCTGTGCTTGGAGTAGGCCTGATTATATGCATACTTGCCTCTTATCTGCGTCGTGTTGCCTATTTAGATATAGATCTTTCTTATTGATTTCCCCCATCATTTACAGGTTCAGTCTGATGAGTTTGTGTTATCCTCCCCCATGATCGCCTTAATGTTGGACCCTCGTCACAAGCACCTGGGCTTTCTTAAACCAGTACAGAAAATGGCTGCTAATGTGAAACTTGTTGAACTGGGAAAGGAAGTGGACATCGGTAGGGTAGCTGTCCCTGAGCCTGGGGGAGACAAGGACCCTGGATTGTCTGACACAGACGAGGAGAGCGCAAACACTGGAGTCACGGCCTGCCAGTCCCAGGTCTCTGCTATGACACAACTTCTTGGGGAGTACTATACCACTCAATGTGAGTCTGGCATTGAAGCAGAATTTCAGGACTTC
Source organism: Melanotaenia boesemani (assembly GCF_017639745.1). NCBI lineage: Eukaryota > Metazoa > Chordata > Actinopteri > Atheriniformes > Melanotaeniidae > Melanotaenia > Melanotaenia boesemani. The sequence continues at coordinate 23,966,531 of NC_055696.1, read as the reverse complement.
CTGAGGGAGGCTCCCCCACCCCTGGATTGCACCCCTACAGACTGGTGGAAAATGAATGAAATAAGGTTCCCCAGGCTTGCCAAGTTAGCACGAAGGTACCTGTGTATTACAGCGACGTCAGTCCCCTCAGAGCGGGTGTTTTCGACGGCTGGACTGACGGTCACCAGGTTGCGTTCGCGTCTGACCCCAGAGCATGTTAACATGCTCATCTTTCTCATCAAAAATCAGTAGACTGGTGCTGAAGTTATATGTGAGTTACTGTTTATTTTTCTATTAAACTTTGTTAATGAGCCTATTTCATTGTTAGGTACACTGAGCTCGCTCTCACCCTCTTTCTCAACTCTGTGCCTTTTTTAAAAAGTTTTGTGTTACATTTGGCAAAACCTGTCAGACCTAACTCTTATGTTCTTTTGGTTATTGATTAACATGATTGTTTTTTATTATTTTGGCCAAAAAGAGGGTCAGTTGTGTTTATGAGAACCGGCTGCTAGCTGTAGGCTCTGCTGCTTAAAAACGCATATTTTCAAGTGTAACCATTAAATGAATCCCGTTTAACTGCCACAAGAGTTGTTCATCTTGTAATAAAGATCTCAATGTGGAAACGCACTGTTTTTTTTTAATTTTCCCTGCATTTTAATATACCCCATAAATACTGAATTTTAATGTAAATATTAATGATTAATCGATAATCGATCGTTAATTCTCACGATGATCAATTAAGACAATTTAATCGAATGCCCATCCCTATGTTTGACCCAAACTTACCTTCCATTTGGTGAAATCGCTGACTGAACTGGGTCCATATTTGACTTGCTGACGTGCAGTGTTTACAAAGTTGGTCTCCAGCTGGGACATTTTCTCCGCCATGATGGGATCCGGGAGGCTGAAGCTCCTCTCCCACACCGCCATGACCTATAAAGAAAAACATGAACGTTTACTGACACAAGCATGAGGAATACTGAGATCCCAAACTAATGGATCATTATAAAACAGAGGAGAACCGCTTCATACCCGGGACCTCAGGTTGTCGCAGAAGACATAGCGTATGTGGTTGGCGGTGGTGCTGACATCTTTCCCATTGTAAACTCTCAGATTGGGCAGCAACACCATCAGCTTGTAGTTGTCACTCACCTGAAACAACAGCAACGTTACCACCCTCTGATGTGCTGTTACAAGCTGAAAGAACAAGGTTCCTGACATTTCCTCACGTTTTCTGACACGTGCACTAAGACGTAGAAAACAATTGAAGTCGTCAGGATTGAAGTGTTACTCTGAGCTCAGTAAGATCACTCATCATTTATTTTCTACTTCTTTACTTCTCACACCTGTACTTACTGAGATGTTTCTAATTATTCTGCTATAACAGATGGAACTCAGAGCAATCTGAAATGTCTTAAATGTAACCGGGATTTAACAGAAGCATCAGGAGATACATGGGCTCTCCAGGTACTCTGGCTTCCTACCAAAGTCCAAACACATGCACTAGTGTGAGCGTTTTGAGTGTCCACGATACCACAATGGACTGGTGACACGTCCAGGCTGTACCCACCAAACAAACTTTAAATTTAGTGGACTGCAGGTCTGCTCATAGTGGGAACACAGTTCATCACAGAGTACTTTAGACCAGTGGTTCCCAACCTTTTTTCCTCTGGGAACCTCTTCATGCATATACTAAAATGCCATGGACCCCCTGCTCCACCCTGTGCTGAAACCATGCTGGTTTTAGGCTTTCAAAAGTGAGATTCTCACCATATATAACGTATTCTGGTTGAGTCCTGTCCTTTGATAAAGCCAAAGTTAAATGAACAACATACAGCCTTACTTTTTTTTCCTTAAAACAGGGACAATTTGTGGACATAAATCACAATGGCTCTAATGTTCAAAACCTCAGGGACCCCCTGTGCTCTTGGGAATCACTGCTTTAGATAATCATTCACACCTTGCTTCAGGTGGGTAAATCCAACGAGAATATGGTGAGTAATTACTGAGTATAGGCAAACTCCACACAAACACCTGAGCCGACACAAACACAGAACTTCCTGCCGTCATGCAGCACTGCAAGCAAGCAGCACATCAGGCCGTTTTCTGCATCGTTTGGACCTTATGGGCTGGGATACATTTGCTGAACGCTAGCGTACACATCAGCGTTCAGCTACGTTTGTGTAAATACTTGCTGCAAATGACAAGAACAACGTGGCAAAAACGCTCAATACTGGAGGTCAGCGCTAGAGGGAATACACAACAATTGGACTTTGAAATAGAGAAAAGGTCAATCGACCGGTCATATTTTATTTCCAGGACATCAACCTCCAAAACACTTCCAATCTGTTGCCAGCTGTTCAGGTACATGGAGGAAAACTCATACAGATGCCAGTAGTTGGAGACAAGACTATCCGCCATTGTTTTTACCTCGGACCTGTCGTGTTCATGCTCTTGTTTGCATGACCATCTCTAGCGTTCAAGTCAATATTGCAGCTCACACATGCTACACGTTAAGGCGGATTTATACTCGTGTGGCATCTGCTTACAGTCGGTTGTGGCGTAGTAGGTGTTGTATTGCAGTTTCTCTTCCTAATCTTAAGGTGGCAGCAGGGGTGGTGTCTCATCAACTCGATCCACTGGTTATTGTTTTTAAAAACGGTGGTTACCACACAAATTCAGCGAGAAGATACAGATATCCGGTAACACATGATCCCAAACTGACCAATCACAAGGAAGTACCTCAGCGTAACCGCCTGCGTAGCAGGGGTGCATTTCAGGTCTGGAAGAGGTGGGTGTCGAGCCTCTGCAGAGCTACGTCGAGCCTACAGCGGTTACGCAGACACTGCACGAGCATAAATCCGCCTTTACTTGCACATGCTAAACAAAGGCAACTCATCCCTGCATCATTGTACACAACACAGGTGCAGCAGTCCGAGCTTGAAAAGCCCGTCTCAACAGTATTATAGCTGGTAATCACACTGGAGCTGCAGAAATAAACACCAGTAAAATTTGAAGTAGTAAGTCAGGTCCTTACAGTCACGTAAAGATTGTCATCCATCTTGAGCTTTTCCAGACCCCTCAGAGACTCCAGAGTGGTGACATCCTCCATCTGGTTGTCACTGAGGTCCAGGTAACGAAGTGCCGGCAGCTCCAGGTTCTTAGGAAACTCCTGCAGCCTGTTTGCAGACAGATCCCAGCGTTCCAGGGACTGCAGGCGGGACAGGAGCCTGATGGGCAGGTCCTGAAGCTTCAGCCCCATCTTGGATAAACTTAACAGAGGAAAACCACCAGTCCGTTGAAAAATCTAATCAAATGTCTAGTTAATAAACGATTATTCTGTTCTATCTATCTTCTATTATGTCCACTTTTAAAACTGTATCTAGTTATTTATAATTCATGCAAAAGATTTTCTTGCTTCATTTGTGTAAATAGAAGACAAATAATAAACAGAACATCAACACAGCAGTGTAAAGAGGAAAACTGAAAGCAGCATGCTTACTTCAGGGTCTTGATTTGTTCCAGCTTGTTGGTTTTTGGAGAACCTTTCTCCAGTAACAGTTTCTCTGTTATTCTCTCCATGGCTTATCTGAAGGGACAATAATTATTCAGACATGAAGGGAAGGAAATGAACCGTCACAAGTTATGAGATTTTAGTTCCTGTTTGCAATTACCTGTGACAAAAACGATGTTAAGAAGACTGGTATCTACAAACACTAATTGCATATATGGGAAGATTTTTGTCCTAACATTTTTCTAAATCGGTTTATTTTGGGGGTTCTTCCTTTATTTGTGTGAGCAAACCAATGTTTCTCTTCCTTAGCTCAATGAAAACTATATATGACCAACAGGCTTAGTAACACACTTTTACGATGATTATTTACCAGAACGATAAAAACAAGAAGAGATTAGTGAAAAAAAAGAATTTGAGGGTTGATTTATACATGAGGTTTGCCACGTTGATTAGAAGCATCGATTACCTTCCCTTTAAACTTCGTAGTTAACATTTGCCAGACTGCATTTTAAATTACTTATCGCATAAACACACTTCATGTACCAGCCAATTATCTTTCATAAACCAACAACAGGCAGTGGAAAATTAATTAAATTACATACCAACACTTGGACAACGCTGACGAACTAAAGAACAACGTAGAAACCAAGTTTTCCCGGGGAAACGCTGTGTACTTCCGGTAGGCGTGGCCTCGACCGTTTGCTATTGAGCGTTTTTACCCTGAGCTGTGCCTGTCAGGCAAATTGTAGCGCTATCTTTGCCGTAAAGATGTAGTATCTGACCCTTGCACTCCAAGCAATGTCAATAAAAACATTTAAAAGGACCTCCGTGTGGTCGACTCCGTGAACTCTTTTAAAATCCAGATGAAGCAGTTATTAAGGAAACCTATTATGTTGTTGTACCCATTTTATGTTCAGCACTTTTTTAAATTGATTTTTATCTGTAAAAAGAGCTTCATAAATAAATTGTACGTTTATTGACTAAATGCATTCTGAAACTGCAGAAATTTCACATGCCATAGTTTTACCTTCTGTTTATATTCTGTTAATTTGTTTCATTTTAAAACGGTTGGAAAACTCTTCCGCTCCGTTAGGTGGCGACAGTCGTGTCCACCGGTGGAGCTTCAGTTCCTCCCGCAGAAGAAGAAGAGGATGATCGGAAGGAGGTATTCTGGTAAACATACCATAATGTTGGCTGAAGATAGCACGTTCAGTGGTAATACATGCGCTTGTAAAGGGATCCGGCGGTGTCTCGTCTGTGAAAAAATTAAAGGGAAGTCACAACACGAGGCAAGAGAAAAGAAGGTACTTAAAGCTAACTAAAGATTTACTTCATTTCATGACAAAAATAAACCATAGAGTGTGTCTCAAACCGCGCACTTGCATGAGTGCACTGGAAGGTAGTGTGTGGTGCACACTATCGTGGGTAAGTGCTGATCCAAATTCAGCACTAATGTTTTGCACTTACCAGTAGTGACGTGCCATCTTTTGACAGTGAGCCTTAATTTACAGAATGAAATTCCAACTCTTGATTTTACTTTGTTTACTCCTGACTTAACCCCACCTGTAAACTTTGTCGCATCCAACGCAGGATCCTCCTCGGGCTGCACATGACTTAGAAAGTATGCTTATTTATTTTTGACCCTACATGCTGCCTAATAGCAGCGCCGCTCCGTTAATATACCTTTTTTTTTTAGGACAATCCGTCCAAGTTCTTCCAAAATCACGTTAACATACGTGTTTGCGTGTCATCATACTTTTGTGCTCTTAAATGCCTTTTAAAAGGCCTCATTAGTGAAACAAAGAACCGTGGCCTCCACTGTATTAATCTATCTCAGTTGATAACAATAGAAACCATCAGCACACGTTCATGTGTCTGCATGTCTCTCCCATACCTGTTAGTATAAAGTGCAATTTAAAACACTAATAAAACAGCTTTTAAACATGCAAAGATATCTTCACTAAATTAAAGTACTTTACATTATACATGTGTTTTCATTAGTGTTTAAACTGATACGTTCACGTCTGGCAACAGGAAACCGATTATACTAGAAATCATCATTTAAAATATGAAATGCTGTAATGAAGACGCTAAAACAGGGATGCGGAATTTTTTTTTTTTATTAAAACATTTCTCTCTTGCCTCCTCCTCTCCACAGCAGCGTCCTAGCCCGCAGGTGGTAAATGCCTCAGTGCCACTGCTAGCTCGGTGGTTTGATGCCACGGTGACCTACGGTGAACACACAATGGCAGTTTATATAAAAGCAAACATTATTATGTGCTTTATGGGTACTTTGCAGACGCTTATCTAAAGTGATGTACGGCTTAGTCTGCTGTACCATGGAAACGGACCGGTTTTCTAAACCAGCGGTGTTTCCTAATCAGTTTTCAGATCAAGGACCATTTCGTTTACGTCAGAGACCCTGCAGTGCTTAATCTGGAGGTTCAACAATCATGAATAAACATACAGAACCTATAGTATTAATCATTTTTTTTTTATTATTATTATTTTATTATTCCTTTATTTAACCAGGATAAAAACTCATTGAGATTAAAAATCTCTTTTGCAAGAGTGTCCTGGCCAAGCAGGAGCAGCACAGTTACAACAATGGGTTACAGCAACATACTTCCACACATTCACACATAATAAATACAATACAAGATCAATACAAACAAAATTAACTAAAACAATTACAGGCAAAAGATTTAGTTTCAAGTTCAGTTAAGAGCGACTTAAAAGTGTTGAGTGACACTAAGTCTTTTAGTTTAAGGTCTTTCTGTAGGTCATTCCAATGGTAAGGTGCAGCAAACTTGAAAGCCTTTTTCCCCAGATCAGTGCGAACGCGGGGCACAGAGAACAGAAGTAAGTCCTGAGAGCGCAGACTATAGCTGCTATCACTCCTCATCTCAACGAGATTATTGAGGTATGGGGGAAGTAGCCCAACGATGGATTTATAAATTAAAAGATACCAATGCTTCATTCTCCGGAATGACAAGGAAGACCAACCCACCCGAGTGTACAAAAGACAATGATGGGTCAATGACTTAGAATTCGTTATAAAACGCAATGCCCCATGATAAACAGAGTCCAAGGCATGTAAAGTATCAAAGGAAGCGTTCATATAAATAACATCCCCATAATCAAGAACAGACATAAAAGTAGCAGAAACAAGTTTCTTTTTACCTTCGAAAGATAAGCAAGATTTGATTCGAAAATAAAAGCCCAATTTCAATTTCAATCTTTGGACTAGTTTCTGAACATGAGGTTTAAATGATAAACAACTGTCGAGTAAAATACCGAGGTATTTGTATTGTGTAACTAGTTCAATTTGATAACCATCATTTGATTTAATGGGATGTAAGTGTGGAAGACTTGCTCTGGATTTAGTAAAAAGCATGTATTTGGTCTTTTCTGAGTTTAAAACCAGTTTTAAGTGGTAAAAAGTTTCTTGTAATTGATTAAAAGCTATTTGAAGTTGAGATTGTGCTTGCTCAGGAGAAGGTGCTGAGGTGTATAAAACTGTGTCATCTGCATACATGTGTAAACTAGCATTTTTTATATTTCCTTCTAAAAAGCTAATATAAATAATAAAAAGAAGTGGTCCAAGGATAGAGCCCTGCGGTACACCTGAGGCTACTTTTGAGAAATTGGATTTTTGTTCCTGGAACCTGACACACTGCGATCTGTCAGACAGATAATTTTCAAACCAACCTACGGTATGATCTGATATACCAATGTTATGAAGCGTTTGTAAAAGGACAGAGTGATCTACTGTATCGAAAGCTTTGGAGAGGTCAATGAAGAGTACTGCACAGTAGTGTTTGTTGTCTAACGATTCAATAATGTCATTTAAAATTTTGAGAGCTGCAGTTGTTGTGCTATGCCGCTTTCTAAAACCAGACTGGGACATGGGTAAAATATTTGCAGTGGTCAGGAATTTCTTAAGCTGCGTGTTTATTAAAGATTCCAGGACTTTAGACAGGACACACAGTTTTGATATTGGACTGTAGTTGTTCAAATCTGTCGGGTCACCTCCCTTAAACAGAGGTAAAACATGAGCTGATTTCCAGATTTGCGGAATTGTATTTGTGGCCAGGGACAAGTTAAAAATATATGTCAATGACGGAGCAATAAAATCTGCTGCGAGTTTTAAGAAATAGGGTTCTAGACCATCAGGGCCTGCTGCTTTGGTTATATCCAATTCCTTGAGGGTACGTGATACCTCACAGATGGTAAACGGCTGAAAAACAAAATTATGTTTTGAGACTTCATAATTTATTGCTGAGGGAAAGTGTAAGTCCTGTGAGTGATTGAGGGAACTGAACAAAGAACCAGAAGCAATAAAATGGTCATTAAAACATGTCAACATCTCGTCCTTATCTGTGATGCTTTGAGAGTTTTTCACTATGCTGGTTGGTAGTTGAACGCCTAAGCTACTGTCGGATAGGGACTTTATTGTTTTCCAAAATTTTAATGGATTATTTAGGTTTTCAGTTGTTTGTTTAATAAAATGATCAGACTTGGACTTTCTTATTTCAACTGTACATTTGTTGCGTAGTTTCCTGAATGTAAGCCAATCAACAGCATTGTCGGTTTGTCTTGCTCGTGCCCATGCTACATTACGTTCATGCAACAGGTCAGCCAGGTGAGAAGTAAACCATGCATTGATACGGCTTTTTACTTTGTAGTGCCTGATTGGTGCGTGCTTATTAATTATTTTTATAAATCCACTGTAAAAATAGCTCCAGGCAAATTCAATGTCATTAATCATAGTTATTCTGTCCCATTCAAATTCATAGAGATCATGGAAAAAACCTTGCTCAGAAAACTGTTTTGTATTACGTTCTATAATAATGTGTGGTTTGGTTTTTGGTATTTTTGTGTTCCGAGAGGTTGCTATGACACAGTGGTCACTAATATCATTAGCAAATACGGCCGCCGGGGAGTATTTTGAGGGTGTGTTAGTCAGAATCAGGTCTATCAAGGAAGACTTTTCAGGAAACTTTGGATTTGGTCTTGTGGGAGCATTTACAAGTTGAAACAGATTTAAAGAATCACAATATGATTTAAGATCATTTGAGACCGGCTGGAGCCAATTCCAGTTTAAATCCCCAAGGATTACAGTTTCTTTGTTATTCAAAGATGATAGCAGTTCAAATAAGGAAGAATGAGCACTGCTATCAGCCGAGGGCATTCTGTAACAGCCAACTACAGTAATATGTAGGGAATCAGAAACCTCGAGATCAAGAGCTAAAAGCTCAAATTTCTTTGTCAATGATTGTGACAAAATGACATTTACTTTGTACTTTGATTTAACAAAAATGGCTACACCGCCCCCTCTTTTTAGCCGGTCAGTTCTGAAGACATTATAACCTTTTATGAGTATGTCATTATCTGGGATTGACTTATTTAACCAAGTCTCAGAGACAACTATTATATCTGCCCAAATGTGCATCATATCCATTTTTACCAACAGACTTCTTACATTCAAGTGGATGATGCCAAGACCAGTTCTAGATTTAAACTCAGCAGGGGTACTAAAAACAGGGGAATCTGGTCCAGGGTTTGGTGGGACATTTCCAGAGATTAATAACAATAAAAATATCAAGCGTTTTAGAAATTGTGTTTTTTTGTGCGATACATTTGTAGATTCTATGGATGGAAATACTCTTGAGACAAATATTGAGCTTGTAACAAAATTGTCTTGAAGAGCCATTACACTGCTCAAATACAACAAATCAGTGGAATCTACGTGAAGATACAAAGGCAAATAAAATAGACGTGGTGCACAGACTGATGCCCTCGTTCCTCCCCGGATTGTACCCCAGGGGAATGGATTCACTGGACGGGAGTTATTTATCCCGCTGAGTCCAATGCCAAAGTCACAAATGGAGGATACAGTTAATGTCCCTAGGACCAATAATAATGACAGTTTTGCCCTTGTCATTATAAAACACGTAGAATAGTAATATACAAGGTGCAGGAAACGTAGAATAGGAAGGTGCAGGATCCGTTTTCCTCTTTTGAATCCAGTCCGGGTTTTCCGTTCCCAGCTCGGATGCCGTTTCAGCGTGATGTCACACGTAAGCAGGAAGACTTACCAATGTCGCTTTATGAGAAGAATTTCAGGCCCATCAAAGAACAACACATGGCCCGATTTACGCTCTGCTTTGAGCGGAGCCACTAGCTATCACCATGGGAGCGGGATGATGAGCGGGTGCTTTACTGATGAAGAATCAGGCCCATCAAACAAAGGTGGCATGCCAGGACTCCAGTGACGACCGCCGGCTACTCTTCATCAGTAGATCCTAGTGCCAGTACTTCATCGGTGGAGACCAGGATGGCCAGCATGGACAAAAAGTGAGATCCACGAAAAGTGAGATCCACGAATTCCACTCATCTACATAGCCCATAGCCCATCTACATCCGCAAAATCGGCTAAAAACTGCTAACATCTACGTTGCTAACTCTACTGCAGCCTCCAACAAATGATCAGATCCATAACTGTCATCAGGGATAGAAGAGATAAGAAGCATGCTGCAGTTTATATTAGAATTATGATCAAATAACTTCATACTTAAAACAGTAGAAAATAGCCTCTGCCTGCATCGGTACCGCTGAGTCGGTGGCCGCCAATATTCAGCTCTGAAAAACTGGTTGAAAGTCCCTCCCCTTCCGTTACGTCAGCAAGATGGCGTCCGATTAGCAAATTCTGCAAATATATTATTAGAGAATGCATCATCAGGACTTTATTTATAAATTTGATTAGGATAAGTAGCATAATAATATTAATAATAACTTTATTGTCATCATACAGGAAGGCATGACGAAATTATAGGTAGCTGCCTATGACGGTACCTTTAAACACAAATAATAAAATCATATGTACATATCAAGGCAAAAACTATAATACCAGTCATACAAAATCCAATATATATATGTATACAATATCACAGGGGGCAGTAATGAATAAAACCAATAAAATTATAAATACGTAAGCTGCACTATTAAAGGTCAACTTACTATATTGTTAGAGTTCAGCAGCCTGACAGACCATGGGGAAAAAAACTGTCTCTCAGCCTGTTCTGCATTTTAAAGATATAAATCTTTTCCCTCATGGTAGCAGGCTGAAACTGGCCAGGGTGGGTCCTGGTGATTCTCTGCAGTGCGTTCCTGTCTGCTACAGAGCAGGCCACAAAGCAAACCGTCACACAGTACGTCAGCACCGACTCTATGGTGGCTCGGTTTCCTCTCAGTGGTTCCTCTTCAACACCCGAAGAAAGTGGAGTCTCTGTTGTGCCCTTTTAACGAGTGCTGCGGTGTTGACTGACCAGGTGAGGTCCTCGAATAAGTGGGTCCCCAGGAACTTAAAGGAGGTCACCCTCATTAGGAGGCTTAGCACACAGCCTTGAGGGGAGCCAGTGCTTAGTGTCAGGGAGGAGGAGTGGAGCTTTCCCACCTTCACTACCAGTGGTCGATTGGTCAGGAAGTCCTTGATCCAGGAGCACATCAGGGGCACCAAGTCCAGGTTTGCCAGCTTCTCCACCAAGATGTCAGGACTGATGGTGTTAAATGCTGAGCTAAAGTCAATAAACAGCATCCTGACATAGGTTCCAGGGTGCTCCAGGTGGCACAGGGCTGTGTGCAGAGCCATGGAGATGGCATCCTCTGTACACCGGTTTGTCCTATAGGCAAATTGGAGTCGGTCAGAGTTTTGGGGGAGACATTCTTTAATGTGCCTGAGAACAAGCCTCTCAAAGCACTTCATCACCACAGACGTCAGTGCCACTGCTCTGTAGTCATCGAGGTCCTTAATGGCTGAAGCCTTTAGACAGGACGATACTTCAGCCAGAGACAGGGATGAACTGAAGCTCCCCATCAGGACTCCTGCTAGTTGGTCTGCATAGGTACGAAGGACTATTCCAAGCACGCCATCTGGATCAGCAGCTTTCCGTGGGTTTACCGACTTCAATACGCACCTCATCTGATGTTCCTGAAGAATGAGACACTGGGGGCTGGAGGGCTGATGAGGTGGTGTGACAGCCCCGATGACGCAAAGCGGGCGAAGAAGCTGTTAAGTTCATCTGCTAATGAGACATTTGCATTGACCTTTGCATGCAAATTGCCTTTATATTTAGTCAGCTGCTGGATCCCTTGCCACATCCGCCATGAGTCATTATTCACAAGATAAGATTCAATTGTCCTTTTCCTTAGCTGCCCTGATACCTCTCCACAGGTTGGATCTGGCTACACTGTATAGAGCCTTGTCCCCTGATTTAAAGGTGGTGTTTCGTACTTTTAAGAGTGTTTTCACTTCAGATGTTATCCAGGGCTTTTGATAGGGAAAAACCCTTATCTGCTTATTCACTGTTACAGAATCTGTACAATATCTGGTGTAAGATAAAATGATGTCTGTGAGTCCTGCAATTCCATATGGTCAAATACGGACCACGCTGTGCTCTGGAAACAGTCCTGAAGCTGATTAAGTGCTACTGTTGGCCAGATTTTAATAATCATAGTGATTGGTTTAGTTCTTCTTCTGAGGCTGGTATATGCAGGAGCTAGGAGCAGAGAAGGTGTCGGACATGCCCAGGTGGGGGAGGGGGACAGATTTATATGCCTGTTTAAGATTACAATAGACCTTGTCTAAAGTATTAGACTTTAGTATTAGAGTATTAGACATCAGAATCATTTTTGCTAAATTCATTGCAGGTTAAAGAGAAATAAATCATAATTTGATAGAGATAGGATTTATGGCTCTTTGAAGGGAGCCAGATCTTGAGGAGCCGTTCCTTTCAAAGACCCATTTGAAAGACTGGTTCGTTCTTAACAATATCTTACAAAATTTCATAACATATAAGGACAAACAATCAAAATATGTACCTATATAAAATCTACTATACAAGATTAAAAAAATATATGAAAAATATAGATAAAAAAGGATAAACCTGAGCAGTCAGTGCAAATTCTGTCACAAATGTGATGAAGGCAGTGTGGAAAATTTTTGAATTTGTGAAAAGAATGGCTCACAGCTGTGAATCTGTTCCCATCGTTCATTTTAAAGAGCCATTCAAAAGTATCGATTCATTCATGAACATTACATCTCTATAATTTAAAGCTAATTTTTTCTCTCAGTTGTTTAGAATACAGTTTAATTAATTTAAAAGTATTTGCTACCTAAAATAATGTGTTTTAAAACTTATTTAAAAATATTTTTCCCAACTCAGTTCAGTTCAGTTTTTTTTTTGTTTTGTTTTTTTTTATGGAATAGATTTGGGGGAAAAGAAGGCAACAAACCTAATCGACTTCCTGAATTGTTTAATTTTTCTGAAATGGGCATGACCAAATCTATGTTATTAAGGTAAAAATATAATTAGTTGAATCTGTGGGATGGTAAAGTGGCCATCTACCTGAACATGCAGTGTAAGTGAGGTAGGCGTGGCAGGACTGGGTTTAAACTACAGCAGACACTATCTGACTCATGTAAGCAGAAATACAATGATGCAACACAAAGTGGTTTCAAATATTTGTTTCAGAAGGAGAGGGAAAGTAAAGCAAAAATCCAATTTCAACTCTTATATTTCTATTCTGTCTTTTTTTTCTTCTTATATAAAGGTTGTCCATCATTTCCTCTACAACTCTGAGACGAGGCTCGCTGACTCCACAGATGCAGAGGTTGCATCCTTCCCTTTTCCTGGTGTCTTCCTGTGGGAGAACTTTATATCAGAGGAGGAGGAAAATGAGCTGATTAACTCAATGGACCAGGATTCATGGAATGAGTCCCAGTCTGGTCGGAGGAAACAGGTAATGTTCAGATGAAACTCTACATTTTCTTGTCCAACTCTGCAAAACCGTAAGAATATTTATTATTTTTATGTTTTAATCAAATGACATTGTTCTCTCATGTGGTTGCAGGACTTTGGCCCAAAGGTGAACTTTAAGAAAAGGAAGGTACGCATGGGTGACTTCAGCGGACTCCCGGCTTTGAGCCAAAAACTGGTAGCCCGGATGCAGCTGGAGCCGAGCCTGGCGGGCTTTCAGCCGGTGGAGCAGTGCAATCTGGACTACCATCCGCAACGAGGCTCAGCCATCGACCCACACCTCGACGACTCCTGGCTGTGGGGGGAGCGGCTGGTCACCATCAGCATGTTATCAGACACAACGCTCACCATGTCTCTTGAGCAGGGTATGCCAGAGCTGGGACTAGCAGAGGAAGTCCACGTGGCTGTGCGTCTTCCTCGCAGATGTTTAGTAGGCCTACACGGTGAGGCGAGGCATCGATGGAAACACGCCATTCACCGGGAGGATGTTCACGAGCGCAGAGTCTGCTGCACGTACAGAGAGCTGTCTGCAGAGTTCCAGCCTGGTGGGGAGCAGGCGCTGCTGGGAACTCAGCTGTTGAACACTGCTCTGAGCTTCCAAGGAACTCCAGTATAACCCATCCACACAGTTTTACCTATCAGAACAAGGACACATAATGAACTCTGAACAGGTGTCCTTAATTCAGCATAAAGGTTTGGATGCTAGAAATGATCACTTATTTCACACCAGCAAAATGCTGTTGAATTTAGATGTCCAGCATTCCCAGTATAAGTTCCTCTTAAATCTGTTTTTCATGGAGGTTATCATCGGTAGGGGGACATCTGATGAGCATTACAGCACTGCTCTGAGTAACACATGTTTGATTTCCATTGTTTTATTGATATATCAATCAGAAGGCATCAGGTTCACAGGTGGCTGACATGCAACATCCAACTGAAAAACCGGAACTCTTATTTGGTTTTAGACGGACGATCAGGGACAATTAATGCCAACAACAGTTAAAATAAATATTACAGACTTCCTCACCATCCTCTGATCTGTGATGTTTATTATTATTTTTAGAAATCAATCAATCATTTAAGCCCTTGTTCTGGAGGGTGATGACTTGCAGCAGGTCTGAAGAAGCCTCTGACTAAACACACTCTGTTTCTTCACCAGAACCAGTTTTCCCCAGCACAGACTCAAAACCAGATTTATCCTCAACTCAGAACCAGAGTTACCCCCAGCACAGAACCAGTTTTAGCCCCAGCACAGACTCAGAACCAGATTAATCTCGGTTCCACTTTGGGTGAGATAGACTGAGAGTCAGGCATTCAGCAGAAGTAGAACTAATATTTGGTTTGGGACGGATCAATAGCTCTGATTGGAAGATAGCTGCCACACCTCCTCGGCTTGTAGTTCTAGAAACATGAAAATTTAAATTATCAGGTGAAGCAGATTCATTAATACTAACAGGATTCTCCTGCTGCAGCCAAAATAAATCAATATAATGATTACTGATCAGGTCATTGACTAACAGAGACTTAGATAAAAGAGATCTCATATTCATGAGCCACATTTAATGCTTTCATTTTTTTTATTCTGTTATATTTATTGCTTTGATTTGTTTTCATGATTTATGTGCTTTTTGGTTCATTCGTTCTGGGTGGTGGGAGGCAGACAGTCATGGACTTTTGGGAGGGTGGCAGCAGGTGGGAGACTGCAGAGAAGTGTGTAAGACTACAACTCTGCTTCCTGGTCTAAACCCCGAGTTGTCATTGGTTTAAATGACTAATACAATTGTCTATATTCCAGATATGAAAGTTGCTCCATTCAAGGTGACTCCTTTTGCACCAAAGACGAATTGGTGCCGGTTTGGTGTTGGTGCTAGAGCCGGTGCTTAGCTGGTGCTTCCAAAGTATCTGTTCATGGTTGTACACAGACTGCTGCATCATTACGTCATCTAAAATGCAATTGAATACGCTGCCTTGAGGTGAAGAAAGGAGGAAGCGCAAAGATTAACATGGAGTGTACTGTACCCTGTTCTGGTCCTTCCAAACTTGCCAAGACTTCCATAGATGGACCAGGTATCTGTTCATGGTTGTTCGTGAATGTTAGATTATCAAGCACAGAGAACGGTGACTACATTCAAGGAAAGAGGTAATTATTAAAAGTTATGTTACAATGTTTTTAGCCGTTTTAATAATAATAATAAATTTTATTTCTTGCCGCCTTTCTACACCCTAGGTCACCACAAACAAAGGAAAAAATAAATAAATAATACAAAAAATTACATAAGATTTAAAAACAGATTAAAAGACATTGATATAAAAGTGACATAAGACAGACAGTTACATGATTTATAAGGAGTAGGCCAGTTTAAACAGGTGGGTTTTGAGTGCAGATGTGAATGATGGGAATGACCCGAATCTCGGGTGGGAGTGACTTCCAGAGCTGGGGAGCAGAGCCGTCGCCATGATAGAGAGACGGGCCGGGGGAACAGTAAGGTGAATGGGGGAGGATGACCTAAGAGCACAGGAAGGAAGTGGCAAGATCAGACAGATAAGGAGGGGCCAGATTGTGAATACCTTTGAAAGTGAGGACCAGTAACTTAGAGTTGATTCTGTATTTTATTGGGAGCCAGTGGAGTTGTTGAAGTATGGGGAAATATGTTTAAAGGAAGAGGTGCAAGTCAGGATACGAGCAGCAGAGTTCTGGAGAAGCAATGTGATTTATTGGGAAGACCGAAGAGGAGGGAGTTACAGTAGTCAATGCGGGATGTGACAAGACTATGGACAAGGATTGCAGCAGCATGTGGAGTGAGTGATGAGCACAGACGATTGATATTACACAGGTGGAAGTAAGCAGACCAAGTAATGCTATTGATGTGGGTTTGAAATGATAGGGTGCTGTCGAGAATGACGCCGAGACTCTTGACCTGAGGGGAGGGGAAAATGGTAGAACTGTCAATGTTGATGGAGAAACTGTGAGACTTGGTTAGAGTGGAGGGCGTACCGACAAGTAGAACCTCAGTTTTACTGCTGATGAGTTTGAGAAAATTGGAGGAGAGCCATGCTTTGATTTCCTGGAGACAGTAAGAGAGAGAGGAAGGTGGAAGAGAAAAGTACGGTTTGGAGGAGATGTAGAGCTGGGTGTCGTCTGCATAGGAATGGAAGTTGATATTACGGAAAATGTAGCCAAGGGGGAGAAGATAAGTGATGAACAGAAGGGGGCCCAGGACTGATCCCTGGGATACACCAGCCGAGACGGGGAGTGACTCTGAAGTGTGGGCCTTGAGTTGAATAAACTGCAGTTGGAGAGATACGAGGAAAACCAAGTGAGAGGAGTATGAGAAACACCAAGGGTTGCCAGTCTATTTAGGAGGATGCTGTGTGAAATGGTATCGAATGCTGCACTGAGATCTAAGAGGATGAGGATTGTAAGAAGACCGGAGTCAGCTGCCATCAGCAGGTCGTTGGTGATTTTTAAAAGAGCAGATTCTGTACTGTGAAAAGGACGGAAGCCAGACTGGAATTGTTTGTAAAGGTTATTATTAGTGAGGTGTTTGTGGAGCTGAGAGGCGACAACCTTTTCGAGAATTTTGGAGATGAAGGGAAGATTAGAAATGGGACAAAGGTAATTGAAGTGGGATTGGTTTGGGATAGAAAGAAATGGAGGTAGAGGGTCTGCGATGAAGACAGCAGCTCCTCCAGTGGCAAGCTGTTGATGGATATTTGAGATTTTTGAGGTAAAGGACAAAAGGGAATTGCAGAAGTCAGCTGAGTAAAGATGAGGAGGGAAAGTGTCTGGAGGTTTTGTGATATTATTGAACAGAGAAAAGAGAGATTTAGAATTTCTTTTATTGGAACAGATTAAGCCTGAATAGTATGTGGATTTTGCTGAGGCAATACAGTCCTTATATCGAAGAATGTGGCTATTGTACATGTCCTTATGAATGGTGAGTCGGCGTCCTTTGGCGTTAAGCTGGCGCAGAGCAGGAGTGAACCATGGAGCAGAGCAGGAGAAGGAAACACTGTGTTTCAGTGGAGCGAAGATGTTAAGAAGGTTGTTGAGGTTATCATTGTAGTGAGAAACTAAATTATCAGGAGAGAAAAAATTGCAAGGAGTGGGGAGGTTATTTATGGCAGAAGACAGTGTGTCGAGATTGATATTCTTGACTTTCCTGAAGGAAATGAAACGGGGAGGGTGGGTTTTATAAACACACTTAATTTGAAGGAGATTAATTTATGATCAGAGAAGTGAATGTGATGGGCTATAGAATCAGTAGGAATTACACCAGAGCAGCAAACCATGTCCAGAATAAGATTTTTGGAGTGAGTAGAGAAATTTATATATTGTTGTAGTCCAAAACTGTTTAGATAGGATCCAAAGTCTATGAAAAGAGGATTATTGTCCTTGTCCATATGAATGTTGAAGTCACCAAGTATTATCAGATTTGGAGAGAGTGAGGACAGATGGGCCAGAAGAGCCACAAAGTCATTCAAAAAGTCCTTATTAGGATTAGGTGTTCGGTACACAATACATAGAATAATGGGTGTTGAACCAGAGAGTTGTGAGGCCATATATTCAAATTCATTAAAGGTCCCATATTATGCAAAATTCACTTTTTAATGGTTTTGGAACAGTCATACTGGTCCCCCCCGCATGTGTAGGAGACCCGTAAGTGTGAAACTCTTTCAGGCGCTCTCTCTCCCCCCTGCTCCACCTCTAGGGAAGTAAGCGCTGAATTGAGCGAGTTTGAAAGCCTGTACGTTAAGACGTCATAAGGGACAATAACCACTCCCCACAGAGCGATGGACCCGCCTACCGGCTCTCAAAGCCCGCCCTCTAAAAATCACCTAGCGCCCAGTGTTTTTCTCTCTTCGGCAACCCTCGTTAGCGGACATGGCTAAGCGACAGAAGCACTGTTCTGTTTGTGGCTGCATAAATGAACACGAAAACGTTTTTTTACTTCCATCCACTGAACCCACGAGGACTGAGTGGATTAATTTTATTTTTGGAGGAAATGTACCCGGAAAACTTCCAAAGGTTTTGCATGTCTGTGGCCAGCATTTCAAAGAGGACTGTTTCCACAACATGGGGGCATGGAAAGCAGGCTTCGCCAACCGTTTGAAGCTGAAGCCAGGTTCAATACCAACTGTCCGTGACACAGCTGGAGAGGTAAGAGCTGGCAGTTATTTTATCGTTTCGGCCTTATTAGTCTGATAGCTTGAAAATATATTAGCACTGTTGTAAATGTAGCCAAGTCACTGTTTCTACTGTTTGTATCCGGTGCCATTGTGCATCAGATTGATGAGCGTAGCTGGCTGTGTTCTCCGTGCGTTTCGGTTTGGGTCGGGAATGGGGGCTTCAGGAATGGGTTCCGGTGTTCCGGCGTTTGTTTATCCTTCACTACGCTGTAATCAGCGTCTAGTAACCGCTAAGGCCTAACCTGTCAATCACCTCATGACGGGCGATGCGATGGGCGGAGCCAACAGCTGAGCTGCTCCACCAGGGTTCCGCCCACCATAAACGGCACATTTCTGAAGCTGCTAAAAAGAGGGAGGTGAAGAGAAGCCGCTGCACTCAAACAGAGGGTCGATTTGTCCATACCATGGCGGAAATATTTAATTTAGATATTAATGAATGGTCTCAGATTGGGAATAAAGTGTATAATATGGGACCTTTAAGCGCCAGAGCCTCAAGCGGCTTTAATTTCCACTGCTTGCGGTGAATCATCACGAGACTTCCCCCCTTACCGGAGCCGGTTTAGACATGTAAACAAACTCAGGCGGAGCGGATGCGTTGAGATTCATAAAATCATTGGGCTGTTGCCACGTTTCAGTTAAACAAAGAAAATCCAACTTACAGTCTGAAATGAGATCCTGGATGAGATCCCCCTTGTTCGTAAGAGAACGGATGTTGAGCAGACCGAAGTTGAGTGTGGTGATGGGGTAGCCGACCTAGCCAGGCGGGCTAACACAGCATGAGCTACAACACGTTAGCTACAACACGTAGCCCAACTTGGCACTGACTATACATTTAAAGTCCATTTAGCTATTTACCTTTGAGATTAATGATGTATTTTTCAATTATTAGATGGCGTTAGGGTAGATTCTGATGTGGAGGCTGCCTGGTCTCTGGACACGTCCACATTCAAAATTCTGGTGGAATTCCATTGTTCCAGATTTGACCACATAGCAGTTTGTGCAAACGTCAGTGTGACCCTGGAGTCCTCCCTGTACATCTGTAATCGGACCACAGCCATCCGTTCTAAGGATACACATTACTGAATGTGTATCTTTGTCCAACACTGGCATCAGGAGCTACCGGTGGTGAACACAGGCAATGTTGAAGGGACTGACGTCGGGTCAGTTTTAGAGGGGAAATTTTAACCGAGAGGATTATTAACAGTCTGGAATTTAATTTCTTGTTTACACAACTTTGCATACCATAAATTGTATTATTTGGAACACTGCAGAGCTTAAGGTGACCCTGGAGACGTGAGTCATGCAGCCGGCGGAGACACCGGAGACGTGAGGCAAGGAGCTGGCTATGGTGGTGCGAAGTGAGGTTGTCTGGAGCCTTTCCTCCTTCTGGCCAGCACCACGGCACATGCAGACCCCTGAGATGGTGTCTGTCAGGAGGTCTCCAGATCGCCATTCTGGGAGTCCAGATTGGCGATCTTTCAGGAGAATCCTCTGTTAGTGAGGCATGCCACTCCAGCCAGCTCACCAGTTCTGCTGAGGTGATGTAGGGGTGGCCTGTTGGGTCCATGTGTGGCCAGTTGATTCTGTCACGAGCCGTGGACATGAGGACCCAAGTGTAGGCAGAAATGGCAGAAAACAGACTGGCACAGGAAAAAAGGGTTTATTAAAGAAACTTAACTTAAAGAAACAAAAAGACTCTGGTGGCAAAACATGAACTAAACTCTAACAGCACTAACAGACATGGCAAACAGAAAACAGGAAGCAAAATGCAATCAACTAGCAAGGAGGAACTGAAACCAATGGACTTTAATTACACAGAAGGACAAACTAGAAACAGGTGAAGTGAATCAGACCAGGTGAACTAACGAGAAGAAACTAAAACCAACACAGAACTTAACATGACCCCAAAAACCGATAACATAAACCAAAAATATGACAAAAACCAAACACATGAAACAAGAACATAAACCGAGATCATGCCAAAACCCACATTCATTTTAATTAGCCTGGTTTCATTAAAGGGTTTCAACAGTTCAAATCGTAGCAACGGCAACTTACAGCAGCACTTCCTGCAGCTGCTACAACCTGCCGCGAGTCTCCACAGCTTTCCAGAGCTGCTGACAGGACAGCGTAACAGCGCTAACGGCTCAGACTGATATGGTTTAGGACCACCTTGTTCATGTGTAGCTGAGCAGAGTCAGGAGGGGAAAAGTCTTCCACCTCAAAGACCGGTCTTTGGCCTAGGTGATTTGTGAATCTCACTTTGCATCTTGCTAGAGAATTGATCTGCTGTCTGTCATTTCTGCTTGTGCGTCCTGACCCGCCCACTCTCTGCTCGCTGATCACCTCAACCCTTGCAGTTTCAGGCATAAAATTCAGCAGTGAGTGGAGTTACGTAAACAGTAAGAGGTGGAGCTACACTTTAACTTAGCACTTCATGTATAACAGTGTAGTGGAAAAAAATAACTTGACAATGATCCAGATGAAAAAGTCCGTTCATGTTGATTAAAACTCAGCATGATCAGACTCTTTCATTGTTGCCAGCACATCTACAGAGTTACTGAAGAGATTTTAAAACAAAATTATATGTCCACAATAGTTTTTGCATTTTATATATTTACACATATGTAAGTTACACTAATATGTAATACCTTGACATCTCGCTTTTATACTGTAGTACTTTCTAATTTAGACTGACTAAATCTTTTCCATGTTTTCCCCCCACATTCAGCCACCATTCATTTGTACTACATCTGTGAAGCACTTGGGTTTCAACATCGTGGACACCTTGAACACTTTAGTGGCCACCAAGTGGGCACCGGTGTTACTGCATTGGAGTGGTTCAGGTCCTATCTGTCCCATACAAGCATGAGCGTGAGCTTTGGAAATTTTGAATCCAGCTCTGCTCCTCTTCCTTATGTGATTCTGCAGGGGGCGATTTTAAGGCCCCTGCTTTTCTTTTTATATTTACTACCCCTGAGATCAATCCTGAGAAGGCCTGACATCTCCTATTGCTTTTATGTGCTAATGATAGTCAGATATATGTGCCAATCAAAAAAAAAAAAAAAAAGCTTTCTCCCTGGCACCTCTTGAAATTTCAGAATAACCAAACAACTTTAATCCATTAAAGGTCCCATATTATGCAAAATTCACTTTTTAATGGTTTTGGAACAGTCATACTGGTCCCCCCGCATGTGTAGGAGACCCATAAGTGTGAAACTCTTTCAGGCGCTCTCTCTCCCCCCTGCTCCACCTCTAGGGAAGTAAGCGCTGAAATGAGCTTGTTTGAAAGCGTGTACGTTATGACGTCATAAGGGACAATAACCACTCCCCACAGAGCGATGGACCCGTCTACCGGCTCTCAAAGCCCGCCCTCTAAAAATCACCTAGCGCCCAGTGTTTTTCTCTCTTCGGCAACCCTCGTTAGCGGACATGGCTAAGCGACAGAAGCACTGTTCTGTTTGTGGCTGCATAAATGAACACGAAAACGTTT
This sequence comes from Melanotaenia boesemani, assembly GCF_017639745.1. Lineage (NCBI taxonomy): Eukaryota > Metazoa > Chordata > Actinopteri > Atheriniformes > Melanotaeniidae > Melanotaenia > Melanotaenia boesemani. Next base: position 23,944,534 of record NC_055696.1, on the reverse strand, counting down.
TTTTTACTTCCATCCACTGAACCCACGAGGACTGAGTGGATTAATTTTATTTTTGGAGGAAATGTACCCGGAAAACTTCCAAAGGTTTTGCATGTCTGTGGCCAGCATTTCAAAGAGGACTGTTTCCACAACATGGGGGCATGGAAAGCAGGCTTCGCCAACCGTTTGAAGCTGAAGCCAGGTTCAATACCAACTGTCCGTGACACAGCTGGAGAGGTAAGAGCTGGCAGTTATTTTATCGTTTCGGCCTTATTAGTCTGATAGCTTGAAAATATATTAACCTGTCAATCACCTCATGACGGGCGATGCGATGGGCGGAGCCAACAGCTGAGCTGCTCCACCAGGGTTCCGCCCACCATAAACGGCACATTTCTGAAGCTGCTAAAAAGAGGGAGGTGAAGAGAAGCCGCTGCACTCAAACTGAGGGTCGATTTGTCTATACCATGGCGGAAATATTTCATTTAGATATTAATGAATGGTCTCAGATTGGGAATAAAGTGTATAATATGGGACCTTTAAATCACATTAAATGGCACTACATGGAAACAATGAAATCCTTCTTAAACCTAAGTGTTTTCTTTCAAATGTGGGCTTTAAAATTCAGAGAAAGGATGTTGGAACACAAAAAAATAGCAAATAGCTTTACTAATATCAAGTTAAATGGACACATTTAATAAGAACTTGTAAGAAAAGCCAAATAATTAAAAAATGTAAGGGTTTTCATTTCAGTTTACATTTAAGGCTCAAGAGTAAGAGAATGACCCTGCAGGAAACGGCTGCCTTACCAGTGTCTCTTACGCACCCGAGTGATTCTTTCTTTCTTTCTCATCGTTTTATTCCTTATTTTATATATATATATATATATATATCATATATTTTGATATATTGATTTTTGATCCTCCCGTGGGCTCACCACCTACGGGAGGGGTCATAGGGGTCGGGTGCATTGTGAGCTGGGCGGCTGCCAGAGGCGGGGACCCTGGCGGTCTGATCCTCGGCTGCAAAAGCTAGCTCTAGGGACGTGGAATGTCACCTCTCTGGCGGGGAAGGAGCCTGAGCTGGTGCGCGAGGTTGAGCGGTTCCGGCTAGATATAGTTGGACTCACCTCGACGCATGGCTTGGGCTCTGGAACAACTGCCCTCGAGAGGGGCTGGACCCTCTTCCATTCTGGAGTTGCTCCCGGTGAGAGGCGCCGAGCAGGTGTAGGCCTGCTCATTGTCCCCCAACTTGGCGCCTGTACGTTGGGGTTTACCCCGGTGGACGAAAGGGTAGCCTCCCTCCGCCTTCGGGTGGGGGGACGGATCCTGACTGTTGTTTGTGCCTATGCACCAAATAGCAGTTCATAGTACCCACCCTTTTTGGAGTCCTTGGGGGGGGGTGTTGGAGAGCACCTCTTCTGGGGACTCCCTCGTTCTACTGGGGGACTTCAATGCTCACGTGGGCAATGACAGCGAGACCTGGAGGGGCGTGATTGGGAGGAACGGCCCCCCTGATCTGAATCCGAGTGGTGTTTTGTTGTTGGACTTCTGTGCTCGTCATGGATTGTCCATAACGAACACCTTGTTCAGACATAAGAGTGTCCACATGTGCACTTGGCACCAGGACACTCTAGGCCGCAGTTCGATGATCGACTTTGTAGTCGTGTCGTCGGACTTGCGGCCGCCCCTCTCTTCACTCGGGTGAAGAGAGGGGCGGAGCTGTCGACTGATCACCACCTGGTGGTGAGTTGGCTCAGATGGTGGGGGAGGATGCCGGTCAGGCCTGGCAGGCCCAAGCGTGTTGTGAGGGTCTGCTGGGAATAGGGTTGTCACGATACCAGAAATTCAGTAGTCGATACCAATACCAGTGAAGTTACACAATACTCGATACCTAATTCGATACCACGGCAAAAAAATAAAAAGACTAATTTATTCAAGATATCCAGCATCTTTATTAAAATATTAATCTGTTTACATTGTAGAAACTTGAACAGATAAATAATAATAAAATATATACCTTGGTGTTTTCCCTTTAAGTATTTACACAAAGATTGTGTTTTTTTTACTAAAGAACGAACAAACAAATAAAAAAGAAATAATAAAAATAATTAAAAAAATATTTCTATAATGGCATGCCCTCAAGTATTTAACAGAAATGTCAAATTAAAATGTGCCTCGGTAAGGCTCCGTTGTGGTCCGCTAGCAAAAACTTCGTAAAGTTCTGCTCACCTTGAATTCTTTGTATAGATCCGGGTGCCTGTCTTTAAGGTGCTTTGCTAGATTGGACGCGTTTCCTCCTTTCGTATTGAATCCCTTTCCACATCTTCGGCAAATTGGGTTTTGGGGATTTATTATGTCCCCTTTGTCGTTTGGCCTGAAGCCAAAGTACTTCCATATGTGGCTCCTGGTTCCCTTTTTTTCAACGAGCTGAGGCGGAGCAGCCGCTCCCGCTGCACTCGATGTAGCCATCTCCACCCAACTGTTTAGCTAGCAGCGGGCGGATGTAAACATCTCTTACGTCCGTTTCCTTCGGTACCATCGGTACTACCGGTACCATGAAAATACAAGTACCGACAGTACGACAGCAGTGCTGGTACCGACTTGGTACCGAAGTACCGAGTACCGTGACAACCCTAGCTGGGAACGTCTGGCAGAGTCCCCTGTCAGAAAGAGTTTCAACTCCCATCTCCGGCAGAGCTTCAACCAAGTCCCGGGTGAGGCGGGGGACATTGAGTCTGAATGGGCTGTGTTCCGTGCCTCTATTGTCGAGGCGGCCAGCCGCAGCTGTGGCCGTAAGGTCGTTGGTGCCTGTCGTGGCGGTAATCCCCGAACTCGTTGGTGGACACCGGCAGTAAGGGATGCCGTCAAGCTGAAGAAGGAGTCCTATCGGGCCTTTTTGGCCTGTGGGACTCCAGAGGCAACTGATGGGTATCGGCGGGCTAAGCGGAGCTCGGCTTCGGCGGTCGCTAAGGCAAAAGCTCGGGCGTGGGAGGAGTTTGGAGAGGCCATGGAGAATGACTTCCGGACGGCTTCGAGGAGATTCTGGTCCACCATCCGGCGGCTCGGGAGGGGAAAGCAGTGCTCCGTCAACACTGTGTACAGTGGGGATGGGGGGCTGCTGACCTCGACTCGAGACGTTGTGAGGCGGTGGAGGGAATACTTCGAAGACCTCCTCAATCCCACCAACACGTCTTCTGATGAGGAAGCAGAGTCTGGGGTAGCTGGTGCTGGCTCGCCTATCTCTGGGGCTGAGGTCGCTGAGGTGGTTAAAAAGCTCCTTGGTGGCAAGGCCCCGGGGGTGGATGAGGTCCGCCCAGAGTTCCTTAAGGCTCTGGATGCCGTAGGGCTGTCTTGGTTGACACGCCTCTGCAGCATCGCGTGGACATCGGGGACAGTCCCCCTGGACTGGCAGACTGGGGTGGTGGTCCCCCTCTTCAAAAAGGGGGACCGGAGGGTGTGCTCCAACTACAGGGGGATCACACTCCTCAGCCTTCCCGGTAAGGTCTATTCAGGGGTGCTTGAGAGGAGGGTCCGTCAGATAGTCGAACCTCGAATTGAGGAGGAGCAGTGTGGTTTTCGTCCCGGTCGTGGAACAGTAGACCAGCTCTACACCCTCTTTGGGGTCTTTGAGGGGGCATGGAAGTTTGCCCAACCAATCTACATGTGTTTTGTGGATTTGGAGAAGGCATTTGACCGTGTTCCCCGGGGACTCCTGTGGGGGGTACTCCGGGAGTATGGAGTGCCGGACTCGCTTGTAAGAGCTGTCGACCGGTGTCAGAGCTTGGTCCGCATTGCCGGCAGTAAATCGGAATCGTTTCCAGTGCGGGTTGGACTCCGCCAAGGCTGTCCTTTGTCACCGATTCTGTTCATAACTTTTATGGACAGAATTTCTAGGCGCAGCCGAGGTGTGGAGGGGATCCGGTTCGGTGGCCTCAGGATTGGGTCTCTGCTCTTTGCGGATGACGTGGTTCTGTTGGCTTCATCGGGACGTGATCTTCAGCTCGCACTGGAGCGATTCGCAGCCGAGTGTGAAGCGGCTGGGATGAGAATCAGCACCTCCAAATCCGAGACCATGGTCCTCAGCCGGAAAAGGGTGGAGTGCTCTCTCCGGGTCTGCGATGGGGTCCTGCCCCAAGTGGAGGAGTTTACATATCTCGGGGTCTTGTTCACGAGTGAGGGAAGGATGGAGCGGGAGATCGACAGGCGGATCGGTGCGGCGTCCGCAGTGATGCGGGCTCTGCATCGGTCTGTCGTGGTGAAGAGAGAGCTGAGCCAAAAGGCAAAGCTCTCGATTTACCGGTCGATCTACGTTCCTACCCTCACCTATGGTCATGAGCTGTGGGTAATGACCGAAAGAACGAGATCTCGAATACAAGCGGCCGAAATGAGTTTCCGCCGCAGGGTGGCCGGGCTCTCCCTTAGAGATAGGGTGAGAAGCTCGGTGATCCGGGAGGGGCTCAGAGTAGAGCCACTGCTCCTCCACATCGAGAGGAGCCAGATGAGGTGGCTCGGGCATCTGGTTAGGATGCCTCCTGGACGCCTCCCTGGTGAGGTGTTCCGGGCACGTCCCACCGGAAGGAGGCCCCGGGGCAGACCCAGGACACGCTGGACAGACTACATCTCTCAGCTGGCCTGGGAACGCCTCGGGATCCCTTCGGATGAGCTAGTGAATGTGGCCGGGGAGAGGGAAGTCTGGGTTTCCCTGCTTAGGCAGCTGCCCCCGCGACCCGACTCCGGATAAGCGGAAGAGAATGGATGGATGGATGGATGGATTCTATTGAATATTTTTAACTCTAGTATGGCACTTGCACCTCTTGTTTATTCAAGATAAGAACTTTTTTCATGGAAGACTAACGTCGGAATGCAGCACAACGTACCGACAGAGCTGAGGAGGAAGTACAGAGGCTGCAAGTCAGGATCCAAGCTAAAGGCTGTAGACTGTCCCACAAGGAACAACAGAACAATAGACCTGCTGTACTCCAATGTGAAGGATGCCTACAGAGCCACCCCCCTCCCCCCACTTGGAAAGTCTGACCACAACCTGGTTCACCTACAGCCACAGTACACCCCCCTGGTCAAAAGGATGTCTAAAACCACACGCTCGATCAGGAAGTGGTCACCTGAGGCAGAGGATGCTCTGAGAGACTGCTTTGACATCACTGACTGGGATGTACTGCTGAGACAACATGGTGAGGACATAGAGGAGCAGACTCACTGTCTGACGGACTACATCAACTTCTAGTTGACGTAGTCTCCCCCAATAAGACTGTCCGTTGTTATCCAAATAACAAACCTTGGATAACACAAGATGTCAAAGCTGCCCTCAACAGGAAGAAGGTGGCTTTCATGAACCATGACAGGGATGCAATGCAATTAGCACAGCGGGAGGTGAAACAATGCCTGAAGGTGGCGAGGGACACCTACAGAAGGAAGGTGGAGGATAAACTGAGTGAGAGCCGTATGAAGGAGGTCTGGGATGGTGTCAACACCATCACAGGCTTCAGATCAAAGGCCATAACAGCGGGGGGCGGGGGGGGGGGGGGGGGGGGGGGGGCATTGGAAGAAGCAAACAGGCTGAACATCTTCTTTAACCGCTTTGACCAGCCCACTGTCCCCCCTCCCCCACTGCAGTACACATCCTCCCTGACTTCATCCCCTGTGCAGCTCCCCTGCCAACCTTTACCCCTCCCCCCATCTCAACACCCTCCACACATAACAGCAGAACAGGTGAGGGGAGAACTGAGGAAGCTCCACCCATGGAAAGCAGCAGGCCCTGAAGGAGTGCCTCCTCATCTGCTTAGGACCTGCGCTGCTGAACTGGGGGAACCACTCCAGCATGTCTTCAACCACAGTCTACAGCTGGGGAAAGTGCCTACCCTGTGGAAAACATCCTGTATTGTTCTAGTTCCAAAGAAAAAACGTCCTGGTGAGCTGAACAATTAGAGACCAGTGGCACTTACATCCCAGCTGATGAAGACGATGGAGTGGCTCATCTTCAATCTCCTCAAGCCCCAAGTGCAACAGGCCCAGGACCCCCTACAGTTTGCCTATCGCGCAGGTGTGGGTGTGGAGGATGCTATTCTCTATCTCCTACACCGTGTCCAAGTTCATCTGGATAAGGGGAGGGGCACAGTGAGGATCCTCTTGTTGGATTTTTCAAGTGCCTTCAACACAATCCAGCCCCTGACGCTTCTGGACAAACTGAGGGAGATGCAGGTGGACCCCTGCTTGGTGTCCTGGATTGGTAACTACCTCACAGAGAGACCACAGTATGTCAGGCTAAAGGACATCACATCTGACACTGTTATTAGCAGCACAGGAGCACCCCAGGGGACGGTGCTGGCCCCCCTCCTCTTCACATTCTACACCTCAGACTTCTGTTACAACTCAGAGCTGTGTCACATCCAGAAGTTTGCAGATGACACAGCCATCGTGGGGTGTATCAGGGATGATGGAGAGGATGAGTACAGGAATCTGGTCAGTGACTTTGTCTCCTAGAGTCAGATGAACCATCTCCAGCTTAACACCTCAAAGACTAAGGAGCTGGTTACTTACTTCAGGTAGTCCAGCCGACAACCACGTCCAGTGACCATCAGGGACGACAAGGTGGAGATTGTAGACAACTACAGGTACCTCGGGTTGTGGCTGGATAACAAACTGGAGTGGACATGCTGTACAGATCACCTGTACAAGAAGGGCCAAAGCCGTCTGTACTTCCTACGAAGACTGAGATCTTTTAACATCTGCAGGAAACTCATGTGGATGTTCTATCAGTCTGTGGTGGCTAGTACGCTTTTTTATGCAGTTGTCTGCTGGGAGGGTAACATGACAAAAAGGTGTGCTAACAGGCTGGAAAAACTCATCAGGTGGGCGGGCTCTGTGGTTGGCATGAAGTTGGACTCCCTGGTGACAGTGGCAGAGAGGAGAACACTAAAAAAAACTACTGGCGATTGTGAATGATGCCAGTCACCCTCTGCACACTGTCATCAGTGCACAGAGAAGCCTGACCAGTAACAGGCTGCTCCTCCCCAAGAGTAGGACCAACCGGCTCAGAGACTGTCATCAAACTGTACAACTCTGCATTAGGTAGGAGGGGGAAAAGGAGGGGGGAGAGGGAGGTGTGCAGTCCGCCTGATAGAACACATGCACGATAACCCATACAAACAGTTGCAATAACTTATATGTGCAATAGTGAACTGGGAATCTGTTACTCTCTACTGTGTGCAATGCTTGTTTATATTGTTTTATTAACTTATCTTATTGTTATTATTGTTATATTTATTGCATTCTATTTGCCTCTATTTTGCTTTGTACCTGTATATGTTGTGTCTTGTGCTTGTCCTGCTTTACTGTTGGTGTTGCATTGCTACTGGTACCCAAATTTCCCTGAGGGCTCTCTGAAGGGATTAATAAAGTATTTCTATTCTATACATTAAGCTAGCTTAACAGAGCATAAAAGCAAGCAAAAACTTAACAAATGCTAGCATGATATATGCTTGTTTTATATATTATCTTCCCACACTAGTTTATGTAGTAATGTAAGAATAACCAAACAACTTCAATCCATTAAATCACATGAAATGGCACTACATGGAAACAATAAAATCCTTCTTAAACCTGAGTGTTTTCTTTCAAATGTGGGCTTTAGAATTCAGAGAAAGGATGTTGGAACATGAACAATTAGCAACTGCTGAACGGCTGCTAGCATAACACATGCTTATTATATTCATGGTTTTTGCGTTACTAATATCAAGTTAACTGAACGCATTTAATAAGATATTCTAAGAAAAGCCTAATTTTTTTAAAATGCAAGGGTTTTTATTTCAGTTTACATTTAAAAGTTTAAGACAAAGAGCTATATTAAGCTAGCTTAATAGAGCATAAAAGCTAGCAACAGCTTTACAGCTGCTACCATGATGTGTGCTTGTTTTAGGTATTATCTTCCCACACTAGTTTATGTAGTAATGTGAGAATGTCAGAATAACAAAACAATTTTATTCCATTAACTGACACAAAAGGGCACTACATGGAAACAATAAAATCCTTCTTAACCGTCAGTGTTTTCTTTCAAATGTGGGCTTTAGAATTCAGAGAAAGCTGTTGAGCAATTAGCAACTGCTGTACGGCTGCTAGCATAACACATGTTTATTAAATTCATGCTTTTTGCTTTACAATATCAAGTTACCTGAACACATTTAATAAGATCTTCTAAGAAAAGCCAACTATTTTTAAAATGTAAGGGTTTCTTTTCAGTTTACATTTAAAAGTTCAAGACTAAGAGCTACATTAAGCTAGCTTAACAAAGCACAAAAGCTAGCAATAACTTAACAGCTGCTAGCATGATATATGCTTGTTTTATGTATTGTCTTCCCACACTTATAAAGTAATGTCAGAAAAACACAATTAAAAATCTGACAATTTCTTGCGTAACCCCATAAGATGGGGATAGATCATATGGGGTGCGTCCAGCCCTGTAACCAAAAAAAGGGTTAAACATGCAACAGAACATGCATTATTTAAATCAAAATTAAAACGGGCAACTGTGGAAAACTCAAACATTGTTACATCCTGGGCAGCACCCACAATAATGATCAGTCCGTGCTTTACCCCTCACTGGGGCACAAGAGCATATTTGTCAGTCTCAGAAGTTAAGCTCCACCCACGCATGCACCGGAGAAGCGAACAGGAAATCATACGGAGACAAAACAGCAGGGTATCCACACACAGATAGCTTGGGATGCGCTAATCCCCGTATCCGTAACTACAACCCCCTCCCGTGGGGAGGGAGAAAGAAGAGGCCAGGAGTACTGCGGCAGGTCTGGATGAACTGCCCTGGCACCAACTCATTTGTCACGCAGTACCCCGCCGAAGTAACACTGCATGGCATGTGGTATTCAACACGGCCTAGACAGCCAGTGGACCACAGCGGATTGCAGGGGAGACGATGTTAACACTGGCACCTGTCCTGCCAGCATTCAGCACCTACTGCAGGGACAAATACCTGCCCAGATATAATGGCGCTCTACTCCGCCCAGCAATCAGTGCCACATACAGAAGTGCGTGTTGCTGTGTGAGCCGAGGAGAGCGCCGCAAGTAAGCTAACTGAAGATTAGCCGAAGCTAACAGGAGCTACGGAGCAAGCATGGAGCAGTTTAAGCCACCATCGCTGCTAATACTCACCAGCAACCTCGCGGAGGCCTGGCGCAGATGGGAACAGAGATTTCGCCTGTACATGGTCGCTTCAGGTGCGTTGGAAAAGGAAGAGGATGTTAAAATAGCCATTCTTCTTCATACCATCGGCGAGGAGGCGCTAGAGGTGTATAATACACTCACTATTACTCCGGCCGAGGGAGCAGAGACTACCACGATGGAGGACGTTCTCAATGTGTTTAAGGCCTACTGCAGCCCTCAAAAGAACGTTGTTTTTGAACGCCACCAGTTCTGGTCACACACAATGTCAGCAGGAATAACAGTGGACAGATTCATCACGGAGGTATGCCAAAAGAGCAAAAGCTGTGAGTTTAGCCCCAATGAGGATGACATGATTAGAGACAAGCTAGTGTTAAAGCATAAATGACACGCGTCTGAAAGAAAGAATTTTACGTGAAAACGGGCTCACTCTGCGCAAGGCAATAGAGATATGTAGATCTGCAGAGCTAGCCAAAACACAAATACAAGCCATGCAGTCATCCCCTGTTGTCCAAGACGCCTCTGTAGAGGCAATTAAGAAAACAACTGGTCAAATGCGGACAGGTAGTCACATCAAAAGTAAAACCAACTTCAAAAAACAAGCTGCAGCGTGTCCCAAATGTGGCAATAAGCATGAACCTTGTCAATGCCCAGCGTATGGAGCTGTATGTCACAGATGCGGCAAAAATAATCACTTTTCAAAGGTATGTAGAGGAAATGCTGATAAAAGCAGCAACAACAAAACAAATACTGTGAATAACATTGAAAGTGCAGTTGACTCTTTGTACATAGGAATTATATCTGACAATAATGGCCAAAAGCACACTGATTGGCGTGAAACAGCCACAATAAGAGGTGTAGCAATAAACTTAAAACTAGACACTGGCGCTGACACAAATGTACTACCCATGCATGTATATCACCAACTACCAGGACCAATCAAGTTGCGGCCCACAAAGACTGTACTGATCGCTTTTGGTGGGCCCCGCATAGGCACTGATGGGGTAGTGTCTCTTCAATGTGAAACAACCAAACGCAAAGCTGTGCTGGATTTTCACATGTCTGGTCAGGTGGACAAGTCAATTCTGGGCGGAAAGGCCTGTGTGGAGCTGCACCTAGTGAAGAGAGTAGATGCTCTTTCAGCTAAAATAGCAGAGCCAAACAAACCCCCAGCTACCAAAGTGGAGCTTTTGGAACAGTATGCAGAAGTCTTCACGGACTGGGTGAGTTTCCTGGAGTTCACCACATATACATTGACCCTTCGGTTACACCCGTGATTCATGCCTGCAGAAATGTATCTCTCGCAATAATGGACTCACTGAAAAAAACACTAACAGACTTGCAGAAAAGACACGATATAACACCTGTTAATGAACCTACAGAATGGGTGAACAGTCTTGTCGCTACACAGAAAAAAAACGGGACATTAAGGGTGTGTTTGGACCCTTGTGACCTGAATCAGGCAGTTAAACGGCAACACTCCTCCATTCCTATGCCTGAGGATGTACGCAGCAAGCTAGCTGGCAAATCTATCTTCTCCATCCTTGATGAGAAGGATGGATACTGGCAGATCAAACTAGATGAGAAGTCATCAAAGCTATGCACCTTCAACACACCATGGGGCCGCTTTCGCTTCCTCCGGCTCCCATTTGGGATCAAATCAGCCAGCAAAGTGTTTCAACAAAAGAATTGTGAGACTTTTGGTGACATTCCTGGTGTGTTTGTCATAGCGGACAACATGATAATAGCGGCGTCGTCAGAACAAGAACACCACGCAATACTGCAGAAAGTAATGGAGAGAACAAAGACAGCAAATGTAAAGTTCAACAAAGACAAGATTCAGTTCAAGGTCAACACAGTGAAATACATGGGCCATGTCATCACAGCAGCTGGACAGAGGGCTGATGAAACAAAGATCAAAGCCATTGTGGACATGCCGACCCCAGAGGATAAACAAAGTCTCCAGCGTCTATTGGGAATGACTAAGTTTCTCGCGCAGTACATCCCAAATGAAGCTTCACTTACTGCGCCCCTTAGACAGCTACTCAAGAAGGATACAGTGTGGCAGTGGTGCCCACACCATACCACAGCACTACAGACTCTGAAGTCCACACTCACTCAAGCCCCAGTCCTGAGGTTTTATGATCACAAGAAACCTCTCACACTACAAGCGGACTCGTCGAAAGATGGACTTGGAGCATACCTCCTACAAGAAGGTCGACCTGTGTGTTATGCCTCATGTGTCACGGCTGGGTTCAGCCGTCGGAGGGAGGAAAGCAGGACCCAAATAGCAGACGTGATAACAGAACAGGTTTATTAAACACGAGGGATCTGAGTGGTCTGAGCTGGAGAGGGTCCGGGGTTCAGGTTCTCTGGCGGAAGAGGAAAATGGTGAGTGGAGTTCTATGCAACAAAGTCCTGTGATTCCAAGCTGGTGAGCGGCTTACTATATCCAAATGAAACTCCGGATTGAAGGAGGAGGTAGGCTGTCACGGCTGATCCTGAGCTGAAGGATGAAGGGTGGGCAGGCAGGTGGCGAGGTATACAGCTGGCGGTTGGAGGAGGAAGACTGGAGGTCAGATCACTGGAATGCTGGAGTGTATCGATGCTGGAGAAGAGGTGAGGAAGCAAAGGTAAGTATACTAGACAGGAACAATAGAATTACTAGTATCGGCCTGGTCTAATCTGGCGAGGTCTGGTTGCTCCTGCAGTCCTCATAAAGGGAGGCTTGATGAGGGTTGATGGAACGCAGCTGCGGAGAAAAGAGCAGACCGGACTCCGCCCCAAGCTCACTGAAACCTGCACAGCCCCACCTAAAGCTCAGGTAGAGAAAGACATGCAGCAGAACCGTGACATCACGAGCACTCACTGATACAGAAAAAAGGTATGCACAAATATTAAAGAGGTTGCTAGACATAGTGTTCGCTGCAAAGAGATTCCACCAATATGTCTATGGCAGACCAGTAACCGTCCAGTCCGATCATAAGCCTCTGGAAGTCATCATGCGTAAACCACTGAGCAAAGTACCAGCCCAACTACAAGGCATGGTGCTACAACTACAGAGGTACGATCTGAATGTCACATACACGCCTGGCAAACAAATGCACATTGCAGACACACTATTGGGTGCTACAGTAAACAGTGACAACCACAATGTCAATGAAAACCCATGTGATGAGAAAGTTGTGTATGCTCTGCAGGCCACAGACGCTTTGGGTGAGGAGACACTCAGTCAACTAAAACAGACAACTGCAACAGACAGAGTGTTACAAGCTGTTTGTGAGAAACACTTGAATGGCTGGCCTACTAAAAAAAAAGTCTTGACAGGTTACTACACGGCTACTGGCCACTGAGACCAAATATAAGCATACAAAACAACATTGTGATGGTCGGGGACAAAATCATCATACCACAGAGCTTTAGGAGTGTAATATTGGAAAAGTTACATCTCACCCACCAAGGGATACAACGCACAAAAGCCAAAGCTCGTAGAGTCCTATACTGGCCTGGCATGGTGCAAGATATAGAGACAATGATTGAGAAATGTGCGCAGTGCCAACAGCTGCAACCTAAAAACCAGGCCTAGCCATTTCTTCCACACCAAGGGCCAGAATTACCATGGATGAAAGTTGGAGCTGACATTTTTTATCTGAAAAGACAGTCTTATCTTTTGTTAGTTGATTACCTGACTAAATATCCTGAAGTGCTTAACTTGCCAGACAAAACAGCTTATACAGTGATTCAAAAAATGAAATCTGTTTTCTCGAGGCACGGGATTTCGAGAGAGATAGTGAGCGATCACGTCCCTTTTGCCAGTTATGAGATGAAGTCATTTGCAACTTTGTGGGAGATCAAGCTCACACACTCCAGCCCAGGTTTTCTCTCTTCAAATGGAATGGCTGAGCGAGCCATTAAGACTGTCAAACATGCACTTAAGAAAGCAATGCAAACAGGCACTGACCCACACTTGGTGCTGTACTCCGGAGCACACTGCCATGTTCTAGTGCTGTTCTCAAACAGTCTACGCCACAGCACGTCCACAACAAAATACAGAACCTGCAGTCCCAACAGAAACAACACTTTGACCAGCGCACATTGCCTCTACCAGTGTTGACCCCTGGAGACACTGTCCACATGCAGACACATCGCGGCTGGGAGCCAGCAGTCGTTATTCGTCAGGAAGAGGAGCCACATTCCTACACCGTGCAGACACCTACAGGGAGGACACTAAGGAGGAACAGGAGACATCTGAGGAGGATTCACCCCAGTTTGTTCTCTGATACCTGCTAAGATGAAAATTTGAACTCTGAGGTACATCTTCCTCAAACACCCGAGTCAGTTGATCCACCACCACAGGAACCCCCCAAAAAAGAGGGAGAAGAAAGTGTATATGAATGTAATATTTTGAATGTTCATAATGTTCACATACTGTAATCACAATACAGAACATAGATATGATTTGAAGTAATCAGAAGTTACATGATGATGATTGAAATTTAAAATACAGTTTAGTAGACATTCAGATATACATATTGAAAGCACACTTGTTGAGTGATTATACACTAAAGTTCATTATATAAGAGTTTTGGTAATTGGGTCAAAAGGTGTTGAACGAAGCTTGGAAAAGAGGGATGTGGTGTATTAGTAGAAGCAGTCAGTGCTCTATTATATTGGACTGCTGATGTCATCACTACTGCTACCACTAGAGGGTGGGATTGATTGATGTTGCGGTGTGTGACATGTGGTGCCTTTAGTAAAAGCCTGGACCTATACCACAGCCTCTTCTCAGTGTGTGTCTAGTAGCTATTGAGAGCATGCTAGTATTTCAGTTTACATTTAAAAGTTTAAGAAAACGAGCTACATTAAGCTAGCTTAATAGAGCATAAAAGCTAGCAACAGCTTTACAGCTGCTAGCATGATATATGCTTGTTTTATGTATTTTCTTCCCACACTAGTTCATGTAGTAATGTCAGATTAACCAAACAACTTTAATACATGGACTCACATGAAGTGGCACTACATGGGAGAAAAATCCTTCTTAAACCTAAGTGTTTTCTTTCAAATGTTGGCTTTAGAATTCAGAGAAAGGATGTTGGAACATGAACAGTTAGCAACTGCTGAACGGCTGCTACCATAACACATGCTTATTATAGTCATGATTTTTGCTTTACTAAAACAAGTTAATTGAATACATTTAATACGAACTGCTAAGAAAAGCCAAATATTTTTAAAATGTAAGGGTTTTCATTTCAGTTGACATATAAAAGTTCAAGACAAAGAGCTATATTAAGCTAGCTTAATAGAGCATAAAAGCTAGCAACAGCTTTAATAAGAAGCTGCCCCTTCATTTTCTCACCCTATGTTTTATTTCTCTCCCTTTCCTGGCATATGGACTTTTTTCTTTGTAATGCATGACTTTCTCCTCTGGCTATCTGGCAAGACGGCTGAACCAACCATGAAGGTGTGGCCTGAACCATTTTGCAACATTTTAGAAGGGTGATAGGGCCTCTAAGAACATCCATCATTATTATATTGCAAAATTCAGTCTGTCTGCACCTCCATTCAGACAAACTGACTTTGATTATCATATGAATTAATTTGACATTTCAAAATGGAACCCAAAAAACTTTTCATTCCAGGATTTTCAAGAGCCCAAACCCTGCAGTGGGCCCTGGGTAAATAGTGCCGTTACTATTATTATTAGTAGTTAGTAGTAGTAATTAGGCTCTGGATGCTGTAGGGCTGTCTTGGCTGACACGCCTCTGCAGCATCGTGTGGACATCTGGGACAGTTTCCCTGGACTGGCAGACTGGGGTGGTGGTCCCCCTCTTCAGAAAGTGGGATCGGAGGGTGTGCTCCAACTACAGGGGAATCACACTCCTCAGCCTCCCTGGTAAGGTCTATTCATTGGTGCTGGAGAGGCGGGTCTGTCGGATAGTCGAACCTCAGATTGAGGAGGAGCAGTGTGGTTTTCATCCCTGTCGTGGAACAGTGGACCAGCTCTACACTCTCTTCAGGGTCTTGGAGGGAGCATGGGAGTTTGCTCAACTAGTCTACATGTACTTTGTGGATTTGGAGAAGGCGTTCGACCGTGTCCGCCGGGGACCACCTGATTTATTTAAAGTTTTGAAGATTTTCGTTTACAGTGTTTTACAACTTTTTTTTTATGTGTTTTTTGAAGATAAGAGTTGAGTCCAAAATGATTCCAAGGTACTTGAATTGGGATATCATTTCAATTGTCTCTCCACCCATAGACACTTTAAGGCTGTTCTGCTTTACTGGTCTTTTTGTAAATGTCATGCAAAATGTTTTATTTTCATTAGGCATAAGCAGTTGTCATTAAGCCAATCTTGCACTTTCTTTAAACCATTAGCCCGTTTGGATAAGATGGTGATATGTTGTAGAACCATGAGTGTAAATGACTGCATTATCTGCGTACATTTGAATGTTAAGATCCTGACATACATCAGGTAGGTTATTTATGCATAATGAAAATAATAATAGCCCAAGGATCGACCCATGTGGGACACCTACAGGACAATTGAGAAATGAAGATTTGACCACATTGACAGTTACACATTGTTTTCTATTTGAAAGATAATGCTGAAACCATTGAACAGCACCATCAGAAAAATTTAAGTTTTTCATTTTTATTGAGTAGAACTTGATTTTTTACAGTGTCAAATGCCTTCCTGAAGTCAAGAAACACTGCTTCTACATAGGGATGCTTGTCCAACAAACAATTAACCTTTTCAGTAAACACAGAGTTAGCTGATTCAGTTGAGTGGTGTGCACGAAATTCAAACTGCATTTGATGTAATGGTGTGAACCCTATATGAAGGTGTTTGATTAACTGATTTCCAACCCATTTTTCAACTACTTTGGAAATAATTTGGAGGATGCTAACTGGCCTATAATTGGCCTTGTGAGTTTTACAGACAGATTTAAAAAGGGGAGTCACTGAAGCAACTTTCCAAGCTAATGGGACGGTGGGGGATGGGTTGTATTAATGCATATGGATCAATTTGGATCAATATTATATACATATTTGACTTTGGAGCATTTAATTCACCTAATAATTTTATATATTTTTCTTCTTCTGTTATTATTTTTTACAGCTGAAAAATTGGTTGGTCATGGCTAAGCAAACAAGGTATGAAAGAGGAGGGTGTAAACTGTTTTGTTATATTGAGCACACTGTTTTAAAAATAATTATTAAAATTATTAGCTATTCTTTCAGGATCCTTCTCTAAGATATTATTAATCTCTAACTCAAGGGTGTTGTTATCAAATTTACTTTTTTTTACCCAGTAATTTATTTAAAGTCTGCCAAACCTACCATTACCCTTTGCATCTTCAATAATTGAGATGAAAAAGTTTGCCTTTGCCTTTCTTAAATTCTGTGCAACTTTATTTTCGCAAATGAGTTTTCAAATCGAGCTTAATTCGAATGTCTCTGGATCTCATTACAGGTTTGATCTAACCATGGGAGCTGTTTTTGACATTTATTTGCTCTATAGTTAAGTTTCTTAGTACGTTAAGACATTACATCTTTGGTTTTGTTAAAAAGAAATCACTAGTGTCTACAGTACATGATATGTTTTCTTCCAATTTATTTTGTTTACTGCCTCACTAAAAGTTTGTAATTGGTTCTTTGGTATTGCATTAACATAGGAGGGAGTTTTTTTTTTTAATGAACTTGAAAATCTTGAATTTGTGAGCTTCCTGGACAGGAAAATACCATTATGATCTAAGATGCCAGTCAGCAAATTGTATGTTTTAGTAATTCTATCAGGTTTATTTGTAAACAAAAGATCTATTCTTGTTCATGAATCACTTGTCAATCTGGCTGGTTTGTCTACAGTATTAACTGTTCTAGGTTAAAAAAATCTGTTGTTTAAGTTTTTTCCTTCCTTGTTTGTCATCCCAATTAAAGTTAAAATCACCAAGGAGAAGTGTCTCTTTGTATGGGTTGAGTGAGTTTAACATTGTCCTTAGCTCATCATAGAAACCTGCCTTGGCATTTGGGGGATGGTAAACACAAATAAAAGTAAAAGACATTTCATTGAACAGTTTGATTCCAACACCAACACAATCAAGTTCAGAAGCTGCTGGTAATTTCAATAGCTTACATGTTACAGCTGTTTACTCCCCCACCATTTCCCTTTTCTCTATCCTTTCTAAATATCTGATATCCTGGCATTGTTACCAAAGTGTCAGATGATGATAATTTCAACCATGTCTCAGAGAGCTCTAGGATATCTACAATGAAATCAGTAAGAAGATGCTCCATTTTTTCGAGTTTATTACAAAGACTACAGATGTTTAAGGGACCACAGAAAAGTCCCTTTGGTTTACATTTAGGGTCCCATACAGTTCTTGTCTGGTTTAGAGTAGTACAAATGTTTGAGCTTTTGTATTTTCTTTAAACTGTATTTCTGGGCCTTACCCTAGAGTAGTCTTTAGAAGTCTCTTTTTGTTCTAGCATTGTTAAATGAGTTTGTGGCCTGTGTGGCTGTATTTGAACATCAGTTAGCTGAAATTGTAGACCAGATGACTGTTGTGCAGAAGAAGGTAGCCCAGGTAGCTGAGTTGGTAGCCCAAGTGGCTGAGATGGTAACCCCGGTAGCTGAGATGGTAGCTCAGGTAGCTGTGGAAAAAGCCCAGCTAGCTGAGCTGGTAGCCCAGGTAAATGAAGTGGTATCCCAGGTAGTTAAATTAATAGCCCAGGTGGTTGAGGTTGTAGCCCAGCTAGCTGTAGAGGAAGCCCAAGTAGCTGCACTGAAGGCCCATTAAGCTGTGACAATAGGCTGAGTAGCTGAGGTGGCAGTCCCTGCCGTTGCAGAGGAAACCCAACCTAGCTGAGGTGGAAACCTGGGTAGATGAGGTGTTAGCCCATCTAGCTGAAAGGGTAGCCCAGGTAGCTGCAATGATGGCCCAGCTAGCTGTGATGGTTGCCCAGGTAGCAGAGATGGTAGCCCAACTAGATGTGTTTTCAGCCCAGGTAGCTGAGGTGATAGCCTAGCTAGCTGTGAAAGTAGCCAGGCTAGCTGTAGTGGTAGCCTATGTGGCTGTTGTGATAGCCCCTGTAGCTGGAGGCTATCCAAGTAATGTTTAAAGATTGAGGCCCAGGGTTAGCTTCAACATCACCAGCCAAAAGAAGTAATATCACAAGATTAACAACTCCACCTCCATGGATAGTATGGATATTTTGGAATAATACCAGACAGATTCTGGTGATAAATCCTGCAGGGCTGACCACCAAGGCTAAACCCCTATTTTATCAATATCCTTGTTGGCTTCTGGTCAAATTTCGTGTTGATTTTAAAATTTCATATTGACCTTCTGGTGTTATGTGGTCAGGCCCCCCAGTATATTACTGACTTGCTGTGTCCCTACTCCTTGGTGCCAACCTTCGATCTTCAGGCCAGAGCCTCCTGAAGGTCCCAAAGACCTGTTTTATAACCCGGGGAGACCTGGCTTTTTTAGGCTGTAGCCCTCAGACTCTGGAATGACTTTACCCTGTCCCTCTCTGTGGTCGAACTCCATGGACTCTTTTAAAAAGCAGTGAAAGACTATTTTATTCAGGAAAGTTTTGGGTTGATGGTTATTATTTTTTTAATGAAATTAGTATGTTGTTTTATTGCAGCCATTTTATGTCCAGCACTTTGAGATTTGTATCTGTGAAAAGCACTTCATAAATAAACTTTACTGTTCACTTAAAAGCAGAAACCCCAAGACTGCATGAATTTATTGTTTACTTGCAGTGAACAAACCGTTTTCAGTCCTGTCCAGCTGATGAGCTGGACTTATCTCTTCTTTCTTTTTGGTCAGTGGTCATTTTGGGAAGATCGTCCCTAACAGTTGTTGTAACTTCATGACATTGTCCAGGTGGTTTGGTCTATTTGTTTGAAGTGTAGTGTGAACTCAAACCAAACCAAATGAAGGCGCAAAATTTTTTAGAATTGCCCTGCCCAGCTAAACCAAATCCCCTGGACTGTCCTGGTGTGAATGCCTCCTAAGAATGACCAAAATACTTTGAAACCCATAGGGCTAATATAATTTTTTTAATATTATTATTATTATTATTGTTGATGTTACTAGTCATCATATAGTTAAAATAGACAGATAGTTTAATGTTATTTAGTTGTTTTACACCTACTGGTCATTCTCTAACAACAAGTTTTACCACCATTTTACACTGGCTGGGTTTTAGATCTCTGCGTCTTTCATTCAGCATCTAATCTCTGACCCCTTACAACCCACCACAACCCCTCCTTGCCCCCTTCACCCATACACATAAAGGTTTCATGTGCCTTTTAAATGTGGCACCCTTTTTCCAGTCTATGACCCTTTTATGGGCACCCCAAAAAAGCTCCCTAGAACCGCCCCTGTCAATGAACTCCACAGAGCTTCATTCTATACATCTAAAAACCACCAACCAGGCCAGAATCTGGCTGTAGCGATGGACTCAGACGTAAACCTAAACCTAAACCTAAACCCCAGTCAGTCTGTCACTGTGTCCTTGGACAAGTCACTACACCCTCCTTGCCTCCAGTGTTGGCTGATCTGTGAATGTGGATGAATGTTTGGTGATGGTCAGAGAGGCCGTAGGCACGTATTGGCTGCCCCGTTTCCATCAGTCTGCCCCAGGGCAGCTGTGGCTAAATGTAGCTACCATCACCAGGTATGAATGAGGAGTGGATGAATTATAGATTCAATGTAAAGCCTTGGAAAGCGCTATAGAAATCTAATCCAATTCAACCAGGCCAGAAATCTGGTAGTATTGATGGACTTGAACCTAAACACCGAAAAACACATAAAGGGAATCACAAAGTCAGCCTACTAATACCTTAAGAATATATCACAGGTAAAAGATCGGATGTCTCAGCAGGACCTGGAAAAACTAGTCCATGTTTTCATCTTTAGTAGGCCTGATTATTGCAACAGTGGTTCAATTCCACAGTCATAACAATACAAAGGACAAGCGCCATTAACACCCTGAACAACCTCAGGCCTGTGGCCCTCACATCCGTTGTGTTGAAGGCCATGGAAATGATTGTTAAACAACATTTCCTCACAATAATCGACACCCCGATGGACCCGCTGCAGTACGCTTATCACGCAGGCAGAGGTATGGATTATGCAAAAGTATCCATCACTAACACCGTACATAAACATCTGGAGCAGCCTAACACGTTAGCCAGACTCTTGTTTACAATTTTTTCCTTGGCATTCAACACACTGTAGCCTCACATCCTCACCAACAAACTCACCACCTACTTCCATCTGGACCATCAGCTCACACTGTGGATGCTGGACTTTCTAGCCAACAGGTCACAAAGCGTTCGGGTCAGTAACAACTTCTCTGACCTCTGACACCCCTTGACGGGCTCGGCTCAAGGATGTGTGCTCTCACCTCTGCTTTTCATCCTCTTCACCAATGGCTGCAGATCCACACAGCCTCAGTGTCACCTTGTAAATTATGTTGATGATACAGTCCTCCTGTCCCTGCTCTCAGATCCCTCACAACACCACAATGCAGCTCTACAGGAGTTTCTGCGGTGATGCGATAGCGCAGGCCTCATACTCAGTGTGAGCAAAACAAAAGAGATGGTGGTGACCTTCACTAACAGGCAGAGAGCTGGCTGCAGTATCCATTACCACAATCCACGGGAAGCCTGTGAAGCTGGTCGAAAAATATAAATATCTGGGCATCACCATTAAGAGCCTGCTGAAATTATCCTCTAACACAGAGGAGATTCTTAGGAAATTTCAGCAGTGGCAGTATCTCCTAATGAAACGCAATTCCTTTGGAGTCAATAAAAACATCATGCTAAATATCTATTACTCTTTCATTGAAAGCATCACTACATTCTCTATAACCTGCTGGTTCCACTCCACCAGCCTCCAAAACAGAAACTGCCAGAGTCTACTCTAAGATCATAAGATCATTGATATATATATATATTATATATATATATATATATATATATATATATATATATATATACATATATGTGTGTGTGTGTGTGTGTCTGCATAATTATATTTATATACTTACCAAGACCTGCTTGTTGTTTATGTTCTTTTGTATTTTCCCACTGACACTTGGCGCCTGCTCTTTTTGTGCACTGCTGCTACAACTGTGTTTTAAATTGCCCTAAGGGACTAATAAAGTTTTTTAATTGAATTGAATTGAATTTTTACAGGTCTACCTAAAAAATCCATAGACACCGGCAGCTTATTCAGAACTCTGCTGTTACAGTCCTCACTAAGACCAAGAAAGTGGATCACATCAGTCCAGCTCTGAGGTCTTTACACTGGCTGCCTGTCCGTCAGAGAATAAACTTTAAACTTCTGCTGCTGGTCGATAAAGCTCTGAATGGTTTAGGACCAAAATACATCAGTGACCTCTTGACCCAGTATGATCCTTCCAGAACCCTTAGGTCATCTTGATTAGTTCCCAGAGTTTATCATTTCCCAGAGTCAGAACCAGACATGGAGAAACTGCATTCAGCTTCTATGCCCCACATGTCTGGAACAAACTCCCACAAAACCTCAGATCAGCTGAAACACTCAGTGTTTTTAAATCCAGGTTAAATCCCCAACCTGTTCTCTGCTGCATTTCAATAGTTTTTATTGAAAATATATAATGCTTTATTTCAGAAACAAAAGAGAGGTAAATATAAAAAGAGTACATAGCAAACAATACACAAAAACACCTAATGCCTAAATACAGTGTTACACTGCATAGAAGAAAGGCTTATGTGCTAGTTTCAACACAAACTTGATTTCTATCTTGTGTGACTTTTCTTGGGGTATGTTAAAACTGGAATGTTTTATTCATAGGCACGTCTAATTGACACATTTATCTGTACATAAGATTTAGTAAAAGTACAAATTTGCACTGTTTCTTTTAGGCTTGAAAGGTTAAACTTAAGGATGTTTTAATACTGTTTTTATCTAATGTTCTTTCTTTTTCTTTTCTCTTTTCTTTTCAATTATTCTTTTTATTTTCTGTTTTACTGTCTTGAATCACCTGTCATTAACTCGTGTTATACAAGAAACTTGCCTTGCCTAAAAGTAGTTAGTCCAGTATTTCTAATTATTGTTTAATAAACCGTCCAACTGCTTCCTCCGCCCACGTGTAGTTATGCTTGAGGTGCTTTGGCTCATTTTCCATCCAGAGTTTACACGTTCTGGCAGCGTACCTTTATTTTGATAGTTTGACCGGATATCCGTGTTTACTTTAGCTACTGGTCGCTGTTGGCTGGAGCTGCTGTACAACCTGTTTGTTGATCGGTCTATGTGGCTTATTAACACCTCGAGTCTCTTATAAAGCGGGTTGGTAACTCAGGGAGGTTTTACTCGTCGTCGGGAGGAGACAGGTCGCCTTTTGACAGCAGACACAACATCACGAGGGGAATGTCGGAAGCTTGTATTTGGCGTCGGAATGAAACGGAGGTTTTCTAATATAGCTTGTTAGCTAGCCGCGTCGCGTTCAGGGTACACAGCCTTTTTTGTTCTGATCGCGGACAGCCTCTGCATGACAAATTATCACCATTACAGAGTACAGATACACCCTTAAAACAGCGGCTTTTTTGTTGAAGAAGGTGTTAAGAAGAGACCCCGGTTGTCAGTCCCAGCCCGGGGCTTAACCCCCGGTCACCGAGAGAATTAATGGCCGGAAATCCGAGGAGGGGCGCCGGTCTGATCGGCTTGATGAAGGACGCCTTTCAGCCACACCAGCAGCCTCTCCAGCCTCACCAACCCGCTGTGGTCGATAAGAAAATGGTGGAGAAGTGCTGGAAACTCATGGATAAGGTAGTGACATCGTCTTTGGACTGCATGTAAACTATTTACCTGTGAACTGTGTTTTTCTCTCTGGCTTTTGGCTGTTATCAACAGTCAAATCCATTTACTGCCACGTTTTGGGTAAATTTAAAGTGTGGTTTAAGTTCAGGCCTTCCTCTATAAATAAATTTATATTATCACTAATGAAAAAAAAAAGTTTTAATGTCAAATCCCACCGCATGAGATCCTACATTTTAACATAGACTTGTGAAGCTGTCTAAATAGTCTATGAGAATATTGAACTACCTCCAAATTGCAGTACAATGGTGCTCCTGATGCATGATCTAATTGGGATAAAGTGAATTAGGCCACATTAGTGTCCCTGTGAGAACAACCTATTTTCAGAATTGCATCAAAAGAGGTGAATATGCTGCAAAAGGAAAGATTCAATTCACTTTATTTATTGCTGCCACTCCAGCTTATCTGTTGCATTCAGCCTTAACTGAGATGGAGATAAGAAAGGAAAGTAGAGAGAGATGGGCAGACAAGACTTCACAAGATATTACTTCAGAAGGGCTGGAGTAAGAGGAGAGACTGCCTCAGATCAGACAGACTCTGGTATGCGTGTCCTGTGTTGCTTCAGTAACACCTACAAAATAAGCCTGTCTGGTTCTGCCTCCTCTCTTGTGCTGTTTGAGGTTGACCTTTTCTACCTGGCTCATGTGTCTGTCAGCTGGGCGATGGCTCATTACTGAGGTTTATTGCCTTGCAGTGGGAATGTTTTGAGAATATATGAGGCAATGAAAATGACAAAGTAAACTGGAAAGGTTTTTGCAGAGCAATGCATAGAAAAGGGCCAAGCTGCTTTGCAGGATTGTGTGTTTGCTGAACTTCTACTTAAGTCAAATTATTGGCTTTGGAAATTGCTGTAAGTTTAATTTAGTCTTCTAGCCAGAAAAACATAGGTATTCCACATACACAACCAGTTTATAGACATTCTGTCTATGTTTATCACCACTGTCTTAACCTAACACAATGCATGACTAAATATACACCCGAGTCTAAAGGGAGATGTGAGGTCCTAATGGGCTAAATTTATTAAACTGATATTTTTGTACCTGTAGGGCTGGATCTTACGGGATCATTTCTCCTCATTATTCTTTATTGTGTTCTCAGAGCTCCAGTAATGCAGCAACATGACTACAACCCAGCTTGACCAGGCCTGAGACACGAGCTTATAATTAGACCTTGAGGTTACCTCGTATAAGAACTGAAAGCCATCCAGTTATAAACTGTTGTACCTTTTTTAATCTTTTTCTTATAATTATTTTTTTATTACATTTTCAAAATATTTAACATTTAATGAATTTTGTCATTTACACTTCAGCCATCCCTCCATGTTTAGTAAAACACTATTCCATACTGGAGAAACTAGTGGACATTCCCACAAAGCCTGCAGCACAGTACCTTTTGCTTCTTGGCATTTCCAAAAGAAGTCATCTTTAGTAATGCCCATTTTATGAAGTCTGGATGGAATGAAATAATAGCTGTTGAGAATTTTGTATCTGCCTTATAAATTTTGTGAAGGTTAAATTTTAGTTGGCATATTTTCCTAAACCTACATTCATCGTTGTTTTCTACCAGTTGTTTTTCCAAATCACTGATCTGTTTTTTTCAGGGTTTGTATCTTTGCTCTACCTTCTTTTACTTTCAGAGAGCTATAAGCCAAGCATTTACCCCCTAACAAAGGCCTTTAAGGCATCCCACACTGTAGCCAACCCATCTGTAGTCCCAATGTTTACATCTGAGAAAAATTAATATTCTCTTTTAAAGTTGCCATAAATTGTTCACCCTTTAATATACTTGAGTTAAATCTCCATCTGCCACGACTGTTTTTATCAACTTGTCAATCTACATGTAACTCCACTGGGGCATGGTCTGTTAGAGCAGTTACACCTATTTCACAATCCATAACTACACCAACACTCAAGCTAGAGATTAAACAATAATCAATTCGGGAATAATTTTTGTGGGAGTGTGAATAAAATGTATATTCCCTTTCCAAAGGGTGTATAAGTCTCCAGATATCCCCCAGCCCGATTTCCTCGTTAAAAATGTCTGATTTATTTCTAATATTAGAACTTACGTTTGTTCCACTTCTATGTATATATTCATCTGAAGCCTGATTAAAATCTCTTCCCAGCTAGGGCTGCAACTAATGACTATCCTGATGGTCGGTTAGTCACCGACTATTAAAACAACTAGTCGACCAATCGGATTATGTATTTCATAATTATTAAATGGATCTTATATCACTTTCAGCTTTGAAATCTTGCATAAGGTTGTTATGTAAGTCCGACTTTCCCCATCTTTAAATGTTCGAGCATTGCAGACGTACTTCCGTGGTACGCAAGGTCCGCTTTACAAATCTCACATGTATTTAATTTATTTTGCAAGTTTAACGTGAAGTTATTTAAGACTTTTGACGTCCTCTGTCGCCGTTCTATTCCCTGGTCGGCCACCATATTTTCCCCTGGCGGACTTTATTGCGCATGTGCAACTCTCAGCAGAGATAAGAAAAGACGATGTCTCGCTATTTTGTTTGTTTGATTTCAGGACATCTTGTTCACACGACTCTCTGATTTTTCATCTTTTCTTTCCAGGTAGTGCGTTTGTGTCAGAACCCCAAGGTGGCTTTGAAGAACAGTCCACCCTACATCCTGGATCTGCTGCCGGATACCTACCAGCACTTACGGACCATCTTGTCCAGATACGAGGGCAAAATGGAGATCCTCGGGGAAAACGAGTATTTTCGTGTGGTCGTTGAGAACTTAACCAACAAGACTAAACAGACCATGAGCCTTTTTAAGGAGGCCAAGGAGAGGATGTACGAGGAGAACTCCCAGCCCAGGTAGGTTTGTGACCTGATGAAACAGTTTCATTTCCTGGGGATGCAGGCAGAAAGTAGGGCTGTGAAGCAGGGAAATGTCTGGGGGACAGATGGTACAGAACTAATCACTGTTTGTCTTGGCCTCCAATCAATAAAATAATCCTCTAAGATGGTGATTGCACAATAATTCCTAATCTGGGAGCTCTGACTCACCTGAAGCTTGGCACTGCCTGTCGTTTAAGTTGTCAGATCTAAATGCTAGCGTTGACGTGTTTACAGATGTGCACGTAGCATCAGCTGATTTAGAGATACAAGCACATCTGGTCTGATTTATTTTAAGAAGCAAACATTACTCTTTCTGAAAACCAAACTACAACTAAAGTAGCTGGTTAAACTTTTCTTTCCATCAGATTTTAAACCAGAATTAAAATGAGTCTAAGTCATATTTTCTATTGTAGTGAGAGAAAACATAAAAACCATGAGGATAAACAGTGAAGTTGAGATGACTGGTTTTAAACTGGTGCTCTTGGTTAATTTTCTTCAGACTGCCATGGTTGATTTTTATTCAGATCCTTTTCTCCAAAGCGACTTACATTTGAAAGGGGTTAAGCAAGTTAAGGGTCTTGTATAAGGACCCAACTGGACAGTGTTAATATTTGTCTCCTGTGGGATTCAAACTCGCGTCTTCTGAAAGGGAGAATGATGCCCTGCAAACTGAGCTATCCAGCCATCATTTACAAAGTAAACATCAAGGGTTGGTCCAGAGAGGACAAATATAAATTTGTCTTTCAGTGTTTTATGGACCATCTTCATACCTTTAGGTTTTTGTCCTGGAAACGCTCACTGTCCGCCCACTGGTCCTCTCTCAGACATCTTCACATCTGGTTTCGGTCGCTGCATCTGTCGTTATAACAAATTTTGCTGTGCGATAAATTTTCTCAGAAATTATTGCGATAAGCGATAATATTGTGCAAAGCTGTCATGTCATTTTGAGACAATTTAAACTAATATAATGGCATTTCCATAATAATGCAAATACACCATTTCAAAGATCAATAAACTTTCATTTCTAAAGAACATTTTATATTGGAACTGGAAGAAATTTTAAACAACAAAACAAAAAATAAATAGCCAACAGCCAATCAGGTTCTACACAATGACTCATTAATTTGACTCAGGTGTGTTGGTGCAGGGATACATGGAAAACCTGCTGGATTGTGGCCATCGTAGGACCGAATTGAGTAGCCCTGTCATAGAGGGTAAGCTAGCTTTGGATGCTGTGGTGGTCACAACAAAGCAGTGTTGTCTAAAACTGCTTCATCTATAAGCTCACACCTGCAGGAAAATGCTGGAAGGCTCCACTGCAGGTTACAGATATTTAGTGTATTTATGTGTTAAAAAGCACATTTAGTGTAGTTCTCCTAAAGTCTGCAACAGAGTTGGTAGCCTCTCCTGGCATCTTGTGGACAACATAGCTGTTTTTAAATATGTTTTAATTAAGTTTATTGTCTGAATTATAATGAAATGAGTAGCTGCCACTCAAGCTACAAACTAAAACTTATTGATTAGATTATTGTCATGGTAACGCTGGATTTTTATATTGTTTAGTTTGTATTTTCTTCCATTTTAAATCATCATGATTCAGATTAAAACAAAGAAAACAGAAGACATTGTGTTTGGTTGAGGAGGCAGGACTGATGGGTAGCAGATGAGGCTTCTGATGGTGTTGATATGATCATGCATGTATCTGATATTTTATTAGAGGGCTTGGTGGAAAGTCTGCAGAAAATGCTTAGCTTTCCTTCTCCACAACATCTCTACAACATGCTGGACCTCCAGTACCCAGCGCCATGTCGGAGTGGCTTACCTGTGCGAGCGTGCATACCTATCTGCACATTAGGGAGAATTGAGCGAGTGACCATGTAGAGTCTGAAATGACTCCATTTAAATGAGGTACAATAACATCAGGCTGTTTAGTTTTCAGCTCTGTCTGTGAGCGAGGATGAAAAAATGTTCAGACGTTGATGATCTGATCTGTGAGATGGATAAAGGGTGAATCCACTTCTTTTGGGGGACCCAGACCACATTAGACCTGGTCCTGCTGAAAAACTGCTAGACTTGAGATGTTCATATCTTGACTGAATTATCCTGAATTATCTTACGGAGCTGGAAGATTCTCTGAAACAGTGTCTTATATGTGAAATCTTTATTATATTAAATAAATACACAAACAAAAATGTAGAGGCTCTGAATTAGTTTCTGTTTTAACCCTTGTACATGGCTGTACTTGGACGTAATGATCTGTTATCCTAGAAAGATCAAATTAAAGCTGCAAGAAGACTAAGGATTTATTTCCTTTGCTGTCTTTGGAGCTGAACTTCATCGGTGAGACTCCTATCTCACCACCAGGAGGACTTCTAAATAGCGCTAAAAGTTTTTAGCTTAGAGCTCCCTCTTAAAACCGCTTCACAAAGCTGCTGAGAGTAACTTTACTAAGGGACTGAGAGAACTCAGAAGGGGGTGGGGTTTGACCCCGTTGCTATGGATGATGTTTCCTGACACTGATTTGCTGTCTTGGGTCTTTGGGTGTTTTAGGTCTCCGTCAGTAAATTCATGAGATACTGCACGAGGTTTGCTGCTGGATCCAAATAATGATCTGAAATAAAATGTAGGCTTTAAGTGTCACTGTTTTTTTTTTTTTATTTCTACATTTGTATTTGATTTTCAATTTAAACAAACATCCGGTACAACAAAGTGCAACACATTAATCAATTTATCTATCTGTGTTAATAATATAGATTCTTTTTATGTTAAGAATGCATGTTTGTCCGATGATGGTGCACTGATTCTGACATGTGTCCCATCTATAGCACCCACCACACCAGGCAGACCAGCTGTGGCCATAAAGTCCGTTTTGAGCTGGGACATTTGGTGTGAGTCAAGCAGAAACTGTAGAAATTGTCGGATGATGCGGAGTCTGCCGAGAGCGTTTGTTTGATGAATAATTCTGCTTCTCTGTAGCCAAATAACATAATGTAGTGTGTTGTTTCTGTTCCTCTGTGATGTTAGTGCATCCAGGACCCGCTCCACCATGGTCATGATACCCTCATGATTGAGACGATACCGTTTTAAAAGCTCAGCATCATTGAAGTTTTCCAAAATGTTGATTTGGTTACGTGGATTACCGGCAGCAGCCATCATTGGATGTTGTCTTTGGTTTACCCCTAGTGTTTTAAGGAGTCCTCGTGAGAACTCCTAACTATTTTCAGGTTAAGAGGCTTGTTTTGGCACTAAAATACTTTATAAAATACTCTTAGCCAAAAGATTAAGGAGATCTACATTTAGGACCGACACGCCCACTTTTTCTACGAGTTACTCCTATATCAGCAGGTTAGCAGCTACTTTTAGCACTAAGATTCTTTATGACTACGGCCCCAGATCTGTTAGGACGAAGTGCTGCAGATTATTGGATTTCAATAGGAATATCTGGACATATTAGAGATGGTTATAATTACTGATGCATCTTTTTTTTTCCTGTGCAGGACTTGCTTTTTGCTACTCGGTACTTAAGAAGCAGAGTATTCCTGACTGATTTACTCCCAATATATTTTTATTGATAAACTGTATAGAGGAAATGTTGCTGGTTAAACTGTAAGGTTGCATCTCTCAACATACTTCTCAGCATAGAAAGAGATATCCGTAGTAAATTCTTCTGAATTACTAAAAAAAAACGACGGTTTGAGCAAACGTCCTGCTGCCACGTGCAACCAGCAGCATATTCAGTCACTGTTATTTGGAGCTTATTAGAAGCTGTTTTCCAGGCGTTGGTGAGATTCTTTGCTAACGTGTTGGAGCTGTGCTACCGGTTCTGGCTTTACAGTAGAGGGATCCCTCTGACACTAAATTATCTATGAGATGGGATGTTGTATCTCACATTACTAAAAGGTTGAATACTTGATGGTAAACGTAATTATGTGTTTTTGTCCTTTCAAAGATGGGTCAGTGCTAGGGATGCACTATCCACTTTTTTCACTTCCACTACCGATATCTGAGATTTAGTATCGGCCGATACCGAACTGATATGTTTACAGCTATTCATCAGCATCTCTGCTCTACGTACCAATCTGTGGTCTACGTAGATTTAAAATGCAGCTAGATCTCAACCACACATTTTCCGATTGGTTAGAGAGCAAAGCTGCATTCATCTCACATCGTTGCTAGATGAACTCAACGTTCCATGTAGATGATGAACATGGCTGTGGTGGGTGTTGCGGTGTTAGCGCATGACGTCACTCAAAGCCAACAGTGTAGAATTACACTACATAGATTGGTCCATTGTCACAATACCCAATCTATAAATTTCTTTAATATCAATACCAATATCGGATCAGTGCATCCCTAGTCGAGGCTTTGACGTTGCTTTGAAATTGCTGTCTTTGGTGGTGTGGTTAGTAGTAGCTGCAGCTTTGTGTGTTAAAGTTCTCCTGGAACAAGTTTGGTCTTTTGCAATCAGACCACATTACCTTATTGATAATGTATAGAAAATCAATGTGTAAATGAGTCTTCCACCTCTAAATCCTGATACATCTAAGGTTTGATAATTTTCCTGACCCTGTAATGCTACTTGGTACATGTCCACTACCTTAAAGTCAATAAACATCTTCCATGAACTTGTAGGTCAACCAATACAGAGCTTTATTGATAAGCTTTTCATATTGTAAGGAATGTCTAACAGTGTTGTTTCTGATCCCAGTCATGCTCCAGCTAATTTAAGCTGTTACCATCAGACTGGAATGACCCCATTCTAACATAAATAAGGAGCTTAACTCCAGATCAAACACACTCTGAAATCAGTTAAATGCTCTTTTTCTGACTTTTCCCCAATTTTGAATGGTTCTTTGATTTTAGAAATGATGCAAACAGAGCTTTAAGTCTGCATGGCTGCTATGTCTTAGCATTGTAATGATCAAATCAAACATTTGAGCCAAAGAAAACTCTGATTCAAGTGTCCTAATCACATTGACTTTCTCTGTTTCTCAGAAAGCCGTCATTAAATAAAGGTCCATCCTTCTCCTGACTCACAGTTTTTATCCAGCATTTCCTCAAACATGCTGTGCATCAGCAGCTGTTATTAGTATTGGCAAATCTATCAGTCAGCAGGTGCAAGATCAGCTGCATTCATCCTCATTCTGATGACATCTACCAACGCACCGTTTCCTCTGTTCTGCTCAGTTTCACACCCTTTTCTTCAGCTTTAACATTTACTTCAGTCAGTGTGCACGGTGCATGCTCTGGTCTAATTCCTGTTAGTCCACTCAGACTGGAAACAGCTGTTCATCTTTTTGTTTCTCTCTTCCCCTTAAACATTTCAAGTAGGGCTACATGATATTGGAAAAAAAACTAACATTGCCATTTTTAATAACCCTGCGATGCACACTATATTGCCAAAAGTATTGGCACACCTGCCTTGACTCTCGTATGAACTTAATAGAGGGCTTCAGGCGGCTAATGAAAGTAATGGAACCGCAGTTATGGTGTCTGCAAACATCTTTCTGAAACCCTGAAATGAAACATCTGTTATAAAAGCTGCTGAACTGACGATGAACGTGGCTGAGGTGGTTAGCGCATGTTGTCACTCAGAGCAAACAGCATAGAATTACACTACATTATCTGCGCCTATGAATTGGCCCATTGTCACGATACCCGATCTAGAAATTTCTTCAATATCTGTACTGACATCTCTGAGAGCTAAAATAAAAAAGACAACATGGCTGGGTAAAAGAGGAGGTCTAGGGCCTCATTTATAAAGCTTGCGTAGGAACAAAAACGGGCATACGCCAAATACAGTCAACTTTTGGCTTTTGTGAAAATCAAACTTAAGGGGAAAATATTCTTACCTTGACCCAAACGCTGCGCACGCTCAGGGCAAAAACAATAGGATTTTCAGGAAAAAGGGAGATGATATTAATAAGAACCTCAACCACTAAAATATGTTCTGTCATTGTGAAACAAAACATACATGTTATAAAATCAATTCAGCTAAATAAGGTGGACAGTCTGCTGCCAGCGTGTCAGAAAGTCATTTATCAGAGCGGGACGCAGACTGGACGCTGGAGGTCCAGAAGTGATGCAACACTAATGAAACACACGAGGTGGATTTCCTTTTATTTATTTATTCTTACACAATGCTTTTTTAAAATTGTTGTCCCAATGTCTGTCCAGATGGTCTTTATTTCCCACAACTCCTTGGCCACCTGGTTAATAGCAGTGATTGTGTCCCTCTGCACCGCCCACCCAGCTGGAGCACCCAGCAACTAGAAAGAAATATTATTTAACACTAAATAAACTGCTACCAATCGCAGATGTATCTGTACATATTTATTTTATAAATTAAAACAAATCACTGGTATCATTACTGTAATTTAGCAGACGCTTTTCACCTGTCTGGAAAACAAACTTTGGCCTCCCGCATCGGAGACGGATGCTCTACCGACTGAGATATACAGCTGTGTGTTGTCCTCTGGAGTGTCTTGCGTTCTGACACTGCATTGACAAGATCAGCCACCCGCTACCACTATTCTGCCTTTCTGACACAAGTAATGCCCACGCCGTGCCCAACAATTAAACATTTTTATGTTTTTCAACATGGTCCATCAGGATCTCTGTCTCACACCCTGAAAAATTACATAATTTGTATCATAGGCATCCACTTGACCATTTATAGCCACCATGTGGGCCTGGGAAGGCGCTCCCTCACACCCGCTCTAGAGTTGATTCTGATTAGGGCTGGGTGATTAATTACGATCTGGGTTTTCGGCGATCATAAAAATGAAAGGATCCGATTATTTTTGTCCTTCGCAGTTTCCTCTTGTGTCGTTTTCAGTTGCAAATCAAGCGCCACTGGCATTGCAGCGCTCTGCTGCAGACTCCTCCCACAGCCCCGACTGCTTTAGTTTTATTCAGCGAGGAGCTGCAAACACCTCGGCAGTTATGGGCTCGACACACGGGAGGCGACGTTGCTCCTTCTCAATTCATTTTCTATGGAACCTGCGTATTGAGGCGAAAATCGCTGTCGTCCTCCAGCCAAGCGACAGGCGACATCGTGCATGTGAAATGTTGCGCTCGTTCATGTAGACATGCACACGGGGCTTGCAACGCGACACAAGAAAATAGAAAAATGTTAAATTTTTGTCGCTGTCGCATGGCACTACAACCAATCAGCAAGGGGTCTGCAAACACTTTGAACATAGAACAATAGATTATTTTAGCTTAATGAAAGGCAGCCACGTGGTGCCAGAGTGAATTAGTCCGAACGTAGGGTCTGGATTTATCTGGAAACTAGTCTTACCACAAACAACACTTCAAATGTCACACTGCCCCCGCGCACTCTCTCTCTCTAATGGTGTTAAATAATCGAGATCTCAAATTTAGCCAAAATAATCGTGATTATCATTTTTCCCATAATCGAGCAGCCCTAATTCTGATTTAAAAATGGAAACAGGTGTAGGACGTGTGTAAATCTAAAAGTAGAAGTGCGCAGCATTTGCTTTTTGCGCTGCAAACGCAACCTGTAGTTTGCTTTGCTACTCACAGTTTAAATGAGAAACGCTCAGATAAATGAGGCCCCTGCCTGCTGCAACTCACCTGGTTGAAACTAAATGGATGTTGTGCAAGCTCTGAACAAGTCTGAACAAGCTATTGAACCATTCATTTGATTTGGGTATGTTGAAGCGGAGAAATGCAGAAAGTCTGCAGGATGGTGAGCCTGGAGGACTGGAGTTGAGGATCCCTGCTGTAACCCATATCAGATATGTTTACATCACATTTGCATAGCGTTTCACTTCCACTCTGCTTCTCATTATAAACTCTCACAGCTGGTGTCACATCTCAGGTCCATTAATTGAAAAAGTTCTGGTTTTTGCAGCTAACTAGCAACAACGTGACTCAAAACGTTTTGAGCTTTACTGGAATTAGTTTCAAAGGAGGATTGGTGTCATGAAGCCACCGTTTATTGTATTAAACTGTACAAAAATAAGATGTTTGATAGCCAATAACATAAACTGATGTAGCATTGAGGCTAAGCTACATTCGAAGCAATGCTGCAGGTGATAAGAAGGAGATACAAACACAGATACATCAGTAAATGTCAGACTAACTTTTCACCAACGTCCTGTTGAAGTCTTCATGTTAAACTTCTTCAGGACCAGCTTCTTGCTTGGGGTCTAATTCTGGTTTCAGAGGCCCTGTTCCTGTCTGTTTTTTTTCCTCCTTTACGCTACAATCAGCTGTTTATAATAATATAATTACTGCTTATATGTCTATTAGTTTTATTTATTTATATCTTTTCATGCCAGAATAACTCATTAATATAACAACAAAGTAACTGGTTCCAGCTAAATCTCCTCTCCTGTGTAAAGAATAAATAAATCCTACACATTAATTCTGGATTTCTTTCAGATGGAAAAGGCTCCAGGACCTCTGCCTGGATGTGGAAGGCTTCTTTCTGTAAACCACGTTATAAAAATTAGGGCTGGGCGATTAATCGAATTTTAATCACAATTACGATCTGGGTTTTCAACGATCATAAAAATGATGTTTTCAGTTGCAAATCGAGCGCAGCAGGCATTGCAGCGCTCTGCTGCAGACTCCTCCCACAGCCCCGTCTGCTTAGTTTTATTCAGCGCAAGTTGCAAACACCTCGCCAGTTAAGGGCTGGACACACGGGAGGTGACATCACTCCTTCTCAGTTAATTTTCTATGGAACTTGTGCGATGAGGTGAAAAACGCTGCCATGCTCCAGCCAAACGACAGGCGACATTCGTGCATGTGAAATGTTGCACTCGTTCACGCAGACGTGCACATGGAGGCTTGTGACGCGACACAAGAAAATAGAAAAATGTTCCATTTTTGTGAGTCGCGACTAAATAATCCACCAGCTTCCAGAGACATAGAGACGAACGTTAAAAACAAACATAACTTTTTTTCTCAGTTAACACAGTGAACAACCCGGGATTTAAGAAACTCATCACCACTTTGGACAAACGGCATCACTGCCATCTCGACACCATTTTTGTGGAGTGTGTCTCCCTGCCCTGTATGATGAGTATGGTGAGGGTGTTGACGTGGCTGCAGTCCAATGTTTCGCCACCACTACGGACCTGTGGTCAAGCTGCACCATAGAGCCATATATAAATGTCGCGCTACATTTTATTGACGTGGATTTCAACATGAAAATTAAATGTCTTCAGTGCAATTTTTTCCAGATCACACCGGTCAGAACATAGCTGCTGGTCTGAGACAGACAATAGCTATGGGAACCTGGTGGAAAGAAACTAGTCTGTATTACAACAGACAATACTTAAAATGTCACACTGACACCTGACCACCCCACTGACCAATCGAGCAGCCCCAATAAAAATGGTTTTGATCTTTTTTTTTAAACCTGAGTAGAGTTTGGAAACCCAGGAAAACATCCAGCTAGCTTTGACTTCCAGCTGCCCTTCAGCAGAACAGCTGCTGTTTGTTTGGGACATAAATAAAACTCCAGCA
The DNA here is from genome assembly GCF_017639745.1 of Melanotaenia boesemani. Taxonomy (NCBI): domain Eukaryota; kingdom Metazoa; phylum Chordata; class Actinopteri; order Atheriniformes; family Melanotaeniidae; genus Melanotaenia; species Melanotaenia boesemani. The sequence continues at coordinate 23,909,131 of NC_055696.1, read as the reverse complement.
GTGAAAATAAGTAAGCCGTATATCTGGAATTAAATGTTTCTTCTATGGACTGTGACTATTTCAAACCGATGACTAAATGCCATGGACCTCATGATTAATTGTTTAAAATACGAAACTGTTTAAAATGCTATTTAAAATACGAGATCCATCACAGAAGACATATTTCGGTTCTTTTTCTCATCTGTATGACTTAATGTTCAGTAAAAACATTATGTTATCATGTTAGGGCTGGGATATATTTGCTGTGAACGCTAGTGTACAAATCAGCATTCCGCTACGTTTGTGTAAATACTTTCTGCAAACGATGAAAGCATGACACGGCCAAAACACTCCGTACTGGTGGTCACCACTGGGGGCTTTACACAGCACTTGGACTTTGAAATAGTGAAAAGGTCACTCTACAGGTGTATTTCCGGGGCATCAACCCCCAAAGCGCTTCCAATCTGCTGCCAACTGTTCAGGTACGAGTGTTTATCACTGCGCAATGGTGAGGAAAAATCATATGGATGACAGTAGTTGCAGACAAGGTCCGAGAGACGATCTTCAAAACTATCCGCTATTGTGTTTACCTCCGGACTGGATCAGACTGGTTTGGATTGGACTGGACAGGATCAGATCTTAACTCCAGTGTTTTCTTCCTTTGGATCCTCCACACTGGTAGCTCTACCTGCTCTGTCTGTGGAGTTGTTGCTATGGTGACTGCCTTTGTCTAGGTGGCTGGGGTCCTGAACTGCAGCCCTGTGGCTGATCTGGGTGGTTCCTGTGGTGGCGCTCTCTATGGTCATGGGTGGGCTGGCTTTTGGTGTGATTGGATCCCCAAAATATCGTTGCCTCACAGCAGTGTCAAGCCAGATGTAGGCCTGTCGCAGTAAGCAATAAGTCAATTAATTGCACGGTAAGGAAAAATGAGCGTGATAAGTTTACCGGCCGCGATCATTTTTATTAGTGTCATACTTGACAGCAGCATGTTGCAGGACGAGACCGTGGTGAAGCATCTGTGCCAGCCGGTATGCTGCATTTGTTTTGCAGGGCTGCCAACTCGCATTGGCTGTTAAGACTCACGCATTTAAGTGGCTTCTCACGCTTTCGTGCTTAACCTGGGATTCTCATGCTGAAATATGTAAATAAGTCGAATAGAGAAACATTAGCTGCGAGCACTTCCTCCTTTATTGTTTCGCTGCTCCCCACAAGTAGGCAGAACAGACACATGTAGCCAGAACAGACACATGTAGCCAGAACAGACACATGTAGCCAGAACAGACACATGTAGCCAGAACAGACACATGTAGCCTACGACGTCAGTACAAAGCCCCCACTTCCTGGTCTACTGTAATAACCCCTGTAATGCATTACACAAATTGAGTCATCAATCACTCACTGCTCATAGATCAGTCTTGCACGCAGCGATGAGGGGAGATATTTCAGCTTTACAAACAATGCGCATTATATAAATATTTATATATATATATATATATATATATATATATATATATATATATATATATATATATATATATATATATATATCTATATATATTTTTTTTTTTTTTTTTTTTTTTCCATTTTTTAATACAGTGATAACTGGCAGTTTCAAATTTTTTTTTTTTAATATATTTTTTAAAGGCAATTTTGTTTAAATTGTTTTTAATATGCATAATTTGTTTTTATTATGTACTGCACTTTGTGTTGCTTTGTACATGAAAAGTGCTCTATAATTAAATTTGATTTGATCAGACTGGACTGGACCAGACAGATCTGGATCAGATTGGACTGGTCTGGCTGGAAGGGATTCTGTCTGTAAAGCCGAGACAACATCATCGCGAACTGGTTCCAACACAGAAATAAACTGAATTGAACTGGATTGAGTTTTTTCCTCATTCCATCTGCACCGCTAACACTCTGGCTTCCACAGTTGACACAGCCGTACCCCAATAAATGGTAAATGGACTGTACTGATACAGTGCTTTTCCAGTCATGTTGACAACTCCGTCACACATTCACACACATTCATACCCCAATAGACACATCGAGAGGCAATGTGGGGTTCAGTGTCTTGCCCAAGGACACTTTGGCATGGAATCAGGGAAAACCTGGAATTGATCCATCGACTTTCTGGTTGGTGGACGACTGCTCTTCCTCCTTAGCTACAGCCGCCCCACTTTTTGATCAGCTGTGTTGTTTTAAGTGCTTCATATCAAAATAAAAGCAATAAAACAGTAAAAAGTAAAGAAGTATAAAAACATATGGTCAGCCAATAAAACCGTTAAAATAAGTATAAAAACAAAATGACAAAATCCAACATCTCAGCTAGTCAGTTTATATGTGGAAAAGTTTGGCTTTCTTCACATTTTTATTCACACTCACATGAGGAACATATAATGAAAGTGGTTATACTGGTCCCATATGGTGGACATTTGTTTGGAATGGCATGTAGTATTAAACTTATGTTTGTTAAAGTATTTAGTTAAAATTCTCATAAAGGGAAGCTTTTTTCCACAAGGAGGCCGTTTTATTAACGGTCGCACAATGTGAAGCATTTAATATTGAGAAAAAGTCTCCCAGAAAAAGTGTCTGTAGCTCCTCGCTATACACAGTTATTTATAATAATAGGCATTTTGTTTTACTAACACCTTTCACAGCTTAAATTTAGCTGAATATTTACTTAAATTTACAAAAACTCCCAGGATGGCTGATGAAAATAAAAGCTAAACTTCTTTTAAGTCTTTTTTGTTTTTGTTCTGAAATCACTCCCTTCTGTTGTCTTTGTGATTTTGGTCTGATAAAATCTGTAGCTTGTCATTTTTTGTGAACTTCTTCTTTTGTTACCTCCTCTTTCTCAGGCGAAACCTCACCAAGCTGTCTCTGATCTTCAGTCACATGCTGGCGGAGCTGAAAGCCATCTTCCCCAACGGCTTGTTTCAGGGCGACAACTTCAGAATAACCAAAGCTGACGCGGCTGAATTTTGGAGGAGGTCATTTGGGGACAAGTGAGTTGCTAATCTGGAAAAAGTGGAGGTCAAAGTCTGTTTCTGGTGCAACTTTGTAGAAAACATATTGGCTTGGACATGTTTAGATTCTTCACTCGTGTGTTAACTTTACCACTTTTTCTTCTGTTCATGCTGAACTTCAGCTGTAACAGAACTTTACAGACCATAAAGCCGTTTATATTGTTCTTCCTTACAGGACCATCGTGCCATGGAGGACATTTCGTCAGGCTCTCCACGAGTTTCACCCCATCAGTTCAGGTCTGGAGGCCATGGCACTCAAATCCACCATCGACCTCACCTGCAACGACTACATCTCCGTTTTTGAGTTTGACATCTTTACCCGGCTCTTCCAGGTGATGTCAGCGTCCAGAGGCTCATGATCTTGACGATCTGTAGTGCTGCTAAGGGAAATAATCAAGTCACATAAACACATTTTGTTCCTACTTTAGACCCGAGGAAAGGCGAACTTTCTTCTCATTATTTTACTGTTCACATGCGTAACAGGAAGTCTTTGTATTCTTGTGTAGCCGTGGTCGTCTCTTTTGAGGAACTGGAACAGTCTGGCAGTCACACATCCTGGTTACATGGCCTTCTTAACCTACGACGAGGTCAAGGCTCGGCTGCACAGGTTTATCCACAAACCTGGCAGGTGAGACCCAAGTCTGAGATAAAAAAACCACCAGAAGCTGCATCATCCATATTGTTTCAGCGTCACTGTAAAGCTGCTAGTTGAGATCTTTGGCCTTCTCTCAGCTACATCTTCAGGCTGAGCTGCACTCGGCTGGGACAGTGGGCCATCGGCTACGTGACGGGTGATGGGAACATCCTGCAGACCATCCCCCATAACAAACCACTCTTCCAGGCTCTGATCGATGGATATAGAGAGGGATTGTAAGTCACACTTGATTTGATCACAAAGCACCAATTTATGCTTTTCAGGATACAGTATATTTAATGACAGGTGGAAAGCCTGTCCAACAAACCACATGCCATTAATGTGTCCCATTGATCTCATTTTATGTTTTCTCTCTGTTGGCTGCATCAGCTCTGGTTTTTATGCAAAGGATAGAGGCTGTTATTGCTGAACATGGACAGAGGAAGCTGCACAAGGCTGTTTCTTCTGATATACACAGTGAATAAATGTGCACAGCTTTGTAATTTGAATTAGAAGTGCATGTTAGAGTAGGGTTGGGTTCATTACAGACTATCTACTGTCCTGTGTCCACAGCAGATGACTCAGAGGGGTTAAAGTTAAAGACCCTGTTTATTCTGCAGAGTCACAGACCACATCATCCTGGCAAATGTCAAAATACAGCCTGGAAACTATATGAAAAAGGCCATGATCCCCAAGAAGATAATTACAGGTTTAAAGAAACACTACTGAGCTGAGGTGGTTCTTTTGGGCTCATTCACCGGCCATTATTTAAAAAAAAAAAAAAAAAAAAAGGAAAACTTTAACATTCATTCATGCATGCATTCGAGTATTTTTCAAATCAGAATCTGACCTACACCACTTGACCTGCAGAACGTGACCTACACCACTTGACCTGCAGAACGTGACCTACACCACCTGACCTACAGAACCTGACTTGAACCACCTGACCTACAGAACCTGACCTACACCACCTGACCTACAGAACCTGATATAAACCACCTGACCTACAGAACCTGACCTACACCACCTGACCTACAGAACCTGACCTGCAGAACCTGACCCACTCCTGACCTAAAGAACCTGATCTGACCTGAGCTTTTTAAGAAATGAGAAGGTGAAAAGTGTAAAAAGAGAAACTTTCTGCCCTTATTTATATTTTTTTAATTAATTAGTTCAGGGATTTTAAGAGAACACAGATGTTTTAGGGTTGTAAACTACATCTTAAAAGAAGAGTTTTCTTTACAAATGTCGGGGGAAAAAAATAAAAATGCTGATGGACGAGAACCATTAACAGGAGACACAACATTAAGATTATGGTTTTTCTCTAACAGAAATACTGACTTTGTGTTTTTGTTTTGGTGGTTCTCCAGCTATCTTTTCCCAGACGGCCGCACACAAAACCCAGACCTGACAGGCTTGTGTGAACCATCTCCGCAGGACCACATCAAAGTTACTCAGGTTTGTTTCTGTCCCAAATGTTTTAGCACAAGCTCCATCTTTTCAGTTGTCCCACTGTAAAATATGTGTATAACAGTATAGTTGCACTGTGATGATGTGATGTTGAAACACCAGTGCATTAGGCATAACATTTAGGATATATAAACCCTTATAAACTTTCTGACCGTCAATTCTTCCTGTCATTCCTCTGCAGGAGCAGTATGAGCTGTATTGTGAGATGGGCTCCACCTTCCAGCTTTGTAAGATCTGTGCAGAGAATGACAAGGATGTGAAGATCGAACCCTGCAGACACCTGATGTGCACTTCCTGCCTGACTGCCTGGCAGGTCAGCTGCTGTTCATACACTACAACCCTTTCCTCATTTCAGACTAAAGGGAAAGCTATCTCCTTCTCTTTTTTAATCAAATATTTATATCAAAGCCACTTTTGTGTTTGATCCTTCATGTTTTTGTATCACCACTTCCAGCAGCAGCTAAAGAAAGTTTGGTGTTTGACCTCTCTGTCCATCTTACGATCTTGTTTTGTTTTCCACTGCTGTCTGAAACTAAATCACTTCCTGTTGCAGTTCCCCCAGTAACGGCGTTCCAGCTGCTGAAAGTTGTTTTTCGTATCTAAGTGTTTCTTAATTCGCTGACAGTCTCTGTACATCTCTACCAGAGAAAGAAAGAGGAAGTTTTAATAATGATTGCTGTACTGACAGTATGTGTGCGCGGATCATCTGATAAACATGGTATAGAAATGATTCAGACAGGAAGGAAACTGAACTGATGAGTTCTTTGAAATGCTTTCGCACCATTCTGTATCTAAAATGTTTGACTGCATTTTAGCCATTTATGCAGATGTTTGGGTATTAGTGTTCTGCTTCTTTACTTTGTTATACTTCCCTGTTATGAATTTAGCTTCTTCTGCAAGAATGCAAATGTAGGAAAAAATGGTCAAATTTAAGAATAAGCTTCTTTTAATATAAATGTTATTGCTTTTACGCAGCTCTGATTATCATAGAGCAGTGGTTCTCAAACTAGGGGTCAGGACCATCATGAGGGTCACAAGATAATTTCAGGGGGTCATCAGATAATTAAAAAATAAATAGCCTACATTTATGAAATAAATTTGGGATTTTTACCAGGACTAACACAGTTTGTCATCTTGGGGGTTGTGGCAAAAAAAGTTTGAAAACCACTGTCAATGAGAATTTGCAGAATTAAACTTTCCTGTGTTTTTGTATTAGGAGTCGGAGGGTCAAGGCTGCCCATTTTGCCGCTGTGAGATTAAAGGAACAGAACCCATCGTTGTCGACCCCTTCCACCCAAAGGCTAGTGGGGGTTCTTTCGCTGGCTTCCAGGGGTGCAGCAGAGCAGAAGCTGCTGGCAACGAAGAGGACGAGGACGATCGGCTGGAAGACCAGCACCTTGTCATGAGCAGGTTGGCATGCCACAAGGTAAGACAATTACATGTTTTAGTCACTGCCATTAAATTGTGATTAACTCCTTTTTATCTAATCTAATCTAATCTTCCTGGTGCTATGCACAATTTCTAATGTATGCATGTATTTGTGGAGGTCGAACGTCCAGCATCTCCAGTGTCTCAGCTACCTCCAGTGCCTCCACGTCTGGACCTCCTGCAGCAGAGATCCTCCAGCTCCCATACTGCACTGGGTCAGGGAGCCACAGCCAAGGCAAGTGTGTTTGTGAGAGAATGCAGGACTTGGGGGATAAATTCACATTTTTACAAACCCATAAGTCACTTTGTTTGAGTTTGGAAAGGCTCTTTTCAAATGCAGGGCTCCACACTAAAGTTTTACATTAGTTGCCCTGATGTGCCTGTTTAATTTGCCCAGTGTCTTGGCCTGCGGTGGTCGAAATGATGAACGGGGGTCTTTCTGTGTGGAGTTTGCATGTCCTCCCCGTATATGCATTGGTTCTCACCAGGTCTGTTGTAGAACCTCAGGTTTCCTGTGATAAGACAGGGTGATTGACAGGCGACCCGTCGGGGGTGTCCTTGCTTCACACCTGCTAATGGCTGGGTTAGGCTCCTGCTTTCCAGCGACCCTCAGTTGGACTAAGTGGTGTAGGAGATGGATGGATGGATGGATTCAACATGATGGTACAGCTTTGGATCAGAGCCAACTGGAGAAGACCACGGACGTTCAGGGAAATAAAAGTCCTACAACTAGACCGGAGGTGCTATGTTCTAGTACAGCCAAAAAGAAAACTGCTTGTGTTTGACTGATCTTTGGTTACATGTGCAGCTAAAATGGTTGCACTCTAGAGGCCTGTAATAAAATAAAGAAGATAAAATCCAGCAAACTTATGTGTGTTATACACAGACAAAAGCAGGTATTTGATGTACCATCCATCAGTCACAGCTTAACAAGGAAATGCATTACACAAAATACAAAGGGGGAAACCCACGCCCACAAAATTTGACTGTTTGCCTGTGATCCAAAGATCATCTGAAGTTAAGGAAACATGTTTATATCCCGGGGAGTTGTAGACTCTGATATACATGAATGATTACCTTATCTCTTCAGCCAGAGTTAACATGAGGTGAAAATATGGAAAAACAATCTATCTATTTATAAAAAGCAGACATGAAAAGATTATTTCTACATGTGCAGATGATATTCTGATGATTTGTAACCAGGGTTGTAGAAAAGCCTTTTTGTTGCAGCTGCTGTAAAAGTCTTGTGTGACATGTTTAATTACTCCCACTCATTCTGTCAAACGTCCATATCCAGAAACTTAAAGTCCCTTGAAACTGTTTACATATTTTAGTCGTTGGTTTTAAAAACAGTAAGCAGCGTATTCTCAACAAGAGTTCAGTGGTCAGACCCGCCTACTCAACTTTCAAAGCTAAAATCCTGACTGATCCCATCACTAGCAAGTTTAAATGCAGATGTTGAGACACTAAGGAGGACGCATTCAGATCCAGTGGCACATTCAGAGGTGGTCCAGGACACATGTATGCACACGTTTAGCAGTCTGACCATAATGCACCCTCAGGGTGGATTCTGGGCCCACCTACTGAGCTGACTGGACTCCACACTGGTGGCGGCGTGACCACTGGAATGTTCCTAACTCTACCGGCTTCTGGAAAAAAAGCAGCACTCTGGTTTCTTCTTTAACCCAAAAACAAGTTTTTGTTTTTTGCCCACATACTTCCTGTTCTGCACCGACTCTGCAGGACCCTGCAGCTGAAAAGAAATGTTTTATTTATGTGTTGTATGCATGTCTATGATCCAAATACTCTTCATGACTTTATTTTACCTCCGTTCCAGATTGCAGCCACTCACAGAGACAAGCCTCTACCTCCTCCCCCAGCCCTGAGAGAACTGCCCCCTCCTCCCCCTCCTGAACGGCCCTCCTTGGTCGGCCAGGACTCCAGACTGCAGAGGAGACCCCTACCCTCCACCCCTGACCAGCCTGCGTGGGCTGCCAACTACATGGTCCCTCGTCCTGCGACAAAGGCTCCATCAGTCCTGTCCTCCACCCCTCAGAGTAATGGAACCAATGGGGAGGGGCCCAAACCCCACGCAGCTACCAATGCTGTGTACTGCCTGGCTGCAAGGTACAGAGACCACAACTGACCAGAACATGGTTATAATGGAGGAATTTCACTTATGTTGTCATGGTAACTGGTAGAATTAAGATAAATAGCACACAAAAAGATTGTGGATGCCCTGCGTGGTGCTATTATGTTATTTTTGTAAGTAACTGATGCCTATTTGTTACATGTAGCACATTTATGCTGGGCACACTTTCATTAGCATTGTTAGCATGTGTGCAAAATTTCATAAATGTATTTATTAATCTCTTTTATGATCTTAATCAGCCTCATTACTGTTTGTGTACAATTTGAGCTTTAAATTAACACATTTTTTTGCATGCAAGTAGGTTTTTTTATGTATTTTAATCCTGGATTCTCTCAGGCCGCTGCCAGCATCAGTGATGGCGTGTGGGGAAAAGCCATCATCAGACTTGGACGAGAATGAGTATATGAGTCCCACCTCCCTTCCCATCTCCGGTGCTCCCTGGGTCATAACCGGCTCCTTGGTTCCCCCTCCACCATCACAGGCAAACAACCACAATGATGTCAGGTAAACAGGAGAATGAAGGTGATGGAGAACTTTTCTGTAGTAGAAACTTAACAGAACCAAACATGGTCCATTTGTTTCCCATCATGGAGTTTGTGGACATGCGGTACGCCTTGGTATGATTCATGTTACTGTTATTGTTGATCATGATGGATGATGCAGATGTATGTAGACAGATCCAGAGGTCAGGGCATGGATGGTGAAGTAGGGTTAGGTTAACCCAACCCAACCCAAACCCTACTAAGCAGATGGAGTTTACAACCTTTGTCCTCAACATTCATTGCCTTCATTAGACTTAAGTCTGAACAGAAGCCACATTTGTCTATTTAAAAGTATCCCCATTAGCTGATGCCAAGATGTCAGCTAGGGGCGGCGTGGCTCAGCAAGGTGGAGCAGTCGTCTTGTAACCCAAGGGTTGCCTGTTCGATCCTCGGCCAAGTCGAGTTCATGTCGAGATGTCCTTGGGCAAGACACCGAACCCCTAATTGCTCCTGATGGGTCGTGGTTGAGCGCCTTGCATGGCAGCTTCCCCCATCAGTGTGTGAATGTGTGTGTGAATGTGATGTATGATGTAAAGCGCTTTGGGTATCATCCCAGGTACAGTAAAGCGCTATATAAATACGGACCATTTACCATTTAGTCTTCCTGGGTCCAGACTATAAACTATAAAAAACAAGCATTAGGGCTGTCAAATATTACAATTTTTAATCAGATTAATCATAGCTTTCAAATAATTTCAACATAATCACCATTCGCGAGTTTTTGTATGCCTAAAAATTAGCCTGTTTATACTGTATTGTATCAACTGAAAGAGCCAATGCTACAAAAATTTGCTGTTAACAGACCTTCACTTGGGTAAACGTCAGGTATCCAATGGTCAGTAAATGCAGCATGTAATGTACTTCTATATAGCCCACTTGTTTGTCAGAGACGTTGGACTTGCTTTTCAATTAAATCACTTGCAAATGTTGTCGATCAATTTTAGGCTTTCAAAAGGGAGATTCTCACCGTAAATTATGTATTCTGGTTGAGTCCTGTCTTACTTTTTTTTCTAGAAATTGGGAAAATTTGTGGACATGAATCATTATGGCTCTAATCTTCAAAGCCTTAGTATAAAATAAAACTGAAAATGAGTCTACATGTATTTCTGAGCCCACTGCAAACATTTCTCATTGTGAGCATTAATTGTGTCTGAATACAGCTTTCTTCAAAACTGGAGGATCTTGCATGGAGAAGTTCACCAGGAGCTTCTGAAGGATCCTAATGGTTCACCAGGAGCTTCTGATGGATCCTAATGGTTCACCAGGAGCTTCTGAAGGATCCTAATGGTTCACCAGGAGCTTCTGGAGGAACCTAATGGTTTACCAGGAGCTTATGAAGGATGCTAATGGTTCCCCAGGAGCTTATGAAGGATGCTAATGGTTCCCCAGGAGCTTCTGAAAGATCCTAATGGTTCACCAGGAGCTTCTGGAGGAACCTAATGGTTCACCAGGAGCTTATGAAGGATGCTAATGGTTCCCCAGGAGCTTATGAAGGATGCTAATGGTTCCCCAGGAGCTTCTGAAAGATCCTAATGGTTCACCAAGAGCTTCTGAAGGATCCTAATGGTTCAACAGGAGCTTCTGAAGGATACTAATGGTTCACCAGGAGCTTCTGAAGGATCCTAATGGTTCCCCAAGAGCTTCTGAAGGATCCTAATGGTTTACCAAAAACTAAAGTGATAAACATCTGGCTTGATGCTGCTGCGTGGAAACACTATCATGGCAGCTGATAACGGCGTGTCTTTGAAATGACGGCGTGTAAAATACAACATCTAAACTTCATTCATCAAGAAAAAAAAAATAATCTGAAATAATAAAAGTATGGAACTGGTGGCACTGGTAATTCTGTGTGTCAGCTTAACATTTCTAGGCATCACTGCAGGTTGTGAAATGTGCTGTTGTTTTGACTTTTTATATCTTTTTCAAAACTGATTTTTCTACTTAGTTTTACTTTTTTTTTGGTATCTTTTCTGTAAAGTGATTTTTCTTTTTCTTCGTGCTGGCAGCGAGTTGGGTGACAGTGACTCAGAGGACCCCCAAGTTTACGAATCTATGTGTAACATCCAGAGTCAGGCTGGTTCCTCTGAGACGACGCAAGCCTCAGACCTCGGTAAAGTTCCTACACGTTTATCAATCATTTTATAAAAGAGTCTGCCAGCTTATTATCTGGAGATGCAGAGCAGAGTCATTTCATGTGTTGTGTATCTTGGTTTTCAGACCACCCTTCACATTCAGCTGTGGTTTCTCAGGACAAAAACGAAGACGCCAGTGTGGAGGATGTTTACGAGTACGACTGTCCCCGGCCGGTCGTACCTCCTGCCCCCACCAGAAGAACTTTATCAGAAATCAGCTGTCCTTCAGCAGCCTTCAGCATGCTCTGTGTGGACGCTTCAGTAGAAAGCAGTATGTGCAGTTAAATTCTTTAAAAGGATAATTTGATCATCTTTAGGTCAAATACCACAAATCCATATGCAGCATTCAGCACAGTAAACGTTTGAGTTTCTGACTGAATGTTAATGATAAAGAGATGTTTGTAACAGATCTGACATCTGATCTGATTGTTTCTGAATCTTCAGCACAGTCTGAGAGCTTCTAGATGAAAAGTTATTTTTAAGAAACGCAACAGGTTTCAGACACACAGGGCTCTCTGCACCAGCATAAGGTTTAATTTAATGATTTAATGTCAGACTGTCATAAAACCACCAGATGTTGACATATGAGGTTAAAAAGCTGATATTGATGAAGAAACTCTGATAAAACTGATGATCTGGATAAAAACGTCTCATTTGTGCCCCCCTTTTCCTTGTCAGTGCTCCTGCCTGGCCCCCCTTCAAAACTAGACCCGTCCCTGCATTGCTGAAGTATAAAACCTGTCTACAACCAGCCAGCTACTGTGTTAGAGAAGGTCCTGCAAAAAACAATACTTTGGTAAATATATTATGGTGTGGAATCCTCTCAACGTGGGTGTTAAACACCATCCTCCTCCACGGGGGCGAAGCCCAAGTGTTCCATCAATGTTTTTATTCCCAAATCCATCCATAGAGTCAGCAGGCTCATCTTTCCCATCTGGCCTGTAGAGCCTCCACGTCCCGCCATCATAACGGAGAAATGATAGATGCTATTTTTACAGCCTTTATATATTCTCACCTTCTCATTTAACTGACTTCTCCCACTTTTGTTTTCTAGGTCTGTTTGCATCCAGCTCGGAACCCGAACGACCCCCCAAACCACTCCCACGCCGCTCTAACTCCGACAGACGAACCCAGCCATTCAGCCGTGAGCTTCACACTTCATTGCCGGACCTCCCCGGTCCCTCCTCAGCTTCTCCTCCTCCTCCTCCTCCTCCTCCTCCTCCTCCTGTCCCTGGAAGCCTGGCCCTGAACGGGGAGATTGAATGCCTGATGTCTCAGGGCTACTCCATCCAGGACATCCAGAAAGCCTTGATGATCGCCCAGAACAACCTGGAGACGGCTAAGAACATCCTGCGCGAGTTTGTCTCCATCCCCTCCACGGCACACATCGCAACATAGTCCCTCCTGTCCTGCTCGTCCTCTGTCTCTGTGCCATTTACCGTGAATAGCATTTACCAAGCACTTTCCTGCAGGGCCGCATGGATGTGCCAGAAGGTTTTACTTTGGTGGGTAATGCTGCGTTCATGTTGGATCAGAAAACAAACATCCAAAGTCAAGTATTATTTGTTTTTCTAAATGGATTATTTTCATTATGTTGGACTGTTCAAGCCAATGCCAAGTGCTGGCACTAAAGCCTCAAAATTACTCGGAATCTCCTCTTGGATAAGGAAACCTCCAGCAGGACCACATGGATGTCTGTGTCCATCAGTGGGATCTTCTCATTAAGCTCCATATGATATGAACGCAGCATGCACAAAGACTGGAGGCCTTTAAAGCCTGGTGTCTGCAGCCGGACCGCGACCCAGCAGCAACAGCTCTCCTCGCTCGGCTCTCATCCTCTCATTCAACTAAATGTTGAAGCAAAGCCGTTCTGCAGAGGGTTTTCCTGCACAATCCCGTCTTCAGATCTGGTGTTTTATAGGCTGCTTTGCTAAACGTGGTGTACAAATGTGTAGCAATGCAAGTTTTGGGTGGATGATGAGCACAAAATCGGAGGCGTGCCTGTGCTGATGAATGTGGACGTTCATTCGCGGGTTTCTAGGGCTTCGCCATGTCTGCAGTACTTTGACAAGTAGAGTTTAACACCCACAACGGTTCTGTGACGGAAAACCTTCAATGTTTGAAATGCTCTCATAACATGTGCTGTGTTGTGCTAACAGTAGCTAAACTTCAGCTTTTTTTTCCATCATTAACTCCATTTATCAGTGCATGCTGGGAAAACCTGGGGATAGTCTGAACTCTTAGATCAGAACTTTCTGAGCAGGACTTCGGAGAGATATGATCCTTATCCCCTCCAGAAACAATACTGCTCTATCATCCATAAGGACGTCAACATGAGACAGAAAATAGATCCATTCCTGGTTTTAGTGTCAGGCTTCTCATCCGTGCTTCATGTTAAAAACACAGGAAATGAAAGTTCCCATTTCTCATAGTCTTAAACTTTTCTGTCACTTTATCTAGTTTTTAAACAAGTGTCTCTTTCAGTTTCCTAAAACCCTGAAAAAAAAAAGATTGTAACTCTTTCAGATTAACATGGAAGTCTCCCTCTAATTTTCCAAAACTAATCTACCTCACTGGCTCCCAAGTCTCTAAACAGATTAAACTCACCCAGATCAAAGTCCCCCAGAAAGTTCTGGATGTGTCCACACATTAAAACACCACCTGGAGCCTGAAAACCAGACCGCCCGATCCTCGTCTCCCAGAGACAACCAGCGCCACGTGTTTCCCCACAAAAACCAACATTAGATCCAGCAGCCACTAATGCATCAGATATTATTTCCTCTCATTAAAAAAGGAAAATAAACAGGCTTGGATCAGATGCCACAGTCCAAACTGGTTTCAGATCTCTGAAGGGTGCCATGTGGTATTCCCTCAGTAATAAACTTAATTAAAACAAACACACAGAGATCATTAACTCGTAATTTTATTATGATTTCTGTGCGTTTACAATTAGCTGTGGTTCCCTGAGCTCAGTCTGGTCCTGTTCTGGACCCGGTCCCGGCCGACTGACGCTGCTTCGCAAAATGTGGTCCAGGACCCGTTAAAAACCCAGGGTAGTTCGTTTATCTGCAGACAATCTATAATTTCAAGTTCATAATTCAGGTGTTCAATTATTCATTTGCTGTTTATTTGTTTTTCCCTTCAGCCCAACCAGCAGTTCCCACCCAAAGCCGAATGAAAGGCCAGTTTCCCCCAGTGGCGGACGCTTTTCCAGTTTAGCCTTCTGCAGGTTGCAGAGGTTCATTTAGTCTTTACACAAGTTTACTTCCAGTTAGAGGGGAAGAAGTTAAGAGAAACTTTTCATTTACTCAAGTTAAAGTCTTTAAAGCACCATTACGCAATCAGAACGGGATAACCATGTATTTTGTTTTCTGCTCCTCCACCAACACACAACAAATTCCTGTCTGATTCCCAGCTGATTTGAACTTGCTGGACTAAAGACAGAAATGATCTGCTTTACTTTGTTTTTTCCTTTTTCTTTTATTATAAATAGGCTAAATAAAGATTTTCCGTTTACTTTGTTGGGAACTTCCCTGGGGACGTCGGCATGGATTCCTCAGTCACTGTCCAACGCTGGTGTCTGTTCCATTATGTCCATCTTGTGCAGATGGACAATCTACAGAATCACCATCTCTAAACTCGGCCGTCACAGCAACAACAACTGAAATCAGTCTTCATCCTGGGAAAATTGTTCATGGTGCAGAATTATGAAATAATGGGCCATTTTTGTCCAGTTCGTTTAAAAAGCCACTTTAAAAGCAGTAAAGGGACAAATCTATGTCTTTAAAATGTCCAACCTTCACTCTGTTATAGCCTTAAACCTGTAAAATGTTCTATCATCAAACATCTGACTGAGCTGAGCTCACGACTCTCACTGTACATCATTTTAGTTGCTTCGGTCCACTCTGAAAAGAAAGATTACAGGTACCAGACCTGTGACCCTGAGACCTCCAGCTACAGATGAATGAGAGGTCTGGGTCAGGTCTCCTTTTAAACAGAACTAAAAGTTTAATTGAATCCACCTAGATTTATCCAGGGTAACCACAATCTGAACACCAGAACGACTCTGCGTCGGATCAGCTGATCTGAAGCCAGAACAACTCGGATCTGATTTAAAATCGACATTTTAAGAATAAAGTGTGGCACCATCTAGTGGACAGAAAGTGTAAATGCAGCTACTATAAGAGCTTATTTTGTGAGTTTGAGTTGGTAAATTGTCGCTGTCAGCATGTTTTCCGCTTCCACCAGTAAAAAAAGTGCATTAAATCCAGTAAAACTGGTTTCTGAGCTTTTCCAGGGGACATGTGTTGCTCCTGTTTTGCTGGATCACTGAAACCTGCAGCTCGACTCGCCACATGAACCACAAGCGTGTTTGAAGCTGCTGGTCTTCACGTTGCTCCAGAACAGACGAGGTCTAACAGATTAAAGTTGCTCATGCTGAATCGCCGGCGAGTCGCTTGTCGTGTTAACTGGCCTTTTCTACAACTTGCCTACTAAAAAGTCGTTGCTTTGTTGTTGCCTGTGTAGATATGATTTTATTTATTGTCTTTTTAATATCCTCTGCATTCATTGTGCTGCCATGTTTTCATGCCTAAGCCATTAAGATTTTTAATTAAACTGTATTTTCTTTAACACTTGAACTGAGTGGTTTGTTCATCATCTCATTTAAGCTTCAACTCCTCTCCATTTACCATAAATGCTCTATTTTCCTACAGAATCATCATTAAGACAAATGCATTCCCTATGCAGCCATGTTTACTGATGGAACCATCCAGTGCAACTTTCTTTTATTTACTTATGACTGAACTATCTCTAAAACATAGCTTCATGCAGTAATTTTATGTTAATTTTGGTATGGAATCTCCTAATTAGCATTTTTAAAACAAATCTATTAGTTTTAGTATGAAAATAAGTCTGGTGAAGAGAGCTCTGGAAATGTGGATGTGTTGAAGCAACAGGTCTGAAAATAGAAAAGCAGGAACGGGAGGCGATGCTGAAGGAAAATGTTGATCCAGACGTAAACATTTAACGCCTACAGAGAAGTAAACCAGGTGAGAGGAGAGAAGAATAGAATAGCTTTATTGTCATCATACAGGGCTCGAGGCTTTGCGACTAAAATGTGAGAGTGCGAGTGAAATTTTCATCTACTTGCGCAATTGCGACCAATACATTTGCCGGTCTTTTTCTTGCAGTAATTATAATTTAATTTATTTAGTCGCTAACAAACTTGAGCTCCCCTCTTCAGTCCAGTAATTCACAGTAATGCGCAAATTAGCTGCTGGTTTTCCCACTCAAATTACACCAGTTTTTGTACCTACGCCAGGTTTATAAATGAGCCTCATGGAAACCCTCAAAGAAATGTTACACTTTCAGGAACAAAAAGACCAGACGACCCAAAAAGCCAACTTTTTCCATCAGTTTCATCTCCTCTGAGTCGTCCGTGCTCTGGACAGAAATGGGAAACCTTCTGCTGATCATGTGATGTGAGCTTCTGCAGTCTTCACCTGCAGGTTTTGCTCCGACTGAGCAGCTGATTTGTTTTGCAGCCATGACTTTCTGTTCCCCTTCCTTCCTTCCACCCCGAGTCCCGGCGCTGCTGCTGCAGACAGTGGTTTGGAGGCTTCCTGCCTCCTCGCTGTGGGACTCAAACCAGTGACTCAGTCAATTCTGAGCTCCAACTCTCTCTCTCACACACACCCATGCAAAAGCAAAAGAAACAGCCTCAGTTTAAAGGAAACTTTTATTTGGCGTCATTTTTTTGCAAAATGAAAAATAAAAAAACAAGCAAGCAAGAATCACACAAACAAACTTAATTTACACACATTTAGAAAAATGGATTCAGTTTTCCTGCAGCTGAAGAAACGTCCAATCAGAAACCTTCGTTATGGCTTCCTGCAGCTTTTCTGGACCATAACAGCATCACATCATACACCAGGGCATCTCTTGCCTGAGGATGTCCTGCACACGGACACTCAGCAGGAAAACACGAACAAACAGGAAGTAATAACATCACTAGTTTAACGTTGCAAGTCTTCAGGGCTCTGAGGAACAGAACTTCTTACAATAAAATATTCTCAACGCTGAGCCGTGAAGGAGCCCAGCAGAAGTTTAGCATGTTCTCTCTGCAGGTTTGATCCAATGCAGGGCTGGAACACGAGCATCCCCCGGGCATACCACATAAGATTTTTTAGCCAATATGTTAGCATGTTAGTTTGTTTTGATTTTGGTGTGGAAAAATCATCCAGGACCTGGAAGCCGTTAAAGATGCTCCTGTCTATTTAGGTGATGTTTGAAATAAAAAAAATCACAGTGGTCATCATGTCTGGTTTTACTTTTATAAAACATGGAAAGAAATCTAAAATCCTCCAACATATGAAACATGCAAACAGTCTGGGAGGCTCTTCAGGCTCTCAGTGGCCAACAAAGGAAACAGATTCAGTGTATAAAAACCAAACCAGGCACAGCAGATCTCCGGCCTGACAGCCGTGTCTCGTTTCAGAGAGAAAATAACCGTTCAGTCATCAAAACACCTGAACAACACACTGATTCTGGAGGAAGAGGTGTTTTCTTCTTCTTCTTCTGTCAATTTAAACATGAAATTCTCACAAACACCATCAGCAGCGACGTCCCGGCCGAGACCTACTCTGGACTCATGAACACAGATCAACACGAGCCCCAAGGCTGCCAGACGTTGCCAGGAAATGAAAATCTGACTCTTAAATAGCAAAATATATATAATATGTACACTTTCATAACAGAAAGAGGCATGACGTCACCATCGTAATGAACAACGGCTGAAAAATGAACATGGAGGCAAACATTCATCCAAAAGAAAATACACACCTGCTAAAGTGTGTGTTCCTGGTAAATCTAATCAATACTGCTGAGATCAAAGCATGATTGTTGGGGGGTGGGGGTGGGGGGCGTCTCTGGCCTCCTGCTGGTGTCATGTGACCTGCCGTCCACTCCACGCCGTCACTGCTGGGCCGTTTACTGCAGGAGAGAGGAAGCCGTCAGCTTTGATGGTCTCCATGACAACAGTTATACAGCAGCAAGCTAAAGTTTGGACACCCTGGATGGCTGATTCAGTCCTTAACCCCTTCAAGCCTGTTGTCGCAAACCAGCTTCTGTCTTTTAAATTTTTATTTCTTTTTATTGAAAAATCTATTTTATGTACTATTTATTTATTTATTATAAATGTATTTATTTTATTATTTAGATTTATTTATGGGTAATTTATATCATATTCAACTATATTTTATATTACTCCAGTCTCTTCTTATTTTGCCTTTGTTTATTGTATTTATTTTGTTATTATATAATTGTAAACAACTTCAGGCTTTAAGGAGTTAATGTTTTAACAAAGTTCATTTTATTTTTATTTGTGACTTTTTTAAAATTAGAGAAAGAAACTGAGTCTCCCAATGTTTGAAGAGTTTTTATTTTTGACTTTCATCTGGCTACATAACGGCATGATTCCAACCTGCTGAGTCATGTTTTTTAACGCTTCTTTTTTCCATCACATTGCTGGTTCTTTTACAGCAGTGAGAGCATGTGGAGCTAAACCTTGTTACATCCTCCAAGAGAAGCGAGAACTTTCCATTAAAACTATCCACTCAGCTTCGATTCAGGGAAAATGCAGATACCACAACTTTCCGTTCCTTTGTTTTCCGTGTTAACCACGCCCACTTCAAATGTCCGACCAATCACACAATACTTCTCTGAGCCCCATGAGAAGAAAGTTCTGCTCAGCTGATGTGTTGAGAACTGTCCCCGTTCACGTCTGCGAGAGCAAAATGATGTTTTGTTCTCGCAACCTCAAGAACAAGAAAAAAGTTGTGGATTCTCACGGAGGATGGAGCAGCATTCAGGCAGAAACGCTGCACATGCACAAAGATTTTTCTCCTGGCTTTTCACATCTAACTGAAAATTCTGAAAGTTTTTAAGAAGAAAAGAAATATAATCACCTCTGTCACATACCAGAGAAAAATTAAGCAATGCCATGATGAGTGTTTTACATGTTTCCTGTGTGCGTTCAGTCATAGATGTAACGTCTATTAATCAGTAAAAAGTACATTTTTTGGGACATTGAACATTTTGCTGCTTCCATCAATCTTTTCTTCCATGCAACTTCATGCCAGGACTGTGGCGTGGATGAGAGGACCCAAATGCAGACCGGTGCAGGAACAAGGTTTTAATAAGAAAAAACTAACTGTACAAAACCAACACAACGGAGGTAAAACCGAGACATGACCTGAACTAAAACAAAAAAGTAGAATGGAAGGTAGAACCTCCTGTAATCAGACTTGGTTCTCTTTGCGAACCAGCTCCCAGTTTAGCTTCAGGAAGCAGACCCCCTCTCTGCCTTTAGATCAGGCTTCAAAACTTTCCTCTGGCTTAGATAGTTATGGTTCTTGTTGACCCGTCTTCTTCACTCAGATGGCGTCAGGGCAGATGGCGACATTTCCTGGTTTTCCTCTCCAGGATGGAGGACTGCAGTCTGTTATATAACTACTCGTGTCATAAATTATATGAATGTGGATCATATGATGAATTAGTTTTAATTGTTATTGTACTGAACTGGGCTTTTCCTTGCACCTCCTTCTGGACAACGCTTGTATTGCAGCTCCACATTGTAATAACCTGTCTGATCTCACTGAACTGCATCAGCGCTCCAGAGCGCTTCGTTCAGCCAGTCAGATGGTTCCTGGAGGTTCCTCCGTCTAACTTAAAAACTAGACGAGGTGGAGCCTTTGCAGTTGTGGCCCCCGCTCAGTGGAACGCTTTGCTTTACCTATGCAGTCTGCAAACAGTCTGTCGGCTTTTAAATCTTTTGCTTAAGACGCACTTGTACAGGTTCCCTGTTGGAGTTTTATGTTTTACCTTTGTGTGTTGTCCCTGTTTTTAGTTTTTATTGGTTTGTGTAAAGCACTGTGGAGGCTCTGGCTGTATAAATGTGCAATAGAAATTGACACTCCAGAGGACACCGGTGGTTCCTTTAAAATGTCCACTCACCACATCAGTTACCTGCTCATTAGGAGCCTTATTCTCTCCATTGACGGCCTTCAGGAGAACTGCTTCCTCATTCTTTGTGTTGGTCTTCATCTCCACAACAATGTCATCTTTGGTGGTCTTCTCTTTGGTGCTGGAGATAGAAAGAGGAGCTGATGTGAAATTTCTTAGGTACTACTGGCTAGGACGACCGCGACACTAGTTACTCACTGGTGTAATATGAACCCAGATGAGTGGAGCTTGGACTTTTTCCCACCACTAACCCTGAAGAATCAACCAGTACAGGTAAGACAAACCCCATCAGGAACTGTTTGTTCATCAGTTAACCAGCGGTTAACTGTAACCACAGGTTTTCTGCTGGTGAACCGCTGGTTGATTTTTTGCTTTCCACACCTTCCTGACCATAAGGAAAAAGCAGTACTCACATCTCCTGTTTGCCGGAGCGCCCGCAGAGGATCTTTCCCTTCTTATGCAGGAAGTAGAGGACACTGCCGAGGGTGGCCAGCAGCAGCAGACACAGTATGATCACCACTATGATCACCCCACTGCCCTCAGCTGCACAAACACACAGAAACAAACCATGTCAGCAATGAAGTCCAAGCCCTGGTGTGAGGATGTATTTACTCCCACTGACAGTTTACTGGTTCAGATGCAACATAAGACTTGATACTGGACTCAAAACACAGACAGAACTTCATCTGAAATTTGGAGAAATCTGACAGAAAAAAAAGAACAGTTTAGATTTTGTTTTGTGTGGTGAGATCAGTGGAGGAGCTGTGTCCAGTCCTGGAAGCCACGAGAGTAAATACAACTTCCGCTTAGACCACTTTAATCTGTCTCTTTGTCTCACCCTAAAAACTAAAACTAAACTAAAGTTCCCTCTAATAAAAAACTATGTTTCATATCTACAACCTGCAGCATTTAAACTTTGTTTTGCAGCTAAGTGGCTTATTTAAATTCTTTTCCTTTTGCATTAGAAATAATTAGCTGAGCATGAAATTACTGTTATTTTTCTTATCGTTGAAGTTGCAGAGACTTCATTTATTTTGCTCAGCATCTGTGACCAGTAGCCTCAATAACTGGCTCACATTAAATGACATGATCCATTCAGAATGAAAATGTTAACATCGTCTCCTGAAAGATTCTGTAATTTCTTGGGACTACTGAAAGTTGTCGACTCTTAATCTCAAGCACAGTCAGGGAAAAGTGAACTGAGGCGACCACATCCTTGTCAGAGTTCAAAATTCTTTAATCCATCTTTCAAACACAATTAAAATGATAATTAAGTAATAATTTGTGTTTTTTCCTGTCATTTATGCTGATCTGAAGAATTTAGCACATCCAACACAGCAACACACCACAAATGGCAGGTTTACTGCATCCAATCAGCAGGAAGGAGATGTGACAACGAAATTACACATATTGTCTCTTTTAAACCACATAGAAGCTAATTATTTCCTATCGGGGTTGGTGAAGTCTCAGACTGACTCTGCGGTGTGATTGTGCTGCAGCCTAACCCTAACCACAAAGAACAGAAATGGATGGCAGACGGTTATTTTTATCTTAAATAACAACAGCAGAGATATCTATAATCCTCGAGGGGCTGCAGATATCTGGCTCACCTTACACTTTTCATCCAAATCTGCCAGAGTTTCATGACACAGAGTAAGTGTGTTCTCTGGATATGTGTGTTAATGAAGGAGCAGGTTTACTGGTCCAAATCCTGGATCTGGACCTTTCTAAACCAGAAATATGAGCAATGCATATAAATAAATGAAGAGGCTGAAATTTGTAAAGCTGCAACAAACCAAAGAGGAAAGATTTCAAATATGAGTCCATCACCACCATCGGTTCACTGGTATCATACAGGTGTTTAATAACTTGTGTTGTAAAACAGCATTTTACATAATTTTAGCTTCATTATTCTGAACTTTGGCTTTTCCCCCAAATAGGAAACAACCAGCAAATTCAGAGCAGAGTCTGCAGAAGATCCCTTTCTATCCAGATATATTTTAGATTTTCATATTTAAACTTTTTATTGGACCCTGAAAGAAAATTCTACTTATTTTTAACCAGGTGTAACCATCAGAGGCAAAAAAAATAAAGAAAAAAAGAAAATGAATCCTTAAAAACAGGTTTTATCTGCAGAACATCAGTAATTGTGTTCAACTGCAAACATAAAAAATATAAGAAATGTTACAAGTTTACATATTTCTAAACACTTTGTGACCTGGACAACGTGAAACAGGCACAAACTCAAGAGATGAACAAAAGAAAATTACAGTTTGATGACTTTAACATAAGAAAAAGACTTTGAGTCTTCCAGAATCTCTACAAACAAGCTGTGGAGAAAATTTTCCTCCACTCAGGAAACTAATAAGTTTACAGATTACTGAACACATCTTGTCCTCTTACATGTAACTGGAACAGATTACGTTTCCAGCATGAGCTGCCATGGTGAGACTTGCCATGGTTAATTCCAGGTGGAACCAGAAGTTAAGTCACAAAAAAACTATTCCAGAGGCATAGTGAAAAACCCCCCAGCTGGACCGGGACATGGACAAACTTTTCATCTAACCTGTGTTTCATCTAATCCGTGTTTCTGAACACGGGAAGCTGAATTAAAGTCCTGCAGAGGAGACGAGTTTGAGTCCTGCTCACTTTAAAGCAACTGCAGATAACACCCAAATCACCCAGCTTTCCTGCTGCATGTAAACGCAGCGTGTATTTGTGAAGGAGCTGTGAAAGGAGTCTCAACACTCCACACACAAGCACCAGCTGATCCGTGCACGCCAGACCATGCACACACATTTCATGTTATTTGCACAGTGTATCAAATAGTTTGATACGTGTGCAGGGACCCAACGTTTCTCACTTTCTGCATCGTCTGGGGGGTGCTGGTGAAAACCGGGGGGTAGGTGGGGTGGGGGGGTGGAGGGAAAATCAGAGGATAAACAGGAACACAGAAAAAGTCTGACATTTTCTTGGGACGACAACAGAAAGAAAAAACAGAAGTCCAGGATATGAAACATGCAGATGAGTCAGAAACAGGAAGCAAAGACTAGAAGTCCTCATTCAGCATGCCAGGAGCTCCATTCTCCACCAGAGGAGGACGTAGGATGGAGGACAATCACAACATGCAGGGTGGAATGTGAAAGCTTAAATGACAGAAATGTGAGTGTCTCCATCATTTAAAGTCTGTTTCCACCCGTCCAGACAGACCTTTGTGGACTCTGAACACATCAGGATGCTCTACGTATCCTGATATTGACACAATTCTATGAAACTAATGTTACAAACTGAACCAAAAAATAACCAGAAACTCTGACAGGAAAGACTGATTTATATCTGATTTAAACTGTGTTGGAGCAGCTTCCTCCAATCAAATATCCACATTCATTTATATTTGAATTAGCCGTAAAACAAACCACCAAAACTTTGTTTAATGAGTTTTCTCTCTGACTACAGCAGCTCATAACCTCAGTAAACAATTAGGGAGCCAATTAAATGGAGATATTTCTGCTGCGCTTCAACTGTACAGTTGTTTTTACGAGTGTGTTTATTCTCCAGAGGCCTGTAAAGGTTTAAAGTGACTGCTGAGATGAAGTCAGAAGGCTGCGGGATAATGATGCCGCTCTGTGTGATTAACTGCAAATTGTCCTGGGATGTAAAAATCCGCCATAAAATGCGACGACTGTCTGGAAAACTCTGTTCAGTTAGACTGATTTTTGTTTGCTTTAAGATCTCTGAGAAAAAGAAATACTGTTTTACAGCTGCAGCATGTTTGGATCATCCTGACTGCTCTGATTTTCCCCCTAAATCAAACAGAATATTTAACTCGCCTGCAGGCCATCCCAGAACCGGAGCCGGTCGTGGGGTGGAAGGCCTGTAAATAATGCAAACACTCTTCCAACAGATTTCTAGAGAAAAAACGTGAACATGGAGACAGAAGACTGAGCTGAAAGTCTGGAATCTTACCAGGATAGATGGATGTGCCTGTGGTGACCCTGGGAACTGTGAACAAGTAGAACAACACTTAGAGCTGGTTAGCCTCCACGTCCACCAACATTAACCCAGTCCCAGTTTCCTCTGAGCTCCATAAATGAAACGCATCTAGATAAAAACTGTGTCTGAAGCCAAAGAAGCACAATTTAATCGGTCAAAACAGAAACTAACAGTGTTTTAAACCAGATGATATGGATCCAGGACTGGTTGATCGGAGAGACTGCTGCTGGGCTGATATGTCTTAATCTGATTTTTCTTCTTCACTGATCAGTAATTACCATGAAGAACGAAGGGAAATACACAGAATAATCTAATCAATGCCTTTTTTAATTGTAATATTGGTGGGACTCATCACCTCGTCCAGTCCAGCCTGCTGGGATTCTCACCGCCGCTTTACTGGGATTCATTAGGATGTTTTATGTGTTAGCTGAACATCACAGGATGTGTTCGAGAGATCAGAAATCAAAGCGTAGAAATGTTCTCGCTTCCTTGTTGAATAAGTGTGAAGCCTTCAGTCTGTAATTCTTCATTTCATCCATTGATCCTGGATCTCGTTTAATATTAATTTCTAATGGTTCTTGTAGTTTTTACACTTTTATTTCGGTTGTTTTTCCTGCTAATTTCAATGGATTCATCAGGTCGTTTCGTACGTATTTTATTATTTTCTACTTCAAGTTTTATTATTTTTAAATAGGACAGAATGGCCATGGGGTGGTCTGGTCCTGCCTGGAGCCGGATCCTGAATTTCATTAGGCAGGAAAAGCCAAGACAAGAACAGTCCAGTCCAGTCCAGTCCAGTCCAGTCCAGTCCAGACTAGTCCAGTCCAGACATGCAGTTCTGTGGTGGCTCTCTGACTGGAAAACCAAACCAGTTATTAGCTGGAACCAACTTAGAACCGACTTCAACACCAGTTTTTAAAATTATATTTTTATAAAGATTTTTTACTGGACGCAAGAATCTCTGCATCAGACTGAAAAGAAGAGATCACCATGACGACCCACAAGTGTTTCCAGACCCAGCAGTTTCTCCGGCATCTGTCTCTCTGTCCATCTGTCAGTCTGTCAGCAACATAACTAAACGTTCTGGACGGATTTGGATAAAAAATTCAGGAAATGTCTGAAATGGAATAAAGGAAGAAGTGATTAGACGTAGGGAATGATCCGGATCACTGCCGGGATCCAGAAAAATTTAAAGGATTCTCTACTATGGGGGGAGATCGGGATCATTTAGCCATCAGAGCTTCTAACTCATCGAATAATGTCCAGAATAAATGGTAAATAAAAACATCATCATGGTAGATGGTAAATGGACTGCGCTCTCTGAGTGCTTCTAGTTTGTTCTCACGTGGAGCCATGATGCAGACAAACATAACCTGGATCCAGGTGTAACGGCTGTACTCAGAGATGTATCTGTTACAGGTGCCCCATTTACTTACACTCTAAGGTTTGGGTTTATCAGCACAGATTGGTAGCTGTTACATGCTCTACTGTTTTCTCATCATCTTTCAGGCATGTGTGCATGGAACACACAGCCTCACATGGAGGAGCTGAGGCATGGATGTGAGAAGCAGAGCAAGTTCCAGTTCAAGATGGTCATTAATCGAGGCTTCAAAAGGAAAAGTTTGAAGTCCAATGGCTTGTTCTGGCTGCGAGAGAACAGAGAGGACTCTTCTGCTTTCATATCTTTACATTTCAACTCACCACATTTCCCCAATAAACCACAAGCCTAATATAAAAGCTGTGAAGATTTCCCTCCCAGTTATACAACAATAGAACAAAGACTGGATTTAAATGGGCTGAAAGCTTAAAGAAATATTGCTGTGGCTTTTTAACACAGGGACACTCCAGATTAGCTTCAAATGTTAGCAAAAACATTCCTGATTATTTTTTGAGAGTACAAGAGAAGTTCTTACTGGCTTTGATGCTGAAAGCCTTGACGTCGGTGCCCATGTCGTTGGAGGCGTTGCACAGTGCGCTGATGTCCGATGTAACTTTAACAGACACCACGCTGTGAGTCATGTGACCGTTCGCTTTGCTCACCACTTCCTGCCAGTTCTGTGGAGATAAATACAAACCAGTCAGACTCAGACTCTGTCCAGCAGTAACCTGCACAGCTGCTGCAGCTCATACAACCTGTAAAATACCCCAATAACCCTATTTATTATAGACTTTACTTAATAAATGTTTTATCAGGAAATCCTGCAGAAAACAGTCAAACTCTGCAAAATAAGGTTCTAAAAGTTTTAAGATACAGTGTGAGTCAAACTTTTAAAAAACTAACCCATCAGATTTAATGGATCACCTGAATGACTGGTTTTTAAAACCATCCATAATTCCCTCCACCTAGACTAAAGCCCCTGTTCCAGCTGAAGAAAAGTAAACCCAAAGCATGATACAACTACCACCATACTTCACAATAGAAATGCTGTTCTTTTGGTGAATTGTGGCAAATAGATCCAACCCTGGTCCTGTCAGACCAGAACATGCTTTTAGGAGATCTGATGTATGTTTCTGTTACATCCAGATCAAACCGATGCATAAGATCAGATGTGTTTCTATATTTTGAGGAGTAACTATTAAAAACAAGAAGTGAAAAAAACTCTCACACCACCCTCATTTGTTTAAATGTTGCCTAAAAAACTGGGACTAGATGCTGAGATTTACTGAAACATGACACAACACTGGTCCATCTACTGAGTTAGTGGCTCTTTTTACACCTGGATAATTTATGAGTCCTTGTTAAGTTACTTAAAGAAAAAATAGCAACATTCCTCTGAAAACGGACCGGTACACGGGCTGGACCCATGTCCAAAGGCAGAAAACATTTTCAGAAAGCTGTTGCTCAGAACCACTTTAAAGACCGCAGGAAAGTCTGGCTGCTTGGAAGGAAAATAGAAAAGAAATGAGGGGTGATTCAAGATTTCTTCAGCCATAATTCCAGACCAGTGCAGCGTCCTCTGCACATGAACCCCAACACACAGGATGAATGAAGTAAACTGGAGCTGATTCAGACCAGTACCTGGCTGCCGATGATGTTCCAGGAGATGTTGGGCAGTGGATGTCCCAGAGCCTCACAGCTCAAGTTCACCATCCGACCTGTGGCCTCCTCCAGCTGCACCTCCTGCTCCACGCCCACCATCTGGGGACCACCTAGACAAGCGCAAACAGGGCTGAAGGTTATCAGACTGTTCACTGAGCCTCTTCCTGTTTTAACTGGTTGATAATGGACCCTTCCTCCACCCTGTTATTTAGATTAATTCAGTAAAATTCAATCAATGTTTTTGTCTACAGTACAACGCAGCACTGTCAATACTTTCTGCCCATTTTACACTTACACCTTCATAATGGTTTGAAAAGAAATGAAGACCTTAATTCCTGGAAGGCCTCAGTCTCACAACACCAAGAAAACATCTTGTTGTCCTAATTTAAGTTCTAAGAATCAGAAGTGGGTTTTCCCAGGATGAAATCCATCACCTGAATGACATTTGTCGTAACTGGTTTAAATAAAAAGCTGTAAGTACAATCAGACTTGAGGACGCAGAAACAGAAGAGCCTTTCATGAGCAGAAACAAGCTTGAAAACATTTCACATTTCTGAGGACCAGCAGGCACAAACCAGACAGATCAAACCCTTAAACTTAAACCAATCACAAAACTTCTGTTCTTTCCACTTGCTTTTGCTTTCTGTATAAAATGAACATGCAGGTAACAGGTTGTATCCATATGTAGAAATATAGAGATTAGACGCCACATAAGCTGCTGGAGCGTGAGAAACGTCGCTGCCATCTTCGACCGGTCACTGGTCACAGCAGCAGATGAAAGATGCCAGAGCTCTGTCCGGCATTTTCTTCTCGTGATCGTCGGACAATTAAAAGCAGGAAACGGGGAATTACTTTTCACCAGTAAGACTGAACATCAATATTAGCTGTATTTAGTCTCTACAATCGTTACTGTCCTGTAATATTCTGTCCACCGGTGATACCATGCTGGTCAGGCTCACTCACATTCAGAGCGAGCTATGACAGTAATGTCATGAAAGTAAATCTATCAAACTTTATAAAACACATAATCTGTAACACAGATGTAGATTCCAGTCGATAATGTGAATGCTGGTGTAAAAATAAGCCCAGTATGACCAGTATAACATGTTGGACCAGAGTATTTTACCCAGGAGGAGGGATACAGACATAACCACTGTATCCATCTCTAACTAAAGCCGAATATTTCTCCTGTTTCACACCATCTCCATCTACTTTCATACAATAACAATATGTTTATGTTGATTCAGAATAAATTTGCTTCTACTGGAATAAATCTGTTTCTGCTGGGATAATGTCCCGATGAACTTTATTAAATTAAAGTTTTATCAAATGTGATGGAAGAAAATAAACTTGACCTCCAGTGTAAAAATGTTTCTGTGTAGACTGTCCTATATCTCCAGAGTCTTTTCACTGTGATGGTTTCCCAAAAATGAAGAGTTCTGGAAGAAGTGGTAAACTGCTGTGAGAAGAGCGATTTACCAGCAGAAATTTCTCTGTGATATGAAGTCAACACTGCAAGACGGAGGATTTGGACCGAACAGGACAGATTGTTAGTGTTAGACTTAAAGATGGAGTTATTCCATCTGTCTTCAGATTCCCAGATCATCTTCAGAGATTAAGTGTATTATTTTATTGCGTTATTATTGCTGTTAATATTATTATTATTCCACCTGTAAAGGCACCATTCAAACCTGAGACAAGTGGAGCAGTTTGCTTATGAGGAGTGAGCCAAAATAACTGCTGAGAGGTGCAGAAGTCTCACTGACAGTTACAGGAATAGGGGGATTGCCTCAAAATATTAAGTTAAGGGTACCATCATTTTGTCCAGGCCTGTTACATGAGTTTATTTTTTTTTAAATAATTCTGTTGAAGCATGGTTGAAAAGCAATGTCTGACTTTCATTGGTTAAATTTCATGGAATTTTTATTTATTATTACTTTTGTTAGATTCAAGTTATTTCTGTGACCATTGTGAGTTTTTCTGTCATTAACAGAAGGGTACCAACAATTGTGTCCACTTGTGCATGTAGTGGAAGTAGCCAATAGTGAATATCACACTTTTGCCACTCTGTCTTTTTATGAATCTATAAAAGCTCGGACCACCTCCACCTGCCAACAAGCCGAGTTTAGCCTGTCAGTGGTCTCACAGCATCTCAAGAAACCTCAGCCTCACACACAAGTTGGCAGTTTTCTGCTTTTATTTTATTAAAGTGTCACATTTGATAATCGTCCTGATCACAGTGAAACCTGACTTGCTGCCGTTCATATTGGACACAGTAGAGCGATAATACACTCGAGTGTATAGACTCCAATGAACATGTTGAATAAGAAACTTGACACACACTCAGAGCCACAGTGCTGCTGTGACTTTGACAAGCAATTACATTTTACTGATATTTTAGTGTGACAGAATGTGTTTATATTGTATATATGTGTGAATATATTGTTACAGGTGTACTAAATATTTCAAATATCTCTGTGTACATGTCTTCTATTGATTATATTTATAGAATCAGTTATTTACTCATTTAATTAAGTAAAACTGACTATTACTGTCTCGCTATGCATGTGTGCGTCACATCACGTATCTGGACACAGACACAAAATATTTTATTACTGTTCAGCTACTATCTGCTCACAAGCTATGAAAATAAGCGTTTTCACTGTAACTGGGTGTCCTGCATCAGAGCAACATGTCTGACTGACAGCAAAGAAAAACCGCTGGAAAATAGATTGAGAACCCCATAAGTTCTGGTCATTTTTATTCCTTTTAAATTAATGGCACTGGCGACTGGTCCAAGATGGTGGCCACATGCTTGTCCGCTCCTTCAGGCGGCCGTAGTCAATGCAGCGTCTAGTCTTTATGTCTATGGTTGTATCTTATTTAAACATGCAGTAAGCTGAATGCAGCAGTCTCTGACATGCAGGGCTTAGTTTGTTGGAAGGAAGGTCAACCGTGCTGACTGACCTTGGACGATGATGTGAACGGAGCCAAAGGTGTGCAGGGCAGGCAAAGACGGGACTGTCACCTCACATATGTACTCTCCACTTGTTTCATAGGTGGCATCCTGCAGGTGCAACGTGTTCCCGTGGCCCACCTGCTTCCCATCCTACATACACCCACAGAAAACAAGCACATATGGAACAAACTGAGTTCAAACATGATTCTTGGTGATGAGAATGGCCAGTGTCTTCTTTTTCGTATTAATAATCTGCTTTCAGACATACTAGTGTAACAGATTAAAAGAGGTTTACCTCAGAAACATCTCACCAGCAAGTCAGGGGAAAGTTTAAAGAGTCTTTTTCTAACAGCAGTAAAAAGGAATCTGCTAACCTACTCTACAAATTTTCTGTGCTCCATCATCCATCCATCTATTTTCTATCCCTGTTTATTTCACAGCAGGGTCTCAGGAGGCCGGAACCCATCCCAGCAGCTGCTAGGTGAGACAGGATGCCTCCCACCTAGCAGGGTGCTCTATCAATTCACTGAATACTGCTTCTCTTCTCTATTTAAGCAGGTGGTCCAGCAGCATATAGTGAAGATATCAAGGCCCATGCAGCTGTGGTTGCACATGATAAACCTGCAAGTGGGCATTTTTGAGAAATGTTGATTTGCAGGAGCAAAAAACATAACAGTGGGCTAAAATAATGAGGTTATGGACGTTCCACTAAGCTGTCCTGTATTTGTTCTGTGATGTTTGAGGCTCCATGGCAGCATAGACGTGCTGTGTGATGCTGGACTGGTTTGAATAGCTCATGTTGACTCTCTATCATGCCTGAATCACTGTTAATCACAGATAACTTGAACTGGTAAACAGTATCAGTGATCTGGTGGATCAAAATTAGATTTGCTTCTTCAAACTGAACACAATAAAATCAAAGTGCCTCTAAATCAGTCTTCACCTTTCCAGATTAAAGCTAATTATTTAAGAAAATGGTGTCATGCAGGACACACCTTGTACCAGACAGTGGATGTTTGCAGGGAGGACAGAGCGTTGCAGGTCGCAGTCAGATCTTCTCCTTTCAGCATAACCTCCAAGTCTTTAGGCACCACGACTGCAGTGTCCAAGTCTGAGGGAAGAAACACAAAGTTATGTGCTGTAACTTTTATTTCTAACAGAATCTGGAAGTCTTAAAGAGAAATGTGACCCTGACTGGACTACAGTCGAGGCATAGCTCCAAATCTGTTTTTAAAGACGTTTATACATCTTTAAAAACAGAAACTTGGGTCCTCTAAATGAAATGTCCACTGGACAGCGGGTAGATTTGATGCCTTTAGCTGGTGGTTGACTTATAAGTCCAACAGCTGTTTAACGCCCAGAAAACTGTGACATGTGGGAGTTTGGGATCCTCCATACTGCTGCTTACAGCAGTGGTTATTTCATCAGGCCGGATGCTTATAAATAATTTAGTATTTTATAATAACATTCAGTTCGAGACAGAAATAAGAGAATCATGTTTGTATAGAATGGGGAGGGGGGGCTGCTTGGTGTGTGTGTGTGTGTGTGTGCGTATGTGTGTGTGCGTGCGGATATGTGAAATACTTTGGTGAGTGTTTCTATTATTATGTATTTCCAATTTGTTTTGTTTTTAATATGCATAAATGTTTTTAATCATGTAAAGCACTTTGTGTTGCCTGTGGCATGAAAGGTGCTTTATAAATAAAGTTTGATTTGATTTGATTTGGTAGTGGATACTGCCATTGACCTGCCACCGGCTAGCTGAGCCCGCCCTCTAAAATCACCGAGCAGGCGCCAGCGAAAGCCGGATCCTCTCCCAGAGAGGGGCGTGGACAGGTACCAGTCATGAACATTCAAAGGTTCAGACACAGAAACAGCCCGTTCTAATTAGACCTCACTAGAGCTACTTTTGGAATGGCTGAAATGAAGGACCAAGGCTAAATTTGGCGTAATACACTCTGACACATATAAAATTGTTGGAAAAATATATAACCTTTAAACTTACATTCAGTGTGTAAGTGTGTGTTATTGCTTACAATGCACGGTGAGCTGCACCTCTCCTTTGACCTCGCTGTGGCTGTCGCCTTCCAGAGCCCGACACTGGTAGAGGCCGCTGTCTCTACGGGTCACCGGGGTCAGGATCAGCACATTACCCCTGCTCTCCAGGTACGCATCCAAGTCCTGCAACAAAAACTCAGGTTAGATCTTAATCTAGAAGCATTTTATCACAAATAATGACACAAACTAAATATGTGCTCTTTTGGCTTTTACCACTATAAGTGGAAGTACATGTTAACAAGAAGGCTTGATGTGACTAAAGGAATCGTCCGTGAAAGTGTGGAAAGGTTTAAAAACAGCTGCTGACTGATTGTGAAGACTTGAAGTCGCTGAGTCATTGTGGGAGAATAAAAAACCCTAACCCTAATCCCAAACAGGATTAAAGTACTAAATCAAAACCAAGATTTTCTAAAAACGTACTTGTCCTCTCTGTAAACTTTCATGGCAACCCTGGAATCGCTCATTATTCTAGGAACCACTAACAACAACGTCTGAGACTGTTCAGTTAGGAAAAGTCCAGACCGCAGTCAGCTGAGTTTTTCTTATCCACACACACACACACACAATAAGTGTGTGTCTAACACGGGAACGAGTCCTTTCCATGAGCTCCGTCAGAGTGGCCTCTGGTCTCAGACCCCAGTCTGGATCTGCAGGATCTTCATAGACCCTGAACACTCATGTCTTCATGGGACCCTGAGAGCTCTGCATATCAAAAACATTCCCTACATGTCTATTGTGTGTCACCCATTCTGTCTCTGGTGGGAAGAGAAGAGGCTTCCTTTCTTACTTGTTCTCTGTTGAAAATAAATGGTGGCGGGGGATTGCCATCGCCCTGGCAACGTAGCTCCACAGTATCCCCCTCTCTGACCAAGCCCTGGGGCGACTCCTTCCACAGCTCCACCATGGTGGTGGGGTCTGCACACACACAGAATCAAATTAAGCAGAATTGTTCAGAGAGTTGTTAAAAGATCATTACCATGATGCTGACGGCACAACCGGCTTCCACATCATCTGTAATCCCAAACAAAGACCACCAGGTTGTTTAAATCATTGTACATCTAATGAGCGTAGCACGGCGCTAAAATGTATTTAAGTCTTTTTGTCTGGAACACGAGTTAAGAAACTCACAATAACTTAAAAAAAGGCCAGAAATCTCCTAAAATGTCAAATTATTTTTTATTATGATTATTTTAATCTTATTTATTAAAAATTGACTTTGACGTCCAGAGCTGATTTTCAATATAAATATTTACTTCTTATTCATGAGATCGTGATGTGGTGGTTAGCACTGCGGCCTCACAGCAAGAAGGTTGCTGGTTCGAGCCTCGGCTGGGGGAAGGGTGGAACAGTGGCCTTTCTGTGTGGAGTTTGCATGTTCTCCTCATGTATGTGTGGGTTCCTCCCATCCAAAGACATGGTGTTAGGTTAATTGGTCACTCTAAATTCTCCCTAGGAGTGAGTGGATGCAGCCCTGCGATGGACCAGTGAGTCCAGGTGTACCTGCATCTCATCTGGGATAGACTCCAGCTTCCATGAAAGTTCTATGATGAAGCAGTACAGAAAATGAATACTTTCTCTTTTACTTGTTAAAACACAATTGATTAATTTAAATATACATATTTATTCATCTATTTATTCATATTAGTCAATATTTATCTATAAATATATTTGTAGCATTTATTTTTTTAAATTTGTTTTTTAAATTTAAGGATGGGAGCAATCCTCAAAGAAACACATGTTAACCAGAGGTTAGCTAACCACAACTGGAGAATATGAAAATCCTCTCTGCAGACTTCCTGTCTGAACCTTTAACCTCTGTCTCGGCTGCGTAGTCTCCAGATTTGCATAAGTTAGTCCCAGCACCTCCATGGATGTGTTGGCTGCAGCTTTTCCAACGTGGGCGTTTTATGAATATTCCACTCACAATGTCTAACCACGATAGCATCTGTTAGAGCTGACTGTAAAACACTATGATTCACTACAAATATCTACATATATACAACAGTCTCTTTAACATAATGAAAAATGAATAAAGAGATGAGCCATATAACAGATCTATATTAGACATCGTAATGTTGTCTTTTATTTGATATAAACAGTTTATCAGTTAAGTAAAAGCAGAACAGGACGAGTTACTAAAAGAACAAAAACATGCAAATTACAGACAATATGCTGCTAAAGATAAAGCTAAGTAATAAAAGTGGAGTAAGATTATCTTTTTACTGCATCCCTAACGTAATCTGGATGTGCAGCAGTTGACTCTGTTTTATGTTGTTTTTATTTCCATTTGTGTTTCTCTTTTCATGTGTTGTGTGTGCTTTTGAGTGCTGGCCAACACTTCCCGTTTTTAAATAAACTTTGTAAGTAAAGTTGCTGTGCTTTGCCTCCTAGACTCATCAGAGAAATCCAGACACCTGGATAGTCTGCTAGATTTGATACGATCAGGGACTCGGGTCAGTTTTTTTTTTGGGGGGGGGGGCTGCATTCTTCCAGACTGAGTTTACATTCACGCTGCACAACTCAAATGAATTGGACCTTTTAAATAACGTGATTGCCTCCGCATCAAAGGCTGAATCAAGAATTACTGAAGGAGAACAAAGTACCCGGCCTCCCCCACCCAAACAGAAACGCCGACTTACCCCCAAACGAGGCAGCCCCCCACCCCCCAGCAAACAGACCAGGACTGGAATCTAAAAGGCCAGTGTAACTGTGGTCTTTATCTACAGGGTAATTCGGGTTGTAAGCCGTCTAAGGTGCAATATTTGATCTAATTCAGTGTTTCAGTGGCCTTGAATCCAGTTTTATCCTTCTGTTTGTGAGCTTTTTAGCCAAGGATGTGTTTGTTTGATAGAGGAAAAATCTGGAAGGTTGTCTTAAATCTTAAATCTTGACTCATCAAGTCCTTCCTTCATAAACCTGAACAGAAAATAAAGTAACTAATAATGGAGAATAATTAAGAAAGATAATAAAAATACTGTGTTGCTGGTAGCTTCATTTGTTCAATTAGAAGAGGAAACACTGAACGTAAAGGCAATATTCTGGAGATGCTGTGAAACAAACATACCAATATTACAGACATACATTAACAGAAATCTGTGTGAGACATATGTCATTATTT
Source organism: Melanotaenia boesemani (assembly GCF_017639745.1). Classification (NCBI taxonomy): domain Eukaryota; kingdom Metazoa; phylum Chordata; class Actinopteri; order Atheriniformes; family Melanotaeniidae; genus Melanotaenia; species Melanotaenia boesemani. The sequence continues at coordinate 23,873,573 of NC_055696.1, read as the reverse complement.
AATTAATAAGTTGTTCTATCACAGGCAGATTAAAGAAACTGTGTTAACGTACAGTGAACAGTGATGTTGATGCTGTGGGACTCCATAGTCCTGATGGCCCCCGGGACAGAAAAGCTGATCTCACAGGAGAAATAGGCGTCCTTGTCTTTCTTCACCACTTTGTACTCCAGCGTGCTCTGGACAGAGTACAACCCACTGGACTCCCGGGTCACCAGGATCAGCACGTTTACATCTGGAACATCAACAAGACAAGATAGTAGATATGTAGCAACGCTCGATCACCGATCACTGTGAAGAACAGCCTGTTGGATCCATCTGCAACCACCAGGTCTATTTCAATACTTGTGGAGTCTTAGTTAAGAGAGATTGTGTAATAATAATTATCGGAACATGTGTTACTAGTGAAGAATATGCAGCTGCAGCACTAATCCTCTGTCACATCATAGAACAATATGTGAACATTATCATTGCAAAGGCCAACTCTAATAAAAAGTGAATTAAATTAGAGGTTTTAGTCCAGACAGTTCAGGCAGATTTTGTCACCATCTGCTCTTTAAGTCGTCCAGTTAGTTTTAGAAGGTAAAAATACAGTACTGCTTATTTGTATTGGGTAAATGTAAACAGTATTTGCACATCTAGGATGGTACGTCAGCGTGTTAGAGATAATTATTTTTGAAATAGGTAGAGTGGAAGTTGTTGGTTCTGCAGACAGTTTCTTAGGAAGCTATTTCAGTCTGTGGGATGAATCTAAGAAACCAAACATTTTTTATTTGGACTCGGGTTGGTGACTTGTGAACATCTTTTTATTTTATATAACGGCTGACAGCAGTCAGTTTTGTGAATGACATTTTTAAATTATTCATTTATATTAGCTGACCCCCCATAAATAAATAAATGACTCCATTTCCATTAGCTACCATTCTTTATTAACAGCAAGCATCACACTGATCAGCCACTTGTGTGCAGAAAACATGCAGAAAAGATGCCCAAAGATATGAAATCAAGGAGTGTAAACAGGTTTTAATCTAAAGGAGATGCTGTTAAAGCTTGGAGGACAGAATCAGTAGTGCAGACTTACTTCCTGGTGTTGTGGTCAGCGGCACGCCATTCCTGTACCAGGTGATGTTGGGTTTAGGGAAGCCATTTCGAGCCTCACATGACGCCACCTTGACAGAGAGTTGCATTGATCGTTGACAAAAATGGTTATTGTGTTTGTTTATTTCTGTCTCTAAGTTTAAGTCGACCCACCTTAGACGGCTTGTCACTGGTTATAGATATTCCAGCAACAACACCCTCGATGACAGGAGCCTCTGGAGGAGCTGAGACAGACAGAATAAAACAGCTTCAGTATTTCATTTATTGATTTATTTATTTATTTATTGAACTGATTCTTGAACAAAGATATGTGTTAAAGCCTCATTTACCAAACACTCTGAGGTGGGTTTTGCGTTCAGCATGGCCAGCAGCCAGCCCGTTAACCTGACAGAAAAATTCCCTCTCATCAGTGAGTTGGACATTCTGGATAATGAGTAGTGTCCCATTCTGGTCTCGAGCCACCTCAATGCGACCGGTGTAGTCTGTGTTGTTGTCAACTATCTGCTGAGTGACGTCGCTGTAGAATATCCGCATCCGTGAGCTGTTTCCTGCAGATCTCTGTGTGGGGGACGCACAGTCAGAACACACTTTCACTCACTGAAACATACAGCATGGTGAAGAACGCCAGTCTCAATGGCCTGACTTCATACACTGGGATCAACTGGTAAAAGTTATGGGGTTGCAGAATGAATAAACAACTCAAAGAAGGACAAAAATGCATGGAAATCATCTCTGGAATCTGCAATCTGCCTTAATTGTGTTCAGAACACTTGGTTTACTGCAATGGACTGGCAACCTGTCCAGGTGTACCAGTCCCAGGTGCTGGGATAGGCTCCAGCTTCCCTGTGACCCTTAATTGGATGACATGGCACAGAAGATGAATGAATGAATAAAAAATTGTTTTACATGTAATGAAATCAAATAAAAATGATGATGGAATCCTCTATCGGTTTTTGCATGGAAAATAATTGATGATGACGATGATGTCCCCATGACTGGAGTTCAGTTTTACTCACCACAAACCACTGGATCATGACAAAGCTGGGCTTGTTAGTGTCGGTGAAGTTGTAATGGCAGGGAATCTTAGCCGAGTCACCCGCATACACCTCCAGTGTGTCATTCATAGTCAGCTCCACTTTGCTCCACACTGAAAGACACAGATATGCACATAAATCAGCTACAGATACACAACAATGTTAGCAACTGTGGAAAAAAAAAAAAAAATTAAACATACATGCCACTGTAGCTGTGATCTTCTTTAAGGGTCTAATTTGACCTTCAACTTTAATCTAATTCTAACTGCATTGTGTTTGGCAGATGACTGACGGTCTGGCCAGCCAATCTGGAGACAAGCTGCCATGTTAGCAGAACAAAGAAGAAAGGACTTCTTGTCCACATGGAATAATTTTCATCTCCCTTCTGCCTGGCTGACTGTAACCACAATACCACATTTTGGCCAGAAAATTGGTTCCCTAGGCATCATTGGGGGAATGCAAGCAAAAGAAGGCTAGCCAGTTTGACACTGGGCTGTTGATTCAGAGTGCCAAGAGCTTTTCCAGCCATGCTGGACTTGGCAGCATTTCTACTGGGCCCCACTCACACAGCGACAAATGAAAACAAGGATGGCACCAAAAAAAAGTGCATTTTCTCTGCTTAATGTGGTAGAGATGATGGTTCTGAATACTCCCACTTCCCTCCCTTCCTCCTCCTCCATCACTATCAGCGGTTGTTGAGAGATGTTCAACGTAGTGTGATTTAATTTCCCTAAATAAATTAACCTTTTCTGCATTAAGCAGCACACTCTCTTTAAGTGTACAGAAACAAGAGAATAGATAGGCTGTAAGGTCAACCCTGTTATCGTTTCATCTCGCTCCACAGTCTGGGAACCACAAAATTCTTCCTCGAAAAAAAGACCGGTTCGCCTTTAGCTTAACTCCGAAAGTTCTGAGCTGATTGTCCTGCACAAGCCATGTGATCACCGCCGTAAATCGGCACTAGCTACTGTTCAGCGTAACAACATTTTACTTCGAAAGTGGTGGTATGGCCGTCACGTGATCGCTCTACACCAATCAGAGGCCAGCTTCTGGTAAACAGAAAAGGAAGATGGCTGCCTCCTTGGATTCACTGGGCAGCACTGATAGAGAAGAAAATGTCCCAAAATCATTTAAATTGGACAGAAAGGAGCTGAAACCAGATTATATACAATGTAAGAACGATGAGGCAAATAGACTGGAAAGCGAAACCATCTTAAACTACATTTGATTACATACTGTACTTACTAACTTGCCTGTGCTTTTCTTTAGAGAACAGAACCTCTGGTCTGCATTTGTTAAATGTAATTGTTTTCAAGTTTAATAACACAATAAACACTTAATTCAAGTCAATTTAACAGTTTGCCAAGTCAACTTTGCTTATAAAGCATGTTACTGAACAAAAGTGCTCAACAGAAAACAGCTAAGAAGCTAAGAAAAATAGTAAAAAGAAAAAAAAACAAAAGCTAAACAATACAAAAAAACAATGAGAGTTAAAAAAAGCAACAGCCAGGATCCCAGGTCTATCTCACCAGGCAGAATCAGAATCAGAAGCAAATGTACTTTACTAATCCCAGACTAGAAAATTTGAGAATCACAGCGAGAAAAAAACTTAACAGATATGCAGGTCTAAAAATAGAAAAGATAAGAGATGTCAAAGAAATAAGTAGATATATATATATATATATATATATATATATATATATATATATATATATATATATATATATATATATATATATATATATGTGTGTGTGTGTGTGCAAAAAAATATGTATATCCCAAGTTGGTTGGACTCTAGTAAAAAATAATATTCTACCATTTACTTTTACCTAAAGGTTAGCAGAAACAAAGGAAAACAAAGAGCCAGAGCTTGGTCTGGGTGTCCTCATATGTTTTCAGCGTTGGTGGAAACAGACCAAGCATGAAAGGAGCTTTCAAAGTCCCCCTGCTGCCCCCATTCAGCTGTCTCCCCCCATCACCACCCTGACCCACCCTACTCCCTCTCACCATCAATAATTTTCACAACTCATTTTTTCTTTCTGTCCCCCCCACCTCTGCCTGGGCCTGTGCTCAGCCAACCATTTCTTTAAGACAATGGGCGCGCCATTGTTCCCCCACCGGGGTGGAGCAGAGCCCCCTGTGTCTCTCCCATACATACGTACACCCCCACCACTCCAGCCAGCCACTGTAGAGGTTAGGAACAGTTCACTGTTTTCTGCATTTGTTGTTTTACAGCTTTGAGACAAGAAGGAGATTATGGAGGCCAAAGAAGAAAATATGTCACAGAAGTCAGTGTAAAAATGTTGTGTCTTTTTGGGGCCATGCTGGTAACTTTTCAGCTAATCCGATTAGCACTGGGGGGTTGCTGCGGATTTGGCTTCCAAAGCCAACCTGGGACTGCTCTTATCTGTTCCTGTTGTGACTTTATGCACATGGACTACAGCACAAACACACACAACCCCTGATCTACGAACCCTGACAACAAAAACCGCTGCCCGTGGGTGTGCTTGTGCATGCATTTTTGTCAGTCTGCTGTCTGTGTCTGTGTGATACAGAGCTAATTCGTTCAGAAAGAAATCACAACTCCAGAATATTTGTGTGGGCAGGATCAGGCCTGTGACTGGAACGGACCCTGCATGGCCAGCCTGTAAAGGAGGCGACCAGCACAAAGGACCTGGTTTCCACACACAATTACTCCAATAAGTTAACTATAATTTATGCTAAGTTGACACCCAATGTAGTTACATAAATACATTAATCAGCGAAGCAACAATGTGGCAGCAAATATGGAAGTATGTTTAAAATATCCTCCTCTTGTGCCAAAATGATGTGTTTTATTACGCATAGCAAAAAGTCTGCATGACCTTCTATCACAGTGCTAGCAGCAGTAGCAGAACGCCTCTCATTGGCTTCTAAAATCAGCACATCCTGACTACTTTAAAAGCATTAATCTAGGGTTCTACTTATAATTGGTCACATTTAAGTAACTGATAGTTATTGTTTAACTTGGCTCTTTAATTTGATGTATGAAGTTGGCTCACATTTGTCTGTGAAATACTTTCTGGTTGGCATCTTTTATCACAGCTGTAATGTTCGTACAGCATCAAAAATCTAAATCTTTAGTAATAAATCAATGACTCCTGCTCCAAAAAGACCAGCCAGATGCCAAGCTCAAGGTTTTACACCAGCAGTCAGCATTGATCATTTTTCCACAAGGTCATATCTTCTCTGAAATGTTCCTGTTTAAGTTGCATTAAGGCTTAAAGCTGTGCATAAACCAAAGGTTTGGCTGTTTTAAATAATGGATAAATCTGTGAATATGCAGAGTTTCTTCAGCTTCTCAGTAGGCCACATAACAAGGTACATTCATCTTTTAGAAATAGTTTAGGGCCAAAACTGTGGTGGTAATGTTCCCAGCAAACAACATTGTAATGATAGTAACACATTACTACAAGGTGGTGGTTAAAATAAAGAATTTTAAATAAAAAATAGAAAATTATTACTCTTACTTTGAAGTTTTAACTGGAATGGATGCCCTTGATATTTTTAAAGATAAAAATGCAATTACAGTTTACATCTCTGCAAACAGCTTTGACCTTTAAAACATTTCCAGAAAAAATAAAGAGAGATGACAAAAACGTTTCTGTCCCTACCAAAACAAGCTGAGACAGACTCAGAATAATCTCACAATACAAATGAGACAATAATAGACCTAATGAGGGGGCTACTTCCAGGAGCTTTGCATACAGTCACTCATTATGCCCCTGACACACAGACAATAGCCTCAGATGCTAACTAAAGTGGTCACCATTACTGGCGTTCCCATTAAAGCTGTCAGCTTAGGCCTTCAGTAGATCCACAGCTCTGCCACTGATAAGAGTCCAAATCACCTCTGACACAACAAACCAGCCTCATTTACTCACTCTAATCCCACACAGGCCCGGTGAGCCATGAAATGAGACTGAATGCATTTAAGAGCATAAAGCCGTCATCTTAGAAAACGCTGCAGAAATCCTTATATTCACCAGGCTGATTGTTGGAGATACGAGCAGAAAATACAGATGTGGTCTGTTTTCATTTAGTCCAACATCATGCCTATTAAATAAAAAAGGCTGATGGGTTTGAATTTTACAAAATGATGTCCTCATATCGGGTCAGAGACATTTTGGAAACCAGCATGAATTTAAACATTCAGAGTCTCTTGAGTAAAAGTTTTGTGCTTATGCTGAGAGGCCTCCAGAGAGTGGAGGGTGTAAAAAGCTAGCATGTAAGCGTGGATGACAGGGAGAAGCCCTTGTGTGGTACTGGACACCTGGGGGACACTGTCTAGTAATAACATCAAAGGACACACACATCAACAGCCCTACAGTGGAGATGAGAGCTCCTCGTTCACCTGATGTCCTTTCAGAGGCAGCATCTGGCACAAATCTCCCTTCTCTCCATGACGGTGAAGGGGCCAGGCTCTATTCTTGCACAGAGAAAGATGAGGAAGTGCTGCAAATCTCCTCAAAGGCACCTGTAAGTCCCCTCTTCATGCAGCAGAGCATATCACAGCTTGAGGTCAGCTCGGGACCTCGCACAGTCCTCCCTGATCGACTCCGAGGTGGAAACTCTCAGCTTGAGACATCCATAATGTCCACAACATGACAACTTTGAACCATGCAAATAGAAATGACATTTCTGAGAGGACGTGGTCCATTTTTAGTACTGCTTGCTTAGATTCAGACAGTCTCACTAACCAACATTACTGCACTGCAGTAAGACGAGTAAAGAATCTCATGGGACTTGTCAGGAGGTCAAACCCACTGGGTGGGTTTTATTAGTTCTCCCTGTTTTGCTTTGCTGGCTGTGAAGGGAGCTGATAACTGGTAGAAAGAGTAAACATTTGGCTTTCTATAGAGCCTTTTAGTACAGAAAAACATTTAAATGATAAAATATTCTAATAAAATCATCAAATTGGAATAATATGTTTAATTTCAGCTGATAAATGCACATGTTAGTAGTTGAAGTGGTTTATTCCAGCTGGGATTATTAGTCTAACTGGGTTGGGTGCTTCATAATCGTCTCAAAGACCAACATATTGCCTCACGGACACGGTGTGCATCCCCCAGTAAGGCACTGGTAATCCAGATTTTGCTGTCTTTAAAAGTTTTATCTGCCTTGGGATGATCCAATGAAATCCAGGACAAATGTTAGATGGATTTCCTGATCCCAGATAGTATGACATGGAATTTCTAAATCAGGATTATTCTGACATGACTTCGACATTTTGAACAACTGGTTGTGTGATGTCTTTTATCTGCTAGGTTTAGCTTGAGCCAATCAGAATGTGATTCTGAGTAACTTCACTCTGAACCAGCTCCAGTACTTTGCACAGATGATTTCATGAAACCAAAACTTTTCTTGACTATTTCTCTTCATTTACAAAACTAGAAAAAATAGAGTAGAATCTCTGGCTTTGAAAGAAGTGGTAATCATTCCCGCTGGTTAGCAACTTCTCCAGCAGCTGCATCAATTTTTCATCATGGCACCCGGTGGGTGAGACTTCATTAAAGGAGCAAGGTGGATGTTTTATTTATGCTTGTATCTGATGTTCAGCAGTGAGTGCAGCTTGTTCCTCGGCATCCACTACCCATCAATAAAGCTCCCTGCAGAGCTGCTGGGCTCTGGCACGCAGGTTGCTCTGCAGCCACAGGATGGATAATTAAAGGTCAATAGGCTAAACACTGGATCTACATCATAGGGGAGTTCCTGTAGGTATCCGCTGAACAAAAACTAATTTCCACACTGTAACACATCTTTCTGAAAGCTCGTTCTGCAGCCACAGTCATGGAAATAAAAACCTAAAAACATATTTTGGCTATTCCCAAACACTGGCCTCATCCAGCCACAACAACTGGAAATATCATCATGTTGTGACTAACATCCAGAAACTGGACCAGGACGGTCCAGAAATCAATCTGACAACATTATAGCAGCTCTGGGAGGAAATAGGGAAGAAAAAATTAACCCAAGAATGTGTGATTGGATTTCCTTTCCCCAAATGGATGTTTGGATTAAACAATGACCACAAATATGTAGCACATCCTTTCCTATAGAGAGCTGTAACCAGATACTGAAAGCCCTGGAAGTCTTTCCATTAACTTCTGAGCCTCTGGCCTCAGCGCTTCAAATATATAGAAATGTGTAGAAGGCAGTTCTGCAAGCTGGAACTCTGCAATGATATGAACAGAAAATCATCCACATGTGTATGTCAACTTCATTTAATGAGAGATTTGTCATGTGACCAAGCCATGCAAATGCTGTGTCTGTCTGAAAGAATTTTTTTACCTGGTTGTGAAAATTATCACAAACCCTCATCCTGCCCATGTTCATGTCTCATTTTCTTACATATAAACAAGAACAGAGAAGCAAGAACTGTGAGTGAATACATTGGCAGCCTTGTTCCACCTTTACAGCTAATGGGAGCCGTCGTTCTTTTATCTGTCCTGCATGCAGAACTAGTTTCTGAGCAGCTGTTAACACATGACTTCCTCTCCAGGTGTCGGTGCAGCAGACTTCTAAGGCGACTTCTCCCAGTTATGTTTGTAAAGTCATGCTTCTCGCAGTGCTTCATGCATCTGAACGCCAAAGACAGGCAATGAGTCTGCCGGTAATCTCACTCACCAGAACCTGGATGTACACGGCCAGAACCAGCTCATGGTCTTAGATCAGTGAGAACCAGCTTGTTTTTGAGTGAAACGTGAAGCGAGGCTCTCTCGTTCCAGCCTTGCTTTCAACTCATTCCAGCAGAAAGCACTGAGACTGGACCGAACTGGGCCTCAGATCGTTTTGGCAGAGCCAGACTTCAGATAACTGAAATTTACTCTAAATGTCGTGTTTTTAAGAACACACGTCTACATATGCTGTCTCATAGGCATAAGTTTGATATGCAGTATGAGACTATTTTCAGCTTTGTATTCAGAATTTTATTGAGCAAGTTTTGTACCCAACTACTCATCATCCAGGACAAAAACATGAAAAGGCCTCTAAATTGTCTAAAGTTCATTACCAAAGCTGTCAATCATCCAAGAATCACTAAGAAGAGCTATTTACAAGCTTCCATACAAGCTAGCTAAAAACAGAGCAACGCTGGGAAGGGACATACTTTGCATGTGTTGCAGACCATTTTCCAATGAGTGACCCAAATAGCTTGGCTCTTTCAAAAGAAGAAGAAAGGTTTCCCACCCCAGCATAAAGCATCTAAAAACAACAGTGTTGCATGATGGCTGACCAAACCTCTGAATGGACCAGCGATGCAGGTCGGTTTTTAAACTAAATCACATGCATATTAAAGTATGATATGAGTGACTTTGTGATCATGAATGACTGATTCAACCTCATACGGTTAATTTAATCTAACATTCAACAGGCCACGTGATCCCATTTTACTAAAGGTGGACAAAACTGACATTTGATGCAGAAACTGAAAATCCTAGCGATGCCTTCTTCTCTTATTAAAGTGTGTGAAAGACAAGACATTAATGTGACAGGGGCCAGGTATGAGGCTTTGGCCGTCATTCTAATATGATAAAAAAGAGACCTTTGTCCAGTCGGACCTCTGACGACAGCTCACCACTGTTCTCCGACAAAGGCCTTCTTATCCCGGCTCCGGTGGTCATCATCACGCTGCTGAATATCCCTGAAAACTAGGTGCCAACTACATCAGCTCTGTCAGGAAAAGCTTCACTAAGACATTCGTGCAAGACATTTTAGTCTCTGAAAGCTTTTAAAGTCAGTCATAGCAGACATTTTTTTTTTTTTTTTTTTTGCTTTTACTCCGTGGTTGCATGCAATTGTACAGACCGGAAAAATGGTGGCTAGGCTGAATCAGATGATATATTTTAATCACTTCCACCACAGAAGGTCTCTCACATCCTCCATCCCCCCTCAAACCACCATATTGATAAGATATGTTGTCATTGCATATACAGCTAACAGGAGCGAGTCAGATGGACAAGTAAAAGCTTTTTCCACGTTCAGTGACTGTTTGATTCTGAGAAAGTTGGAACATATTCAATGTGTCACAAAGTGAAATGAGGTCAGTGCTCCTGGTGAGACTGCAGCAAGCTTAACACAAAGGCCATTAACCTGCCACCCAAGGGACACTAGGAAAGATTGATTTTAGTAATATGTGAAAAGAGTGAAAGAGAGTCAAAGTGTTGAATCTCAGGCACTCTTAACTAAACACCTCCAACTTTAGATGCTCGTATACAAGCATTTACATTTATTTGAACGAATTTCTACATCTGTGTCTATTATGTGGTTTTTGTATTCAAGCAGAGGCTGTCCTGCAACAAAGGCCTATTTGTGCATTGGCTCTCCTTTTATCCGATCTACAGACGCCTGCCCGAGCTGGCAGGCAAGCGTGCCACACCCAATTTACCGGGATCAAAATGCTGAAGCCCAGCCCCCCACAAATCCCCCCACTGGGAACCTTAATACTCTCAAAGAGAATATCAGAGTGATCACAGGTGCACTGCTGTGTTAATGAGGAGGAAAGGCTACTGCATGTGCCCAGGCCAGTCCTACTTAGCCCCAACACACACAGGATGACAATCAAACACAACCTTAGTTGGACAGTATTCAGTTCTACCCTCATTGAAAACCTTTTGAAACTCAGGGTCAAACAGCCATGCTGGCTTTGCATTCACAGCACAGGTGTGAAAATGGGCAATGCTCCAACCACATCAGAAAATCTGCTTCAAGTTTTCATAGATCCACAGCTGAACTACCATTTTCCCCAGCCCAATATGAGGGAGAGAAACCTGGACCAGGTGCAGATGGGTGAGAAATATTCAGGGGAAAAACCTGTGTAATGAAGCACAACCACAGGAGATGGAGATCTATGTGGAGCAGAAAAGCATTACAAGACTAATGCTGTCAATGCTTCCAAAACATTTAGTTTTCTCCCTTTTCCATAGAAAATGGAGAATCCATGTTAGCTTTCTGAAAATATGTACTTTCTAAAAAGCGTAATTGAGTGTTCTCCCATTAGTGCAGTAAACTTAGAAATGTGCAGTTAATGAACTGCAAATTAATTCCAGTTTTACCTAATTTAGCAAACGTTGTAGCCAAATTAAACATTTATTGTGGTGCATACCAATATAATGTGAATGTGTCTGATTCATGGTAAATGCTAGATTGGATCATCCGTATGAACTCAGCCTAGTTCAAACTGACTGCTGCTGTTAAACGTCCGGCTCGGTCCAGGCTCGATCCATTCACAATGCCATGAAAATGCCTGAAAATACATCATTTCATTTCCGTGCTTTCAACCAATAACAGATTGTTTCGAAGCAATGTCGTAGCCCCACTCCTCCCTCCACCCTCATCTAAAAGCCACCCTAGCAGCTACAACAATGGCGATCACAGTACTGTGCTCATGCTACAGAAGCTAGTTAGCATGAGACAACTTTGAAATCCACACAAATGTCTTTTTTTTAGTCTGCCATCTTTTTCTTCATATGCTTGTGTACATCGTACGGGTTATTGCCCATGCGCCATGTTGTCTTCTCTGTTTTTGGTGTATTTCAGTATCAGCGTTACAGGGCCACCTACAGGCCTTGTATGTAGGGTTGCAATGTATTTCTATGTATAGGTAAACATATTTTCATGTTCATATCCATAAGTTGTTTTGTTGTATTTCGCAAAAAGACCCCAGGAAGAAAAGATGCAGCGTGTTGCTGCAAGCTAATGGGGATCCAAATAAGGAAGAAGAAGGCGACAGCCTGGCATCTGAACTATGCAGAATTCCTTAAGGAAAATATTTTTTTTAGTGCTGGGCAACGGTTAAAATTTTTAATCGCGATTAATCGCATGACATGTCTCTTTCCTTTAAAAGAAGGCCTACGGCTTTATAAAGAAAATGCAGTAAATTTCTCCAACCTGCGACTCTGGAGTTGCAAGAGGCTCTCTGGACCTTCCACAATGCGTCTAAATACATGGCTAAAATATTTTTTTAAATCTATCTTTCTTGTCGTTAGGTTGGAAACTAGGGACTTTTTTTCTTTTACTTTACATCATTTTTAACAAATATCTGCATCCCTTAGAACAGGGGTGTCAAACTCTGGTCCTCGAGGGCAGGTGTCCTGCAGATTTTCATTGTTTCCCTGATCTAACAAACCTGAATAAAATCAAATGGATCCAACAGCTTCTTGTCAACTTCACAATAACTAATTAATTTCAGTCAGGTGTGTTAGATCAGGGAAACAATGAAAACCTGCAGGATACAAAAAAAAAAAACCATTAATGCGCAATTAAAAATATTAACGGCATTAATTAAGTGTTGCGTTAACGCGTTAACGTGCCCAGCACTAGTTTTTTTTTTTTGTTTTTTTTTTTTTTTTACCTCCGTCAAGCCAGAGGTCATGTTTTCAGCGGCGTCTGTCTGTCCATCTGTCTGCTGTGTTTCTGTCTTTCTGTCTGGCTGTCTCTCTCGCCGTCTGTCTGTCTCTCCATCTGTCTGCTGTGCTTCTATCTGTCTCTTCATCTGTTTGTCTGTCTCTCTGTTTCTGTGTTTGTCTGTCTGTCCTTAACATAAATCAAAAGGTTCTGGACAGATTTGGATGAAATTGTCAGGAAATCTCAGAACTGGAACGAAGGAACAAGTGATTAGATGTCAGGAATGAACCGGATTGCTGCCTAGTTCCAGGAATGGTTTTAAAAGATTCTTTAAAATGGGAAGATGGGGGTCATTTTGTTGTTACAGCTTCTAACTAAAAAATAATGCCCACAATTGTTGGCAAAAGAAAATGAGAATGTCTTGATGAAAGTCTGCTTCTCTGAGTGCTTCTACTTTTAAATAAAATGGATTATGTCTCTGTGCAGATGTGGTCTAACTGAGCCATACAACCAAAGCAGCTCTAATGCTGGTTCAAAGCTGGTGCTAGAACTGGTTCTAGTTAACTAGTTCGGTTTTCCACAGTCATGTCACTTTGAATGTCTCCTCCAACACATTTGCGCCTACCTTCAGTGTATTTTGTTTTCCTGTGAAGGACCACCATGCACAGAAATAGTTTGTCACAAAAACATCAATATCAACATGTTTTTCCTACAAACTGGTACTGGGTACTGGAGTCTTATCTTTCACATCCACCAGCTTAAAAAACCTCGGTGGGAATCACAGAGGATTCACATCCAACAGAAGAGGAAGAAAAGAAAGATATTTTACCCAGATAAAAACCTCTGGATGCTCATGTTTTGTCTAGTTAAATTTGTGGGCTTTGTAGATGCACTATGACTCAGTGAAGGACGCTGATTTCAGGTTAGAGTGAGTGCAGCCAAGTCGGTGGTGGAGTGGGGGAGGGAAACCTGTGGAGGAGCAAACAAGGCACATGTGGGCTACTAGAAAACATCCAAGAACAGAACCAGACATTTCTAAGACTATGAGGCTCAATGTTATGATTGATTTTATCCCCTGCAAATCCTGGCATGTGAAAACTTTTCGCTAACTTCTAACTTATCAGCTGCCCCTCTCAGCACCATTAACTCAATTACTGTGTTTATTAACTGAAGGTTTTTCAATGGATTACAGTAACCTTGGGTTTGTGTTCATGTAAACACTCACAGGTCGAAGGTTGAAAACGCCTTCACCGGAGCCTCACTGCCATGTTTTAAAGAGCTAAAACTTTTGTATTTACACAACAAACTTGTCTTGTATTTGACATCTAAACAGTCTTTGCTCCCTGGAAGCTACGACCACTTTCTCCTTCAGCCTCTGCCGGCCGTGGGTCAGACACAATGATATATCTGTGTTCAGAACTTATAACCAGCTGCATTGTGTGATATGAGAAAAGACTTTATCTTCATCTCTAGACTGGGAGTCTCCAGTTCTCAGGGCTAAGCAGACAATATCCTCCACTTGTTTGATTCACTGGGCCAAAACCTTGAGCCGGGTCTGTGGTTATGACTGGTTTCCCAGTCATTGGGGGGGCACTGTGTCCTGCTGGGCCGGGGAAGATGGAGGTGGGGTTCACACTGACTCAATCAGCTGTGGATAGTAGGAGTGGTGCCCCCGTTCCCATGCTGCAGAGGACAGGGGCAGCTGGGAGGGCAGCCAGTAACGCCTGTAGGCAACACCTGTGGGCCCATTCATCAAGCGATTGGTGCGAAGGATTGAAGGGGCAGTGAAAAGAGAGACCACACACAATGAAGTCCCTGCACACACCTGTGCAACTATAAAAACCCTTCCCCCCCGATGCCCTGAAGGAAGATGATTCTATCATCCAGACCACTAACCCAGTTTCTGCCACTGCACAGACAAGCCTTTTTTTTCTCAGACTGACCCCCTGAGCTGCAGCACGGTCCATGTCAGGAGCAACAAACTCGTAAGCAAGGGAGTTATTACACTAGGACTAAAGCTCGTCATATTCTCAATTAACACGACGCAGTATGAGAACATACAGAGACAGGAATGGAAGTCATGTTTATGCTACGTGTGTGTATAAATATTTAATCTGATTAGAATGAATCTGATCAGATTCCAGCTGACTACAGATAAAGTGATCAACTGTGTGTTTATATGATGGACAGATTTAATATGATACAGTGATCTTAACGTTTTTGACATGTGCAATGTGTACTAATTCAGAAGAAGATTTTATCTAATTTTATCAAAGACCTGCGTGAACAACTCGAGAAGTCTTTCTACCGTTGATTTGCTCAATAATCCAAGACAACAACGTTGTATCTGCCACGGTCCACTTCTCTTTGCTGCGGCCATTTTTCAAATCTTTCCTCTAAGTCACCACTTCACGTAACCCCCACCTAGTTCAAGAATGCACAGAGACAACATCAACTATCAGAATGAGGGCAGACAGGCTTATTTTTTCCGGTTGATCCCATCAGGGAAATGTTTAAACCTCTCCCCTCCATCGGACAAAAAATTTGTTCTGATCGAGGCTGATCGGATCAGCTGAGGTGCTTATCTGACACATTTTATTCTGATTGGATGATGGATCTGACGGAAAGTGCTCCATGTAAACTTGACTTATGGGTTTCTGGTGTAAAAACATAACTGGATTCACACAAAACCAGGGGCAAAATCGCTGTAGACAGTCACAGGATTATAAAAAAAACTGCTTTACTCATGGTTGAGACAGTTTTTACTCATGGTCCATCAGTCCGCTAAACTCAAACAATACAGTTAATTTACAATAATGCTGCTTGCACTTATTTATTCTGTTTTATTGGTTTTATTTGTCTTACTACCTCCTCACTGCACTGTATATATGTTGCATTTTTGCATGACTGGAATTACATAGTTTTGTTTTATATGTACATTTGATTTTATTATTAATTGTGCTTTAGGGTACCGTCAAATGCAGCTACCTACCACTTTCGTCATGCCTCCATGTATGATGACAATTATTCTATTCTATTCTATTCTATTCTATTCTATTCTATTCTATTCTATTAACAGCCATTTTCATGGTTTCTAATTCTTGTTGACTCAATAATTAATTCAGTCATAACTTGCTGGAGGTGGGTACAGCCTGACCGGGTCACCCACAGACAGACGAACACTTACAACTAGGAAGAATTTAGCATCCACAACCCTAGCAGGCACGTTTTTGGACCGTGGGAGGAAACCAGTCCTGCTGCTCTCATTATTTCACTATATCAGCAGCATGATGGTAAAATTAGTTTCACTGGAATCAATTTTATTCAAGACAAGTTAAACTTATATTTAGGCCTGAAATTACACCAGAGCTTTCGGGGGAGCCTTATTTTTGTGTACCACAACTTTGTGCATTGTGTGAACGAACACATATATTAGTGCATGTAGCGCGGTCGGAAATATGGTTACTACTAAAAACCCCTCTGCTACTACTGTATGCAATAGGGACGGAGAGTTCTTCAACAATAACAAAAGGAAGCAGATCAAGTGTGTGTTTGGACGCTCACAGCACACAACAAACAAATACTGCTGTCCACGGTGCTGAAGGAACCAGAACGGATCACCTGCGTTATTTGGAAGATTTAATTAAATGAATAAACACAACGCAGACAAATTAATGTTATTCTTTTCAAGAAACATCAGGAACCTTATTGAAAAATTAAATGTAACCTGAAAGTGGACTGTTTGTAGGGCTCCCCCTTTAAGTATCTGACAAATGTCTTTAGATGGAGCTCCTCTGGTTTTCAGGGGAGCCGAGCTCCCCTCAGCTCCCCCTAATTCCAACCCTGCCATTTTTTATGCTCTTTATGTAGTTATGCAGTAAGAGAAAAGCTTTGTGAGAATGGATGAGAGTTTTATGTTCTGACAGTTTAAGTCGGCAGTGCAGAGACTTTGGTGTCTGGGGGGGGGGGGGGGGGGGGGGGGTAGGGACTGGACATTAGACACTCTTCTGTTGGACTGGATGGATAGTCTTCTCCTGTTCTAAACAAAAGGCTGAGATACTGTGGATTTCTGTGGATAAAGTTATCGGCCCTGGCATCTTTTTCAGAGGTGGGCTCTATCAAACAAACCAGGATGAGCGCTGCCTTCAGCTCCTGCTTGTGCACACTGTGATGACGTTGCTTAGAAACCATCTATTCATAGCAACACAATCAATAAAAACATGTCACAGGTCTGTATCAGACCTTACTGTCCAGATGTGGGCAAGTAGGCAGCAACTTGCACTGTCAGTCAAGTTTTGATGTTTTGTTCATGTTTTCACCTGCATTTTAAAGGCCAGGTCTTAATCCAGTACAGAAGGGCTGACCTTCTGGAATTGGGGAAAAACTATGTTTTTCAGCATCTCCAAAGCCAGATTTTATTCAACCCGAAATGCTCACAGAGGCCCTCACCATCCACCCTCTGTGGCCCAGGAGATGGAGGAGACAACGTACACTAAAGCGGGAAAAGTGGAGCGGGGTGCATGCCAGGCAACAAGCTAACTCACACAGACCGGTGTTTAGCATACATTGTTAGATCAGCATACGCATAGTGCAAACTCACGACTGCACTTAACCCTAACCCTAACCTTAACCCACGTACGCATTGACGTAACGTATGCTACTCTGATGCGTATGCTAAACTGACAGAACACCAGCTTTGCCCAGTCTCCTCCCCGCCAACATCAAGTCTCTCGCCAACAAACTGGACAAAATTCATCTGAGTATCTTCTCACATAAGACTGACAGCTGTGTGGCAATCTTCAGGGAGACCTGGCTGGACAACAATATCCCTGAAGTAGCAGTGGAGCTGGAGGGGCGCTCTCTGCTCCATGCTGACCGGACTGCAGCTTTGGGTACGACCAAAGGTGGAGGTTTGGCGCTGTACGTTCACAACTCGTGGTGTACAGCTATGTACATTATTGGAACCTTTTACTCCCCGACCTGGAATATCTGGCAGTGAAGTGCAGACCGTTTAAACTTCTTAGAGAACTCAGCTCAGTCCTGATCATAGCGGCCTACATACCACTGCGAGCTAATGCTAACTTAGCGCTAGAGGAGCTGTACTGCCTGATCACCGGGCAGATGAAGGCTAATCCAGAGGTGGCTGTGATCGTGGATGGGGACTTTAACCATGTGGAACTAAAATCTGTCCTCCCCATAGTCCACAAATCCATAAACTTTCCGACAAGAGACTTTAATATATTGGAGCAGGATCCAGCTGGCAAAACTCAGCTACAAGCAGCACATTTAGGACCACTTTAATGACAACACCCCACGTAACGTGTGGAAAGGAATCAAGACCATCACAGAGTACAAGAACAGAGACCAGCAGGTCAGCCAAGACCCCACTCTGCCTGACACCCTGAACAGCTTCTTCCATGCTTCGACACTCCAAGCAGCAGAAATACTGTTCACCATCCACAGCCAGAGGTGCAGCATCAGCCTCTTATCCTGTAGCTGCACCAAGTCACCTCCACCCTGCGGAGGATCCACATCAACAAGGCTGCGGGTCCAGATAAGGTGTCGGGTCGGACACTAAAATCGTGTGCAGACCAACTGGCAGACGTTTTTCTGGACATCTTCAACCTGTCCCTGCAGCTTTCCACGGTTCCTGTCTGCCTTATGTCCTCCATTATTGTGCCTATGCCCAAAGTTTCACCGCTGTTATCAACCGTTTCCATTGGCAACTGGTTGAGAAAAAACCTCCATCTGTGCACTGTCCAGCTACAAGCTCAGAGAAAACACAACTCACCTTGAGCTTCAGCATGTTGTCTTAACTGGAGAGGCTTAACAAAACTCAAGTTTTAATAAAAGTGAACATCTACTGGTCAACACAGAGGAAAGACCAGCAGCCTGATGTCTGAAAAGGAACCACAGAGACCAGTGCCCCAAGACAAAAGTTTGACAGTTTAGTGCTGAACCATGTATAAATGAACTTCCACAGACAAGCACACAGGGAAATCCTTTGCTCTGAACACTCCTCTTTGATTTGGCGTTGATCTTTTAACAGCGTCCAATATGAAGGATGAGGGAGTGGGGGAGGATTTGATATTTAAGCATCTCTTTATCCTCTCTCTTTTGAAATGCCAAGTTCAAAGATCCAAACCAGAAGCCTTGATCTGTGAGCTAAGACGACCTAGAGAATTACCCAGCAACTCCTTACCGCCATCACATGCAACACAGTACACAGTATTAACTCTGATTCTATTAAAACCTGTAAACAAGCTTCTGATGTTTGCTTCTTGTGTTGCCATCAGACCTGCCTGATCACATCACAGCAGAGTTTTTTCTGTAATGAAATGCTCATTGTAGGTTTGAGCCTTTTCTAATTAGATTGTACTGATTCCATCAGGATACTTTCCCAGGCAGTCCGTCTGGTGGAAGTCTGGTATCCCACAGAGTCACCAGTCCCATCAGTCTGTGGGAGACAAATATAAGAAGGCACTGAAATCTTCAATGAAGACGGGATGAAATTGCTGTCCCTTAACTTAGAGCAGGGTGACAGAGCTAGTTCATCTCAAGCCAAACAGAGCCTGAAGGCCTGCAGAGCAGGACCTAATCCAGGGACATAGCAGAGCCAATATCATCATTTCACCCCAGATTATTACCATACTGCTTTATAATACATATCTCTTACCTTTAAGCAAGATACAGACATGAACTAAATTACTGACACCCCTTTATAAAGGCCCATTTCTGCTGCCTTACATAAATAGCGACATCTGCCGTGCTCATACTTCCACACATGTTTTGCATTGCCATGGTTGTTAAGTCAGTTCCTCCACTAGTAGGCAGCACTGAGTTCAAAGTTAATTCCCGTTGCAGCTCAGCTGCCGAAAATTTTTGTTAAACAAACCTGAAACCGTCTCAGCATGAGCAGCCATATGTTCAGAACCCAGAAAATAAAAACAAAACAAAACAAAACAGCATATTAAATTGGACTCCCAAAACAAATAAAATAAAATAGCTTACTGATACCATTTGGAGTGCACAACGGCGCACTCAAAAAATGATTTGGGAAAATAAATATGATAAACAGCCAAAGCAAGATGTGACAATTAGAACAGCTCATATTTAATAGGCTCATAAATCATTAAACACTACACTACTACTAACACCACTGACCTGTCCAGGTGTAACTTTCTCTCACCTGCTAAATGCTGGGTTAGGCTCCAGTTTCATTGGATGAGGCAGCACAGAATTTGAAATATTAATGATGAATACAAACAGAGATCTGTGTTTGCCAACAAACTCATACCTATATTCACTCTGGGAGCATCTCAACACCCCGCTGGCAAACCCTGCCACCGAGCAGGAGCAGCTTCAACAGTGCACATACACGTGCACAGTGAAGGCTGCTTTGGGTTGCTGAAGGGCAGGTGGATGTGTCTCGGACCAGCGGGGGACGCTGCTGTACTCTACGGAGAAAGTCTGCCTCATAACTCTGCCCTGTGCACACCATGCTCTGGCTAATGGAGCCTTCTGATGCCCCGGTGCAGCCAGAGGAGGATGTCCGGGGAACTGAGCCCAGCACCGCCTCCACTGGGGCTATACGGAGGAGACAGGAGCCGATCTGTCTTTTCTAACAAGCAGTCTAGACCTTAAAGTTGTAGAATTACTTTATTTAATCAGTAGGCTAATGTTTCCCATGCTGTGCACTACAACGTGCAGTTCTTTACTGGAAAGGTGGAAATGCTATAGGCTACCAGTTTCTCTTCTGGAAGCTGTAAAAAGTGGCTTCACATAACAGAACCTTGAATACAACTATGCTTCACTAATGCAGGTCAACACAGAAGTTCAGTGGTTTGAAACAGTTTTATTCACTGCAAAGTGAAGAATGGTGACTCAGTTACCAGACATAGGCTGTTATCCACATTAAAAACCAATAAAACCTATAAAACAGTAATCATGGGTATTTATAGGCTACTTACTGAGAATTTTATTCATACCTCGGCTGGAGTCGAGTCAACAACGGCGAGGCTATTAACTGCCTCCGTGCCGACGTTTATCAAGGCTGGCTCATTCCTTCACTGGGATGGGTCAGATACAAACATTTCATAAATCACACATGAATCAATCGTAAGATCATTCCTGCAATCAGATGTGCTCATTTCATGTTTGTCTGATGTCTGTCCCCATTTTAAGAAAAAAAGGAAGGGTATATTACATTATACTCATTTAGCAGACACTTTTCTCCAAGGCAACTTACATCTGAAGGAGGTAGTAGTGTTAGGGGTCTTGCCTAAGGACCCAAATGGAAGGTGTTAACATTCGTCTACTGTGGGATTCAAACTCAGGCCTCCCGCAAGGGAGATGGCTGTCCTGCCAACTGAGCCATCCAGACATTGTTAATTTGATTTTGGCTCTATGGAAGGACAGGACTCAGCCAGACTACAGTATTTATGGTGGGAATCTCACTTTTGAAAGCATAAAACCAGCATTGTTTCAGTACAGGGTGGGGCAGGGGGTCCATGGTTTTTTACTATTTGTATGAAGGGTGTCCCCAAAGAAAATAGGTTGGGAACCCCTGGCCCTAGATTTTATAAAATATTGAACTGATAATTACATCTAAAGTGATCATCTAATGTTAAAAAGAAAAACGTGTAAAACAGTCAATGATATGTTTTATCAACAAGTGATGCACCTGTAGGACTTTAATCACAGAAATTATCACCATGGAGATGGTTGGTGAGGTGGAACCAGACCAGTTCTCTCTTCTCTTAAAGTACTTTAAAGAATCAAAACTGAGCTGAATCATTTCAGAGGCTTCTTGTGGCTTAAAAACTGTCTCAGCAGGTAAAACTCAACAGGTCAACCTGCTACCTGGTCTGTGGGAAACACTGAGGATTGTGTTTATTGAGAAATCCAGCATCGATATAAAGCTTCTTTGGAGCATCCTTCTTAAGTTTTAGAGACCAGATTTTATCCATCATAGACACATGACTAAGTGCACTGTCCTCTAAACAACTTCAGTTTCCAGCACAAGATTTCAGGCTGTAAAGCCTTAAGAGGTCACCTCTTCTGATGTTTGGGTGATCAAATGCTCAGAGAAAATTCTTCTGTCAGATTGACTCCAGAGGCCGACAGTTACTGCCAACACATGAAAACAGCGAGAACATGAAGGCTTTACAACGCTTCAGAAGGCTGAGTCAGAGCTGATCCAAGCGGAAAAATTAAAAATTAAAACTTTATTCAATAATGTTGAAAAAGTTACAAGTTAAAGTTTCTACAAGTATCAGCTCATTTTTCATCACTTTTCAGGGCTGAGGGCACTTTACTGCCCGCTCGTCAGCACTTTGGACAGCACGACTGCCTTGTCCTGAAAGGCCACTCCACCATCCACTCACCATGACGGCCTACTCAGCCTGTGGAAACAGATATTACAGTTTCCTGTGGTTCTTTAAATTTTTGTAGAAAATTCCTCAGTGCGTGAAATGTGAAAGGTGAGTGAGGCAAATATTATGAGCTATGTGGGATGCAGAGGTTTCGGGAGCTTGACCCAAAACTTTAAGCAACCTAAAGTCAGGACCTCCCTCCTTCTACTGCGTAGTTCCATTTGGACGTTCTCCAGTCCAAACTCCAGGCCAGTTCGAACTTTCTCCACACAAATACATCTTTCCTATTCAGCTACTAATAAAATAAAAACCACTAAACCACAAAAAATTCCTTTAAAAAATGTTATTTTAAACAAGGAGCCTTGATGTTTATTTCTCTTGGGTTGGGTCGGATATTAGGGTACCCTTTTTTGCGTGTGGAAACACAACAAATGCAACCCACCCTGTGTCGGTGGAAACAGGTCTGTATATGTATGGATCTACAGCTGGAATCAGTCATCTGGATGAATAATAAAGTTAGATAAAGTAATAAAGTAAGATAAGTACAATGTACACATAATATAAATCACATAATATAAATTAATATATCAATTAATACACCAGTGATTTAAATCACAAGCACAACAAAACATAAGATAAAGAACTGGTAACCAGAAATGGCTTCTTTCTGTCCAACGAGACCACAGTTGGTCTCTGAGTCCTTGCATAACATTTCACCATGTGTTGTGTACTCTTTAACAAGCACCGGTGTGTGTTTTCAGACCTGTCGATATCAGTGTTCCCGCTCTGCTGGGCAGCAGATGCCAAGCTGGCAGGAAGTGGAGGAAGCCCATGGCGTCATGACTCCTCCGGCCCTGCAGGTGGGCTTTGCATAGTCAGATTTCTCTGGCTGATTATCTCCCTGCTAACTGTGCTGGGATATTTTTGGACATGCCATCCAATAATCTAGTGATTCTCACCCTGATTTTTGACTTTGTGCTTCCAGCTGGCTGACACACTTTATAAAGTAAAGAATCTGAAAAAGAAATAAACAGCTGATGACTGTGAGCCATCATTTATTTAATGGAAGTCTGGATGAGGTCTGTTTCATCAATATATGGCAGTATCTTGGATAAGTATGACATGGGGTTAATCCCCCCTTCGAAGGGGTCTTAAAGCTGAACTGATGCATTTTACAGTATGTAGCCTTGGTAGCATCTTTGGGACTCTGTGTGAACTGTCACAAAGAAGCTGGAAAGAAATGTTTTTGCCACCACTGCAACACACAAAAGGAAACAAAATATATTTTCACAGTACAAAGTTATCTGTAACAATGAGGGAGGTGACCTTGTGTTCACATTTCTTATTTAATTAAACCCAAAAAATATTTTCCGATGAGAAAAATGTCTCCTTCTCCAAACTGACACTGTGTTGCACTATCCATAAAAATGCAAGTGTACTTAAGTGATAGAGCTGGTTTTCGGCAGGTTTTCAGAAACCATTTAATTTGGTTTTGGCAAGTTTGATTCAATTTGCAGCACAAATTTAGCTTGGACACCAAAGGTTTCCATCACCATACTAAAAGAAGATTAAGCTTCATAAATCCTGTGAAAAAGGGGAATATCAGAAGATCAATCAAATGCAGATGAATTTGTTGTCACCAGTTAACTTCTTTAGACCACACTTGACCAAATGAAACCAGAGTCAAGCGGCAGCACTCAAGATGTCCCACCGGACGCCCCATCCACCTCAGCTGACTCCTCCCAGTGTGAAGTGGCACCAGGGCCTGTTTCCGTCTCCCACTGATGATGCAAGTGGAGCCACAGGGAGACTAAAACTACACCACATCTTCACCTCCAGGGAAAATAAACTGTTTCCTGTTGTTCTCCTGTCACAGTGAGAAGGGCTTTTACTGTAGATGGTCAAAGTCACAAAGACTATCATAAAAATTATAAAGTCAAAAGTCACTAAAGTGAAGGTACAATTTTATGATTTTCCTGTATCAGTTTTAGTTACAGCATAGCTGTACATGCCCAAAATAAGGTTCTTTTGCACAATAATGCCAAATTCAGATTTTTAATATGAAATGAGTAATAAATTATTATATTATAATAAATAACAAAAAATATTAGAGGAAAAAACTTTCAAATAAAATAAACAGTTAAATAAAAAAGGAGAATACTAATAATGTAATTACCACTTAAATTTAAAGTAGCTATAATTGCGCATGGCAAACACTGATCATCTTTAGGTCTGATTATATCTTTAAACCCAGAACTGATCCAGTAAACAGTCTGGAGGGTTTACCACATGCTGGGATGAACGGCTTCAGCCACTGACTGGAGTCCTGCTGGGTGATGGGAAGTCTGGAGGGGTACAGGAGAGATGTCTTCATCCCATCTTGTAAAAGAAGGGCATCACTGTCTTATATTCCTTCCTTTGGTCGAGCAACTCCAGCAGTAGTCTTCATAAACTCTGAACAAATGACCCTGATGAAGCGGCGTACCTCTCCTCCGGGCCTCCCAGACCAACTGTTTCCTTCTCTGGAAGTGGTGGAAGAGGATAACAAGTCCTGGCTTTGGTTAGAGGGTCGAGCTGCAGTGAACCGGTCCAGTTCAGGGGTGGAAGAGAAGATTTCCTCACGGCCTCTTGCAGAACTTAAGAACTGTGTAGGTTGTGGACTTTTAACTCCCTCTGAGGGCCCAATCAGTTGCAGCGTCTGCTTCTCCAGGTCAGTTAGCTTAGCCTTTATCTTCCTGTTATCAATCAGCAGCATGTTGACTGCACAGGAATTAAGCCACATTTCACTGCCACAATAAAAATACTCAATAAAAGAGTTTCAGATTTCACATTTTTCTGGTAAAATGAAGTTTCATCTGTCATTAAGTCTTTATAACAAATTACATAAGAGAACCATTTAAATAATTCTATTATGTGTAGGAATTACAGTAGAAGAAATACACCAGGAGGATTTGTGCCCGCAAAGAGCTAACCACAGGCTTTATCTTTATTATCCTGAACTAATTACAGATGCTAACTCAGTCTTCAGTCCAGTATTCCCAGCATTGGGACATTGTCAGCCTTGACACCTCCTTATTCTTTAATTATAGTTGTAGCAGAAACCCCCCAGGGCAAATTCCAAACCCCTAAACTTGAGCTCAAGAGGTAGCTCAGATTACAGCTTTTATCAGACACATCTTCAAAAGATGCTGGCTGTCTGGAAACCACTCAAATGCCCTAAAAGTCAACTGAGCACCCCTGCTCCTCAGTAAATCCCGTCTATGATGTTGACATCACCCTTCAGTGTCTGATTCTTATCTCTGAACAGAGCTTGTTATCACCGTCCATGTCAAGGCTGGTGATGTCTCACAACAAAGCGCACGACAATGGATCACCATGAAACCTCTGCTGTGGCCAACCACCCGCTCCAGAAGGCTGCCATTATTCTATCTGCATGCTGTAGAATAGCACAGACTGGTTTGATCTTTTCTGATTCAAATCAGCTGCACTGGCTTAATGCTGCAGGAATCCGTCAAACATTTCTACGTTGCCCCTTCTGTTAGCCGGATGCGATGTGACGAACTGATTTAAAAAACTAGAAGGTTCTTGTTTTTATTCATAACACTAAGTCAACTCATTTGACTGAATTTGATCTGTCACAAGTCTGATGCTCAGAATAACCATAACTAGGGCTGGATGTCTGAAATGTGTCTGCAGCTTTCAGTGGCGCTGAACAAAAGTAGTTTAAAACATTAAATGGACTATTTCCTATACATTTTCCAAACAGGTGACTACAACAGTCAACAGTTTGGAGGACAAGAGGTGAACATGATCTGAAGGATTTTTGAAGAAACAGTCGCTCCAGAGAAGCAACTTTTTCTTGTAAGTTTGTGCATGTCGCTCTGTTTTGTTCTGTATTGTATAGTAAAAACCCAGAGTGCCCACTCGTCCACCACAACTCTTCCTCGTCTGCAACCATGGCTTCTTTCCCTTAAACAATGTGCAGATTTTTTGCTACCCTTATTCTTCTTTGTCATTAAAGCATGAGCTGGGAGGGAGCATGCCATCTGTGTGTGGGAGTGAACATAAAGATCACAAGCACACACTAACTGATCGCGGCTGCTAGCTTTTCAGGAAATGCCTTTTTGTTGTTGTAAAAGGAAAGTTATCACATCTTGTGTTTATACAACATTCATTATTTACTAACTTAGTGAAAAAGCTCTTTTTCTTAATGTCAAAAACAATAGAAAAAGTCCAGTGACAACTATACTGAATAAATTTAAATCAACAATGCTAATCGAATGTAGCCTCCATGTATTCAGTCATTATAGGGAACATGGGTTATGCTTAGGACTGGGTGATGTGGCAATTAAATAAAAAAATATCACGATATATTTTTTCAGATTGTCCGATCTCGATTTTTATAATTTATTTTTAATACTGCCAGTTTTAAAGAACTTGTACTGAAAACTAAAGAAAATAGAGATTATCCATCAATCCATTATCTATACTGGTTTGTCCAATGAAGGGTCGCAGGGCAGCTGGAGCCTAAACCAGCATTCAGCAGGTGAGAGGCAGATACACCTGGACAGGTCACCAGTTTGTCGCAGGACAAACAAAAAGCGACAAAGAACCACTCACATTCACTCCTAGGAAGAAATTAGAGGGAACAATTAACCTGACATCATGTCTTTGGATGCGTGTATGTGACTTGTGAAGACACATGCCCAAAAAGAAGGATCCCCACAAGCCCGGGTTTAATTCAAACTCAAGAAAAACTTTTCCTATTGCTCATACAGAACTGACTGCAGTTGTGATCGCATGGCAGCATCGCTAGTAGCAGCTAAAATACTAGTAGAGCAGAAACACTAGTAGCGGCTAAACTGCTAGTAGAGCTAAACTGCTAGTAGAGCTAAACCACTAGCGTCTAAACTGTTAGTAAAGCTAAACCTGTAGTAGCGGCTAAACTGTTAGTAAAGCTAAGCCACTAGTAGCGGTTAAATTACCAGCACGGCTAAACCGCTAGTAGTGGCTAAATTGCTAGTAGACCTTAACTGCTAGTAGCAGCTAAACTGCTAGTAGAGCTAAACCGCTAGTAGAGCCAAACCACTAGTATTGGTTAAATTACTAGCAGAACTGAACCGCTAGTAGTGGCTAAACTGCTAGTAGAGCTAAACTGCTAGTTGAGCTAAACCATTAGTAGTAGGCAAACTTGCTAGTAGAGCTAAGCCGCTAGTAGCAGCTAAACTGCTAGTAGAGCTG
This sequence comes from Melanotaenia boesemani, assembly GCF_017639745.1. NCBI lineage: Eukaryota > Metazoa > Chordata > Actinopteri > Atheriniformes > Melanotaeniidae > Melanotaenia > Melanotaenia boesemani. The sequence goes on along the minus strand of NC_055696.1, from coordinate 23,846,446 downwards.
AACCGCTAGTAGCAGCTAAACTGCTAGTAAAGCTAAACCGCTTGTAGTGGCTAAACTGCCACTAGAGCTGAACTGCTAGTAGCAGCTAAATTACTAGCTCAGCTAAAACACCAGTAGTGCTAGCAGTGGGTAAACTGGCAGGCTCTGCGGACTGTGCTCGCATTTTCATGCTTTCAGTATAATCACGTGGGTGGTTTTCCTTTAAATATTGAACGGATTTGTTGAGTTCCTGAAAAGGTTGACTCTCATTGACACATTTACGGCCTGTTTGATTGAGTAAATAACTAAATAGGGCTAGGCAAACATTAAGCACAATCATGATTGCCCAGCCCTAGTAATGCTTATTAGTTATGGCCTTTTTTAATCCTTTATCAAAACTAAATATTAGTTTTCTTACATGTGTGACAGTCTAAAAACATTTGAAATGAATTCCTGTGAGCGATCAACAGTTGCTGCTGCATTTCGCCAGCCAGCTAATTTTCTGCCTCTCTCGTTTCTCCTGAGGGACACTTAAACAAAGAAATCAGTCCTCTGGGGAATCTGCCAAACAAATGCCCTGCAGCCACTAACTGAACCACAGAAAAGACTAAAATAATTATACTGAAGGGGAGAGACTGAAGTCCCACTCAAAGCATGTAATGTGAGTTAAATCTGGTCCTCTAACACTAATTGTTCAGTCTGAGGGGCTGGGATAAGACTCTCTAATAATGCTCATGCACTATCATCCCTCCCCCGCAAATACAAACATTCTTTTGCAAAGTGCAGAAGGGTGATGGTGTCCTTTAATGTTAACCAAACTGAGACTAATGTTTAGATTTCATGCTTCCAATTTACCATGAAAAATGACAAAAACCTGATCAATTCTGCCTATTTGATTATGGCAACAGCTAATTTGGCATTGCAAGGTTTATTATTAGTGAGAAAAACAAAAACAATGCCAGATGCATGCCTTATCCATGGCACGGCACAGCCCATTAGCAAGTGGCAAACCCCATGAAAGGAGGTGTGGTTAGCCCCGAGGTCGTGATGAATATTCATGTACACATGCACATGCAGAACACAGCAATGTCTTTTCATCATCAAAGTCACTCTGGATTCAAACAGATGTCATTATATTTTAGCAAATGTGAATGTGGCATAAAACTGGAGCGATAGGATTGTATCGAGCTCCATCTCTCATCTGGGGGCATAGAAACTAAATTTCACTCAATATGACGAGAACATTTTCCTGATTTAAATCTCCTGTATTATATATTTGACCCTGAACTGAAACCGACTCAAATGTCACATTTTTGATGGTTGTCACAATTATTCACTTTCCCCATCAAGTGTTAATAAAGCCTGCTGCTCTTTGACCCTTGAATGTCAAGGAGATGCAGATAATACCTTTTGTGTTAACTATTATGTTGCTTTCCTGGTCATGATATCACTCTGCTGCTTAACCCTGATGATGGGCTACATGCAAAGCCAAATCTATTTTTGCAGGTTGTCCTGGTGACAGTGACACATTACATGGTCTCTGAGTTTGACATTAACCCTCAGAACAAAAGAAATCAGAGAACTTGGAATTTCTCAGGACAATGATGAGGTCTGAGGAGAAGCCTTGAGCAAACACTGGAGAGAGTTGGTGGCATCTGAATTGTTCTGAGAGGAAATCCATCTCATATCCATTTCATGCTTTAAGATACATGCGTAACCTCTAACTAATGACATAGTCCTGTGGTCACATTTCACACACGCCTGAAGGATGGAAAATGGTCTCCAAGCTTTACACTTGCTGGAAGTGATGATAGTTCATTGTCAACCTTTGTTCACACATTTTATTCAACATCCTTCTTGATTAATGGCTTAATTCACCCTAAAGATGCTCCAATGAGTCAGACTTGGTGTCAGCATACTACATGAAGTTGCTTGAAGCAGGATTCTGAGACAGTGAACAAACTTTTAATATTTATTCATTTCTGTCAAGTTGTTCAAACATCTGTGCAATCCAGTTTCACTTGATCCTGATGGTTGGGCTGCTGGATAGAACCGCAACATCTGTCATCTTTAAATTTAATAATTAATGCAAACTAGCTTGTAGTAAACAATGAACACTTTTTAATTACAACATAAATATTTCCTAAAGAGCTTCCATTATCACTCTTGACTTAACACTCTCTCCACAATGACCTAGAAAGCTGCAGTTTTTAAGATGCCAAAAAGAAGAAGAAAAAGACCACTTAAACTAAAAATTAACTGGTCTGAAATCAGCACTCCACATCCAGTGTTCCCATCTACTGGAAACAAATCCTGGTTGTGCTTCCCATGTGGGTGGTACGTCAGTATCAGCATTGTATGCCCAGACATGAGAGACATGGTAAAATATAACTATAACTCCTATTAACATTTACAAATCTAAGTTTGTTCAAATCTAAATAGACTCAGGATGCTGAGCTCTGCTGCTTCAGTGAAATGAATCCCAGTCTCATGTTTGCTCCTGCTGTTTCACTGAGCATTGTCCACAACAAGAGCAAAGTAAATATTCCCAGGCTCTGTCCACTGCACTCCTAAGGACAAGAAAAAAGAAAAATCAAAGACAGGGGGCATGAGAGAGGTGCGTGAGGAGACACAGCGTGAGGGACACACAGGAAAAGGCGGGAAGGAGGAAAAGGCCTTTGTGGTGTAGGATTTCTCTGTAACGTGAGCCCATGCTGGTAGCCCCGCAGCAGCATGGACGTCAGGTGTGTGCAGCTGCCGCCTGAGCTGTTTGCAGACCGAAGGCGGAAAGAAAGATCAGCTTCTCACTGGAGGGTTTTTTGTCTGTCTCTGTGGCACTGATGGGCCTGATGCCAAGGCTTGGATAGTGGCCCAGGAGACTGCCATGTGTCCCACAGATGGGCCTTCAAAATATGAAGGGACGTCATGTACAGATGGCCAGTTTTGCCTGGACAGAGTTTAGAGTGGGTTTGCCAAACATGGTGCAGACTAAACCAGTACTGATGAACGAGCTGGCCTCTCCTACTAACATGAGCACACCTAAATACACATATGCAAAATATATAAATCTAATTTCTTTTATCACTTATAGTTATGTAAAATGTTTAATGGAGAATCTGAGTTATGGCAACTTTTACTTACTGATTACTGCTGTTTACCAAAAACTGAATGCCTCAGATCACTGGATCAACCTACAAGCGGTTCCCATGGAAACACAAGCTGCAACAGGACTACCACATTTGGTATTTAGTTTAACCTCTGAGGGCCATTTTCATTCAGATTATTCTGCTACTGGACAAAACATATGTCCACATCCTTTACACTGTTCTCACAGTCCGGCATACAAATAATCCATGCTGCAGCCAATATGATCAATGTGTATGATTCAGAGATTGAAGCCTCTTGGCATTCCCCCAGAAAAAAGGAAAAAGATAATTAATATAAATATCTAAAAGCAACTGGATGACAAGTTTTTTCATGAGGAATTTTCTGCTATCTATCTGCTTCCAGGTGGATTTTAACAATGTGCTTTGAATAAAACACAAAGTCTTTAGAAACAGAAAGCTGGTCGATACAAGAGAAATTCCCTCCCAGAAGGCCGGGGATCAGACTACAGAGGCAGCTGCTGGGTATAAAATCCCTCTCAGACATCAACCCTTCACTGCACATCCAAGGGAGGGATCTCCAAAGCCCTTCAATTTAAGACTTAGGGCGGTTGTCAGCTCTGCTCCTACCAGCTGAAAACCTGACTCTGATTTCCTAAAACATGTCTTGGATCTTCAGACACATACAAAAACAACACCAAAACATGCTAAAAAAATGTTGTCTATGGATTTGTTTTTTCTTCTATTTTTGTGCCAGATGGACTTCAGAGATCCTATTGCTATGTCTGGGGTGTATGCGGGTATAAACATAAAAATAGACAAAATAAAGAAGCATTCAAAGTGAGTAGATGCCAACAAAAACCACTTCAGTTATGAAAAAATAATGGTCACTTAAATTTAAAGGAAGATGGTAGGACCTGTTAGGCTGTACGCTACGAGTTTATGATGGGAAAAGGATGCAAACTCATCTGTAAACCCACTGCTGTCCTGTCCTGTCCTGCCCTCTCCACGCCCTGTCTTGTCCATTTTCATGTCCATGTCCTGCCCTGTCTATGTCCTGTCCTGCCCTGTCCATGTCCATGTCCTGTCTATATCCTGTCCTGTCCATGTCCATGTCCAGCCCTGTCTATGTCCTGTCCTGATCATGTCCATGTCCATGTCCAACACAACACTGTTGAATGTAGACAAAAGCTGACAAAGTAATGAGATGAATTCCTGCAGCAGGGTACTTTGTTCACCAGGCTGACCCATGTGTTAACTGAATTAACTTACACATGCTTCCTGCTACAGCAAGGCTCCATTAAAATACTGCAAGGATCAAACAGTGCACTCTCTTTAATGAAAACAATGAGTCAATTCATCAGATTACATGGTTCTCCTGACTGGCTATCACTCAGTGCAAAGCACTAATCCCACCTGAACAACTGCAGCTAACAGCTGCACACTTCCTGCTTGATATAGACAAGCCCACCAGCAGAATGTAGACATTCCCCGGCACCCAGTGGTTCAGGCTGCACACGGACAGCGTTCAGGCTGACACGGACAGAGTTCAGGCTGGACACGGATGGAGTTTAGCCCGACACGGACAGAGTTCAGGCTGGCATGTACTATCTTACAGCTTCCAACACTTTTTTTTATCTGGATGGAGATAAAAAGTAATAAAAATGTGACAAAAAAAGTTCAACCAAAAATGTTTGGATTATCTTTTACCCATTGATTTACCCAGCGCTTTCATCTCTGATGGAGAAAACGTCCCACCCCATGCAGGCCTTTTTAACAACACTGAGCAGCTCATTCAGCGACAGACTGCTTCACCTGCGGTGTGTGAAGGAGAGATACCACAGGTCCTTCCTTCCAGCTGCTGTCAAACTGTACAATCCAGTAGCCTACACAGCCACAACAGAAAACTAATAACGTACACAGATGTGCAATATCATTACTTGTGCAATACTGTAAACTCATTCTGCATGTAAATTTTTTTACGCAGACTTCTATATAGATTTTTTTATATAGACTTTTTTTTAAATATAGTCTTTTTGTTCTTGTCTCTAATACTGTTTTTTACACTGGTTTTGCACCTTTACTGCTGTAACACCAAAATTTCCCCACTGTGGGACAAATAAAGGATTATCCTATCTTATCTTATCTATATTATTTTTAATATATCATATTATACACTTTTTTTATAGCACTATAAATCTATTTCCATACAGAAATAAATGCATTCCAATATGACCTTGTGGTCAACAGCAATTTCATTTTCATTTCATCCTTCTCAACCTAATTTCAGAATATCAATGCATCCATATAAACAGCATTCATTTCAAGCAGAATTTCCCAAACATTTACTATTTAAAGCTTTTTTTTGTGATTGACTATTATCATGAATATTTTATTTTTCAGGGAACTGCAGTGAACATCTTCAGATTGTTGTTTCATTTAGCATAAAGCTGATGTTATATGCTGTGATTGATGGCCAGCCGGTCCAGAGTGTACCGGTGATATTTGGGAAAAGCTCCAACTCACTCACCCCCTGTGACCCCGAACAGGATAGAACCGGCACTGGAAATGAATTAATGAATGAGGATTTATGATGTTATAAAACAAGAGGAAAAATTGGAAGTGAATATGTTTGAGGACGTCAATCTGGAGAGAGTTTAAGTATTTTGTCAATAAATGATAAATATTAATAATTTCATGTTAAACTAATAAAAATTGACTAATAAATTTTTGCAGGAATGAAAACTAAGAAAACAACTTTATAGTCTTTAAAAATGACTAAGAAGTTATCCACAATAAATCCTAAATGCAAACAATTTCTTAGTGGTGAGCGAGTAATTCCAATCATTCTGAGCATGCTTGTTTCCTTGTCCTTTCGCCATGGCGGTACGGTATTCAACCTCCCTTCTCATCCTCAGTTGGCCAAAGTGATGCAGTATGCTGGTGTCGAGCTTCGGCTTCAAAACTAAAATCATAATCAGAGCAGAAATGGTTCTTATTATGTGGTATTCCATGTTGTAGATAAAATGGAAAAAAACAGGAGCTGGAGTTTGTTTTCTTCCGGTAGACGTAAATCATCATGTTCACCTTCTGTCCAATCAGAACCCTTCCCAACCCCGAGACCTAAAGCTGAATTATGATTTAATTCTGAATATTTTTTTCCGAATTAAAAAACACCATGTAACCATGGCCAGTGTGGTGGTGTGGACACGGTTTTTCCTAATAAATGGAAAGATGAACCACTATGGTTCAGAGAACAATGCAAGGCTTAGTGGCTACATATCAACACAACCAACCCAATCCAAATGTATTTATAAGCACTTTAAAACAACCACAGTAAATACCAGTAGATAACAGTAATAATCAGCAGATAACAGTAAATAACAAGTTGCCAGATATCAAACTCTCATGTCTCACCCACAATTTTCATGAAGAAAAATTTGTTTCAGGTTATTTTTGTTTGGGTTTTGTTTTCTGTAGTTATGTTGTCACCATTACGATATGACTACACATCTTTACTACACATCTGTGTACGACTTCACATCTGTACTACATCAGGTCAAAACCATTGGATCAATCAGCTTGAGGAAGGAGCAGTTTAAACTGGAAATAAAGTGGTTGGATGACACTGAACTGGTCCATCAGGAGAGTACAGGGTTGTTGAGCAAAGTGAATTTAAAAAGGGAAACTTGGATGGATGGACGTGGGTCCTGGATGGACCACAGAGTGAACTAAGCTTTTATCGTTTTTATTTCTCATGTTTGTTCACAATCAGCAACCAGGCTGGTTTTCCTACATTAAGAGATTTATCTTGATTATTTTCTATCATCAGTAAACAGTCTGTTATCTCTTTAGTGTCCATATAAACACACGTGTTAATCTCAGAATCGTTTAAATGAAATAGAAATACTACATTAATTCATGCAAACATGGCCGTCGTATGAAAACAGATCTTTACAACTAAGATATCTAGTGCATACTGGTTCATTTTACTTGCAAAGTACTGCCTCTCCTTAAAAACCACACAACATGAAAACAAGTGTGTGTGTGTGTGGCCTTGCTTGTGTAACAACTTTCTTCCCTTTATATTAACAGCTCACACCAGGCAGTAAGCTCAGATATTTACTGATTTCATGTAGCACAAGGGCTGAGAGCTACCTCCACCTTGACACAGCCAGAATACAGTTAAAAACAGAAAATACAGAAAATACTTTCACTGATGTTTCTGGCTGAAAGTGTACGTTGCATTTCTAGTGAAGCTGAGAAATATTCCTGGAATTCTCCACTTTCCTCCACATCTAAACTAAAACGCTTCAATAAGTTTAAATAAGTTTAAAGCAACTATTGCTTCATATTCACACTGGTTTCATACCAGCCAATCATGATATGTAGTTTACAGCAGCTACAGCTAGTCTGGGGTTTATATTTACATATTATGGGATGTATGTCAGCGGTCTAATAGCACACTTTACACAGAAAACAGGCTTTATTGATCCTACAGGGTCTTCAAATGCAGCAAGGAATAAAACCATTGTTTTGTTAAAATGGTCTAAAAAGAGGGTTCAAGGTTTACCTGCACGGTGCTTGTTCCACCTGCTCGCTCCTGTTACTCAACATGACCATCACGCTGATGAAAACTAGACTCTGAAATCAATGCACCAACTAAGATACATGTTTGGGTTTCTTCTCATGCACAGGACGGCTTCATTTCCATGCAGGAGAAATGCTTTTAGCCACAAATTGTGTTTGAAAAAGTGCCCTTCAAGGCCCATTAGGGAGCAGGTCAGCTTAGACACAGCCTTATTTAGATGCACTTTAGAGGACCGGGATCTCATGAACATCCCCCGACCTAATCCAAAAACAGACGGCTTACTCCGTCTCCAGAGGAGGTCGAGAGGAGATGAGGATTAAATAAAGGTAACCCAATTAAGACAAGGCTGATGGGGTAAAAAACAGGGTTTTAAAAGAAAAAGAGGGTTAAGGACAGGATGGAGTGAGTCTTCTCCTGTTGCGAGATGCTAAAGAGGAGGAGGAGGAAGATCTCCACTCGGTGGGGAAGGGCTGATTCACTGAAGATCTTATTCTTATCTTTCATTACTCCTCATATGAGTATGTATACTGATGCTTATATGTGCAAATACATACTATTAGTTAACTTGTGAGTAGGCCTGGGCGATATGGCCTAAAAATAAAATCTCTGATTTTTTTATACCCAAATCTGATTTCCGATTTTAATCTATTTTTTTTCTTTTCTTTTCCAAAACATAAATAAACTTATTAAAAACATTTATTTGTTTATATAGATGAATGCCAGCAAAAATAAAGCATTTAATGTCATAGCTTTTCCACCATATAAACAACTTCATATCTTACATAGAAATATGCAACGCAATGCATTCATGATCTCTTTCCATCTGGATCCTTATCATACAGGATCCACTGCAAAAATAATTCCCCTGATGAAGGTTGTCTCTTAACTTGAGTTTGTAGGCTAAAGTTGACTTCTGCGTCTCATAGATAACAGCATTTCTCACTGCAGTTATACACACAGCTAAATCCCAGGTGTGAGTGAAAACTGAAAATCTGTCAGACAAACATCGTTCTGGTGTGGAGGGAAGGCTAAGGCTGCTGCTAACTAACTATGGAAAAAAATCCTGATTTTCATAAAAATAAATATCCAAAAATGGAAAATTCGATTTATCGATTTTATCGATTAATCGCCCAGCCCTACTTGTGAGTCTAAGCATTCCTGTGAGGACTCATGAACTAAATGCATTTCACTCCTCAAACAGTAAATAAAAGAAGGAAAAAAATGAACATATCAGCTCCTTTACACCTGCATAATATATAAAAAATAAATTATTATTGCAATTTTAACATGTGCAATATCATGTTTGCTGTTTTGAGGATATTTTGAGATATTGTGTGAGAAAACAGCAAGAAACTGCAGTCTATAACATCTCATAAATATGCTTCAAATGACCATTACTTACTCCAGTGGTCCAAGGATTACTGCTTAATAACTTGGTTTGTTCAGTTCATCCATTAAAGATGCAGAAATCAGTTTGAACTATGATGAATACGAATAAACATGAGGTGGAAGGGGGGAAACACTCTTTAGTTACTGGTCTGTCAGGCTGTCGGCAGGATTTTCATAAATCTTCATGAAAACAGACAACAAACAAAGTAAAGCTTAATTTCCACCCGTGGGTCCGGGTCAGTACCATCCGGTCTATTTCCACTAGCCGGTCTGGGTCGATACCATCTGGTCTATTTCCACTAGCGGGTCCGGGTCAGTACGCTTTGGTAAACTCTGATCTCTGTTGTGTTTCCAGAGCAACTATACCTTCAACCTGGTCCTTTTAGTCCCCGTGTATTTACACCCCTTGGGTTTAGTTTTCCTTTATCACATCCTTGTCGTGTTCCCCCGTCATAAGTTCCCTGAGTTCTTTTGGTGTGTCCATCGTTAAAACTTATTCCTCCAGCAGTCTGCCTCCTACTCGCCTACCTCCTGAGTCGTGCTATTGGGTCCTCACCTCAGCCGCACCGTGACACTGGCGCCTGCCCCATGATCTGCAAATGTAAAAAGAATGTGTACCGACCCGTTGGTGGAGCCGGGTCTTAAGATCTCCTGATATGATAACACTGGAAGATGGAGCCGTGGTCTGGACAGCATATACCTGGACACTGGTCTGAATTCACCTCCATTTGACTTAAAAAAGTGGCAGCCCCTTTTTAAAATGGCTATATATCACAAATGTGATCAAAGTGTCACATTCGAGAAGCTGGAACCAGCGACCCTTTAGCATTTGTGTTTTTTTTTTAAAGTATTGAAAATATAAATCCTTAATTACAGAACTGTTAACTATTTTTTCCCTTGTTTTTTCCTTAAACCACAAGTGTAAACCTTGATAGATTTTGACTAGATAATGTTAGATAATGGTTGGACAATACATGTTTTTACTGATGTTTGTGCTTGACTAAGAGTCCAAGAGTTCATTCTCCTCATAAAACAATTTTCACTTAAAGCAAACAACAAAGAACTTGTTACAACCTAAAACACAAAGGCCCAGGGGAATATTCATGTTTGGATTTGGACAAAAGCACTAATGCAACGGACCCTAACTAAGCAGTTTCCAGTCTGTTAGAATAATAGTCCATTAAAAGAGAGATGAAGCATTATGTCAGGTGGAGGATAACTCAGCTTAGAGCCTCAATGAATAAACATTTCCTCCAAGGCCAGGGCAAGGACTCATGGTGAGACTTAGTCCATCCATCCATCCATCCATCCATTCATCTTTCATCCATTCATCCATCCATCCATCCATTCCCTAGACTGCGCAATCTCAGGGTTTACATCATCTCCTCTGCGACCAGCTGGGTTAGAACAGTCCCTCCAGAGAGTCCAGGATCAAACCCAGGACCTCGACCTCAGCTTTTCAGATGCCTGAATCACCTAAACTTTGCTGAACCCTCAACTGACGGACCTGCAAATCTACTGTAGAGGTTAATTATTTACTGAATTTATCGGGAAGCATAAGATGTAAAAGAAATTGGGCTCTAGCCCCCTTCACATAAAGGCTGAAGAGATGAAAAATCCCCCAAAAATCCAGGCTGCAATTATTCTAAAACAGCCTAAATCTGCAATGTTTACAATAGAGAATTCTCAAATTATTCAAATTATTCTAAATACTATTATTAATTTCACCTCTCAGTCTATCAGCTGTATTTCCTGCTTTCGGTCTTTAAGTGAAAACTTGCTTTGATTACCTGAAGACTGGACTCAGACAAAACAACACATCTGTAAATGACCTTGGTCTGTGGGAAACTATGGTGAAATTTTTTCACAGCTTTAACTCTTGGAATAATCTGCAGACTAGTTGAGAATAAAAAAATGTTACTTGAACCCTAAATAAAGACCTCTAAAACACTGAATCACATTAACAACTCCGTGTTGAAATGAGCTTTGTCTTTGCAAAATAATTTGCAATCTAAAGGTAAACTGGTTCTCAACACAACAGGAAGGGTCGTACAACCGCACACACACACACACACACCCACATAACACACACACACACACACACACACTGTCCTGAGGGTAAAATCACACTGATGCTACTGTTTGCTTAAACTGGTTAAAAACCTGCGAAGATAATGCTGCACATTTGTTATCTGAGATTCTGACTGAGCTCCTTCAGATTTTCCCAGGCTTCTCCAGAACCGGCACACAAAGTCACAAGCCGTAAAAACACCATCACATGCTCAGCCAGCCGTTGGACGCTTAATTAGCATCAATTACGCATTAACTAATTAATCTAGAGTTAAAAAAACATTCAAAAAGCAAGTAAAACAAGCGTAGATTCACCCAATGAACTTGCGTTTATTTAACCTACAAGTACAGAAGATTTTAAATTCAACAACCGAAGAGAAAAGATTGAAAGGTTAACATAATTAACTGCAAATTAAGGCACGCGAGCAACACGCACTTTTTAATTTGTGCATTGTCTTCGAGTTTACTGAAATAACATCTTTTTTACAAAAGTACATTCAAAAGCATCCACGAGAAATTCTCTTTCTCCTTCAAACGCCCTGCAGCCTTTCCACTTCTTCTGGAAATAAAATGAAATGAAATAAAACATGAGGTGTTTATTCCGGTTTAACTCACCGCTCCGGTTCAGCAGGCAGATGTGGAGAAACAGCGGGAGAAAGGTGTGAAAGAAAGCCATGTTCGCTGCGGTCTATCCGGTCCGACACAAACTGAACACAAGAGGCGCGTCGACAAGAAGTTAAGCAGCAGCCGGAGAAGGAGGAGGAGGAGGAGGAAGATGGGGGGAGGAGGAGGAAGATGGGGGGGAGGAGGGGGTGAAACTACGGTCTCACAGTGGCGGGGTCCTACCACAGAGAGGGTTTATTTGTGTAGTGGAAGCAACTTATCGGTGTTTTCTGCTACAGATTCACACCACATACACTTCTTGTAGAGGGTACCTTATCACGCCTTCACACCTGAATCACATGGCCTGGAGGCAGAGTTCAGCTTCACTCATACACATTATGAAACCTGGATGAAACTTATGCCCATTTCTGTAAGTTTGAAATTTAATTTAGCAGGAACACGACGTTTTAGGAAAAGCCCAATGCTTTGCAGATTAGGTTGATATCTGCAGCTAGCAGCTAGCTTAGCTTTGCATAATGTCTGATGATAGGCTGAAAGAACCACTGGAGCTAAATAATACCTTTCAATAATAGATTAAAATAAAATACAAGCAAGAAAATGTGAAGAGAAAATTTGTGCTGCAGAAAATGAAAACTATGGAAGCCTAGAATGGCCCTGGAAAAGATCCAAAAGATAGGTTGGTGGTTTGGGGTGCAGTATGTGGATTCTGATGTGGTGGTAGGGGAATCTGTTCCGGTCTGCTGTCTGGTGGTGGTGGTAGGCTGGATCCTGGTGTGGTTAGCTCCACGGTGGGAGCTGTGGGGCTGCTGGTGTTTTCTCAACATCTTGAGATGATCAAGCTTGAAAATGAGGAGTTAGTAACTCATTAAATAGCCTAAGTAATTTTGCAGCTAGTTAGATTTTATAACATGTTAAAAGCATGGGAATGTTATTCTCTTCTTTTCCTGGCAAAAGCTTCCCTCAACTCACACAACTCTTCTTGCTATTGAATGTTTTAAAGATAAAAAAATGCTATCTTGTTAGAACAACATACCTTTTTAAGAAAGCAATCCTTGTTATCTCAAGATAACTAGTTGCCTTGTTATCAGGAAAGAATAATATTCCAAAAATATTCCAAGCAGGGCTGTTTTTAGTGTCTTAGGTAACTGGCTTAATCTAATTGTCAGGTTTTATTGAACTCTCAGGTTTTTTTAATTGAAGCCAGAAGTTGAAATGGGTTAAGAAGCAGGTGGATCCAGCAGCTGATTTTAACCACTAATATACCAGATGTAGTAAAAGTCACACTGACAGAATCTCTCACTGTCATTCCTACATGAAATCAGGGCAGTGTCTGCAGTAGTAAAAATACAAGAGGTAGAACATGATGTGAAACGTACGAGCTGTAGGAATCAAAGCAGCTTTAAAGCGCTCATATCAAAGAATTTAGCAAACATCATCAGCTGTTCCCACATGGGCTAAAGTGGACATAATCCAGACTAAATTCCAGCGAGTTTGCTTATAAAGTCCAGACTTTGTCCACATTGTCTGATTTGGACACTTAGATTTTACATGCAGCTGTGATTTATTCTAGAAACAGTGAAAGTGTGAAAAACTCCTCACAGGAGCTCAGCAGTTCAATTCAGCAAGCCAAGTAATTGATATGCACCCTGGCAACTACCTGACATCCTTAATCACTAACATTCCTGGGGCTCGGCTAATCATTTCCATTCCTAAGGAGCATGAACTGACTTCAACATATATACTCAAAGGATTAAAAAATTTACCAGACTTATTTTTTAAGAATTTATTAACAGCATTTAATACATTTGTAGTGGGAAAACAGTCTAATGATCATGTGTGGCTCCATCAGATGTGTTAATGTATAGGCGTGGGAGAATTTATTTACCTTACAACTTCATCCACTGAGTGAAAAGAAGTCTTTGTGGCAAGCTGTGAGATGTCGCCTTTATGTTGTTTTACCTTCTATAGATAAAAGCATTGACAGTTGACTGAGAATGCAGAGCTTGTGACCAGCTGCTGGGACAGCAGCTAGCCGAAGACGTCTCTTCTCCTTTTACCAGCCACTGAGGGATAGTCCCCAGCTAAACCCCATGGTTTTTAAATCTTATTTTCCTTTGGTCATGATCTCCACCAAGAATCAGGAAAATCATTTGGGTATTTTTTGTCTGTATTCTGATAATCAGATCAACAAACCAACAAAGATCAATATTAATTCTGCAAAAGCTTTAAAAGCTTGAGGTGAATGTATTCTAAAGCAAACTGCCCATTTAGTGCGTATGCTGGGAGTCTGTTGACAAGCTATACTGATCCTTTCGGAGCTGTGCATTCTGACTAAAAGAGAGAAAATTCTGCATCCTTTAATCTTCTGGGGTTTTTAACTGATTGTCTTTGAGTGATTAAAGGAAACCTGGGGTACTTTGCCGTCAAGCTAAAAGTGCCCGTAGTGCGTCATTTACAGGTTTATCTTCATAATTTTACTTTAGTTTTTTTATGTTAATGTCATTAAGTAGACAAACCACTAACTGCAGCCGCAAATGAGTCTTTTAACAGTTGGTATGTTTTGTACAATTAGACCATTTAATTGGGCTGGGGTTCTTCTGTTCCTGTTCCAGCATGGGAGAAGAATTTATTATCAACTCAGGTATATCTGACTCTGCTATGATGGGCAGAAATGTGCACCCTACCAGACATTATCCACTTGAAGTGTGACGTAACAGACAAGGACAATTCACAAACATGAACTAATTTGTTGTATTGACGGTTTTTCTTTTTTTAAATGACACAATCAACTTAAAAAAACAAACAAAAAAAAAAACTGGGCACTTTTATCACTTTTACCTAAATCCTAAGAACTGTGGAGCCCCTAAGACAGTTGAAGTCCAACTGAATGTTTGCATATGGGAGTAATTTGACTGAAAACACATAATCATACTACTCCTAACTCATCACATACAGATTCCTGGTCAGGAGTTAGGCCTGGCACACACATAATTTTTTTTTTTTTAATCTGATGAGATTTTTTATCAGGTCGAGACCTCACACACGAGGAGAAAAAGTCAGGCATGTAACAGTTTTGATCATACTGTGTGTGGTATGCTCATCACAGAACACACACACATAACGATACTGTCCTGCAACTGATTTAAAATCTAGTCCTTTGAGCCAGAAAACTCACGTGACAAAACGTGATCTAACAAAAACGTAGAAGAAGAACCGTAGCAACAACCAGTAACAAAAATGAAGAAGAAGAAGAACCATGGCAACAACTGTAAAAGACAACACCCAGCATGGAAGAGGATACAGGAAGAGGGAATGATGGTGGTCTCTGGACTATTGTTAACAGAAAAAGCCATTAAACAATAACAGACTGAAGACAGCGTGAACATGGACTTTATATCCTTCCTTGCTCCCCAGTTAGCTGGCTCTCTGATTGGCTACATTCAGTTTCACATCAACATCCACAGAGTCACAACTCAGGAGTCGTTGGCTTTCCACACACACGTGAAGATATTTTGTTGTAAATATTGATGTTAATATTTCCGATTGTCAGCCACGACCCTTTTTGGAGCCGATTATCGGGACAAATTCGCTTGTAACACACCTCAGACTGTACCCTTTTTAAAGACCAGGGAAAACATTTTAAAGGTTTTTAATCTGATTTGGAGCAGACTGATCCACGCAAACGGCCAGCAGCTTGCAAAAATACAAGTTCTCGGGAGGAACCTGCACACCTGAAAGCCATGAGCTCTTGCTCTTCTCTAGCTGACGCTGGCAACGCCTCTCTTGGCCCCAAACTGGGCGACAACTCCGAACTGGCAGATCTGAAAGCTAAGATTATGTCATCTTTAAAGCAGGAGTTTACTGCTTCAATAATGACTTGCAATGAAAGCTTTTCTGATGGAGGAATTTGCAACTTTTAAAGCCGACGAGTTAGCATTCCAGAAGGAGGTGGCTAACAACCCTGCTGGAGCAGTGGGTCCGGACAGCATCAGCTCCAGGCTGCACAGACCACCTGTGTGAGAGTTCTATTATTATTTATCATATGTTGATTTTGTCTTCGTGAATCTCCTAAAAGTGCAAGAAAATAAACTTAAAGTTTATCCCTCTGCTATAGAAAATGTTCCTCTGGAACTCCTTTTCTACTTTATAATCCATAAACTGTAAATAATCTTAGTAATAATTAATCATTATAAATGAACAAATTAACATAAAGTCCATAGCAACTATTTCTGGTCATAACCTTCTAGATTTGAGTTTTTCTCATACTTCCAGTTCGCCTACACATCATCTGCCAGACACACAGATATCCTCCCCACTGAAAAGCAGCACAGATTATATTAATAGCACATCTTTCAACACAGAACAAACTGAGAACAACAAACCACCATGATCCAGATATTTAACATTCAGAAGAAGGATTAAGCTGAAGTTAGATAAACTGGACGTCTTCCAGTAATGTGAGCAGGATTCTGGTGTTTTTATCAGTGGCTGTCAGGTCACCTTGGATAACAGCTGCAGCTCCCTGGAGTTTTTCGCCCGGCTGTCCGGCCCCCATCATACGTGACCCTGCAGCTGTGGACACAACATTAAAGCAGACATGGAGACAGACAGCTTGTGGTTACAGAGTGCTGATGGTTTACCAAGGAGTGCACCTCTCCGGCGCCCTGATGTGTCTGTTTACAGCAAACAACGAAGTCGTCAACACGGTGACTCTTTCCATCGTAAATCCTCAACACAGCTCAACCCAAAACAACTTCATGCAGCTCATGTTGGCGCAGTTAAAACTTGCAGTTAGTTTAAAAGATGGGCTTTTTTTTACTTTAGATTACATTAAGATTTGAAATGTATGTTCTTTCATTTTCTTCCAGGTGTGGTGAGTTTGTGGTTGAATGAACAGATAACATGCATGAGGAATTTTATCACAATGGACACTCCTTTGTTTTTTTTTTTTTATTTTTTTATATTTTTGGTCTTATAAAAGAAACTCAGTGTTTGTGATTCATTTATGCATGTGACCTCCTGATCAGGAGGCCACTCTTAATTAAAAACTTGAACTCTTAGTTGCTAATTTTCCAACACCAAAACATAATGTGACTTCAATGATCTATGAGCTTCAAGGAACTCTGTGGTTTGAGCTCAGATTATTTAAGCACATATTCTGTGTAGCAGACCAAATTTTTTTCTTTATAATCCCCTTAAATCAGTTCATGACCATTCAGATTTATGACCGTTGGTGGTCATCACTTCACCTGCCTGGCTGACAGACCTACCCACATTTCTTGCTTGTGTATGAGATTAACTTATATGAGTCGTTACTCAGCCGTTGTCTACGCAAACCTAAAACAAGCTTGAGGCTGAACTGAGGACAGAAGCGGCTGCACATAAGGCTAAAGCGTATCTTTGGAAATAAGCCAAGTTCCCTGCAGGAAACCATCTCTCACATGAAATCTATCTACCTCTTACTCATGAGATGATTCTAACCAAAAGAGCTTTTCCAAACCCACACATTTTCTCTCACTTTATATCCAGCAGCTCTTTCCTCCCTCGTTTTAAGCCATGCCCTACTTACCCCTACATCTAGTTTCCTATCAGCTTAAAAAGAAATAAAAGTCTGCGTCAGTATTGTTATTGAAAATGTAAAGATATTCTCACCAACTTTACAAAACTTTTCTGCTTTTCAAACAGGAAGTTTTTTTCTTTCTGCTTTATTTGCATGAATCTGACTGCAAGACAGAGTCTGTACTCTTTTATTATTACTTCTGTCATTAACCTCCAACTTTTCTTTGAATAATTTTTTGTTTCCCATCAATTTTAGGTTGGATTTATAAGTAAAATCTTCCCCTTCTGTCTTTACAAGACTGTATCTATCTCATTTCCAAAAATAAAACAAAGCCTTTCCAGTGTGATTATATACATGTCGCCTCACACAGCCAGGTGTCAGAAACTTAGTCTCATTCGAGTGTCCGACAACAGGAACACAATAAGCTTTAAATGATTGTGGAGGCTAAAGAGGTTTAACCTGCCCGGACCAGAGGAGGTAACCATCTGCCCCACAGATAACACTTCTACCGCTGCTTTCAGTGCCATCTTATAGACCACATCCCTGGTTGTTCCTCTGTGTAAAACAGCAGGTTTTGCAATTCTGGGTTAAAAATTGTGGGATGACTCCAAATCATAAGTCTGGCTTATCAAATGTGGTTTGCATTATTTGAAATTGTATAGAGCTATAGTCTAAATACATGGATAGAGAAAACATGGATCCACGGCCACATTCATTCTAAATCACGGCCTTGGATTGCTAACGTGGGAACTAGATCATTAAGTTGTGGACACACGTCAGTTATTGGGAAGGGATTATGGCTTAGCACTTGGTAAGATGGATCATTTATATTTAATGTCAATTTAGTTTTAACTTGAATAATTATAATGATGTAAACAAGCTTGATGAATAGTTTGCTGCAAACAGAAGTGGGACACCAGGTACACCATTCATTGTCAGCTCCACCACGTCGTTGGTCTTCAAAAACTACAAATCCCACAAAACCAGACAACAGGCTTCTCTATGGTAACCCTGGGGAGAGTTACGTCCAACAAGATGGTCTGTGACAATGATATCCTGAGATTATTGACAGGTTTGTAATTAGTAAGAAACTATTAAAACTCACAGTTTGAAACAGTCTTTTAAACTGTTTTCTTAGTTTCCTCCCAAAAAGTTTTAACCTTACTACATTTCCACATACGATGGAATTGTGTCCCTTTTTCTGTCACACACTTTGTGCAACAATCTGGAATATTACTATCGTATTTGTTTAATTTAACTGAAACAGTGACAAATTAGTAGGCAAAGCAGTTTATTTCTACAAAACAATTCAAAGTGCTTTAGACGTTTCTGCCACTGCTCCACAAAATGTCATGGCCACAAATCTGGCTGTCCTCTTTTGTAATCTACTCCTAAAACGATGCCATTGAAAATGTGCTGGCTACGGTTGGACAATAACTTAAAAATTTTAACATATGCTCCGCTGTTACCGCAAACACGAAGATGTCATACGCAAGCTTACGTTGTCGTGTCTTCTACGCATGCAGGACACTTTTGGTGGTCATAAGTTTAACATAAGAGATCACATACAAGTCGCATTTAATTGGAAATATGAACGGACTCAAAAAAAAAAGAAAAAAAAAAGGATTTTACAAAAAAATCTGAATTGAACATTATGCCTTGCAGTGTGAACCAGAGCTCTGCTAGGTTTATATTCTCTGAAAATATTTATATTAGAAGAATGACTGACGCCTGAGAAGATTCTTGACATCAGTAAGTCCCTTTATGGTATTTTGATTTATTTTATAGTAAGATTGTAAAACACTGATCAGAAAAGGAACGCTGGCTTAATTGAGACTTTAAATGGGAGGAGAGTCAGTGATGCTGAAGCTACTGAAACTCCTGTAAAAGATCTCTACTGAATTTACCACAACAAAAGGAACAGAAAATATATAATCCATTTGGAAATTTTGGCCAGTTTATAGTACAGATGGACCAAGGGGGGCTGTTCATGGAACAAAGATGTTAAAGAAACCAATGTTAACTGCTACCAAGAGACGGGAAGTGAACCTCAGTCTCCCGTGGCAACGTCTGGCCTTTTGTTGCCCCATCAAACCTCGGATCAAGTCTCCTCACCAATACTGCTCCGCGGTGCAGATCTTTTTTTATATCAATATATTAAACCGATACATACACCAGAATGTCTACAATGTTTTAACAAGGATTTGCTGGCTCATCCCTGGTGTTTTTCCTGTTTGCTTTGGTGCCTACTGCTCGGCAGTCACTTGACTGGGAAGAGCATGGACAGACATGCTACACCCATGACAGATGGTAGGAACAGCCATTTCTCCTCACCTGCTATTGGAGAGGAGCTTCATCAAGAGAGAGCATGACACGCTGGAACTTCTCACGATCAACCCCCTGCCAAGACATGTGCTCTCCGATGTCAACGTTATGTTTTCTGTCAGAGCTCGTCAGATTGTTTTTTAGCTAATCACAGAGGCAAACTCCCCATATATTCTGCAACATGGTGTATATCTACACTAGCTTATTCTTTCATGGAGCGCTCAGAATCAGACTGAGTAATATTGCAGTAAAACTCTATATTTGCCTTTTTAATCATCAGTTCACAGACATGAAGGGAGGGCCACACAAATTACACTGGCCCTTGAAAGTGAAGGCTGCTTTTTATAACAGTGAAAAGAAAGCAGGAACTTGTGTGAAAAAGTCTTTGAAGTGGGAAGAAATCCCAAACCTCATCTGAAATTCCTCTTTTCCCAAGTAAAGCAGCTGGGGAAAAAGTAGAGAAGGACGATTCCCCCGCTGCCCAAATCTCCCTCCTGCTCCAGTTTAAATCAACTCTGGCTCTTTGTTATGTTCTTCATCTTTTTTCCTCTCGTTTCTCTTCATGCATCAGCTTTGCTGCTGCTGAGTGGATCGAGAGCAAAAAAGAGGAAAAAGAGGGTCAGGGAGAATTTATGTGTCATATGCTGCATGTCAAGCTTTTGTCTCTGAAACCAGACCTGGTACGAGGCATGTGGTACCCACTGTCCAGTCAACATGGTCAAATAAGGTCAAGTTATTGACTGGCTAATAGCTAAAGTCATAAAGTTAAAGTTTCATTGTGTTTTCACATTTTAAACAAAGAATTAAAACAAGGATGACTAAATGTCAGTTTAGTTTCATTCATTCCCTTCCTCTTCAAGAGCAAAAATCCACCTTCCCCCACTGTCTGTCCACCCTCTGGAAACAGTATAAGAAAGTGTTGTTTTACCAGAATGAAACCATTTCATCTATCGTTGCCTTTTTCCACTGATCTGCTTTAAATGATGCCATGTCCTCTTCACAGGTCTATGGCAGCCCAACTGTTGCTTGACAGCAGTAATCAGTGGTTTGCTTACTCCTCTGCACCGCACACTCATAACCCTCCAAGTATTTGGGTTTCCTTCTATGTCTGCCTGACATACATGTAGTTTGTGTGTTAGTGTCTTGGTCTGTCTCTTGTTATGTTCATATCTGTTCTTCTTGTGGTTGATCTGCTTTGGTTGGTGTAGTCCCCCACTCCAGGAAGTAATTCCCCATCTGTTCTGTAACAGTCTGTGTGTGACTCTCTGTCATTTCTTTGTGTACCAGTCTGTGTTTTTAGACCTTGTTGGTTTCTGTGAAAAACATGAGCGTTACCAGTAGCTAAAACGTAGCTGCTGCTACCCAAGAATATTTTGATTCAAGACATAAATACGAGGTGATACTGGATAAGCTCAGGACCAATCATGAAATTTCAATTAGTATGCATACACTGAAGGCATATTTAAACGAAGCTGGACTGTAAGGATGATGCAACTACTCTCCATATCCTGAGGTGAGGCATGCTATTTTGACCGAGCTGCAAGGACCAGGGCAGTTGTTCGGTTATCGGCAAGTTCTCAAAGTAAAACACAAGCTGCGTGTTAAACGTGATATAGTGGCTCTGAGAGCTCGCAGGAGGTTTCCAAGGTGCATGTATCACTCCATGGGGCCCAGTTACATATGGCATGTAGATGGCTAGGACAAACTGAAGCCCTTTGGCTTGGCCCTTTCAGGTTGTGTTGATGGCTTTTAAAGAAGAAGAGTCTTGTTGGGATACCAATGAGGCTATGAACAGACCTCAGTTATGGATCATCAACAGGAAATCAGCGCATCGAGTCATGGTGGTCTTTTCTCAAAAGAGGAAGGTGGGTACATTTGTGTCTGGTTGAAGAGATTTACAAGGGAAGCTGTTCATTGCTGAGTTTTCTAACATTTTTTGTTTTACTGAATATCATCCCACATGGAGTTACCAAAATTAATTAATTACTATTAGTGATCAAAATTAGTGGTTTTCATTGTCCGGTTCCAAAGGGTATACCAACATGTTTTTATTTTTATTTATTTTTTTAAGGACTGTCTGGAAAGATGAAAAGCATTATTTTGTTTGTTTCATTTATAGCATGTTTTAAATATGATCTCAGATAAAATTGGGATAACCTTTTGCATTATACAACAATGCCAAGTGTGATTCTATAGCTTTAGTTGGAAGATATGTTGATCTTTGTACACATGGGTAAAATACAGCTGTTTATGAGCTGTCACTGTTAGTAATAACTTATACAGTTCCATAGTTTCAGCAAACTAATGACATTTTAAACTGTTTGTAATGAATGTTAAAGATCTTTTACAATTTCAGAATGAATGACCAAGCTTAATTTTCGCATTTTCTTTTACTGACTGGTAAATGTGGGCAGCAGACTGTCCACCTCATCATTTCCTTGATTTTATTTTGTACCGTTGGTGTTGCAGTTTCCCCTTTTCCCAGATTTCATGTGTATTTCATGGTCAGAGTTGCCATGGAGGTAAGAACATTCTCCCGCCAAGTTTGGTTTTTATAAATCCCAAAAGATGACTATAATTGGTGTTTTTGTACCTACTTTATAAATGAGCCCCCTGGTCTGAACATGCTCTCCAGTTCTGAAGCATTCAGGGCTTTGGCAGAGAAGCACAAGACTGGGACCAGAACACTGGAATGAAGACTTGCCAGTCCTTTGAATCTTTGAAGAATAGATGCATTAAGGATTTGCGTTTATTCTTTTATTTATGATTTTAACAGAAGGGGGAAAAACCAGGAGGTAGCAACTGGAAGAATAATAAAATAAAATAAAATAAATAAATAAATAAATAAAAATAGAATTTAAAGGAAAAAAGACGGTTAACTTTGATGTCTGATCAGGTAATAATTTGTTATTGCTCATAATATCACACGGCTACTACTCAATCTGCATTTTAATAAATATTTGAAGGTTTCTCAGTGTCAGGTGCTGCTCTGATGAGCGATACTAGTTTCACACAGCGTAATGAGCTTAGAATTTTGGATTGAATTTTAAATGCTACATTATAATTAACAGCAGACGGGTTTTTAATTACCGTTGAATGGATTCGCTGATTTAGTGATGTACCATCCGAGATACTCCTACAAGCTTCCCAACTCGGAGGCATCAAGCGGTTTGGATTTCTCTGATTCTGCTTCCAGGACCTACAAAAAGAAAAGAAAAAAAGAAAAGTTGTTTATTACGAGAAAAAAAAAACTAAACACAAATATCCATTTTGCTATTTTTCAAATGAATACAAACAGAATATTTATTTATTTATTTTATTTCTGCTGCGAAGAGAGGTGAAAATCTGTCCCTAAAAACATAAAATAAAGCACTCAAGTGTAATCTTGATTTGAATCTAAAATAATCTTAAAAAAGAAAAAAAAAATCCATTCCCATGAGCCCAGGCCACTTACCTGATGTAGAACTTTTTCTATCTCCTCATCTTTCACGTCTCCCGCTGAACCTTGGACTCCCTAGCATGTGGTTGACCAGAGGAAACATGATGCTGGTCCCCCGTAGACAATGGATATAGCAACCATCTTCCCAGGCAGCTGTTACACAAAGCACAGGTTTATCATGGTTAATTGCTACTTAGATCCACTAATGAAAAAAATATAGAATCAGACATTTATTAAAATTTTAATGTAAATAGTACAATTACTTCTCTTAGAGGAAAAAGACACCTCTTGAATTATATACAATATAGCGGCTTTCTGGAGGTCCATCGGAGATTTCTCAGTTGGCTCATGAGAAGTGTGAGGAAATCATCCTCAGGCCAGCTTCTTCAAAGCAGCAGCATCATTAAACTTGATGAACATGTTGTCGTTGTCAGAGTATGTGCTGCACCGAAATCTTCCAACAGCTCCACCCCATACATCCCACCGTGAGATATTGAACCTGCTGACTTTCTTGAGGCCAGTTGCCAAATGTGCAATAATTTCATGTGTCTGCACATTTGTGTCTCTAGAAAAAAGAAAAACTTATATTAGACTGAGTGTGTTTATATTTCACACTTTGCATAATGTCATTATGTACAGAACCAAATGCTGGCTAATTGGAAACAAATGCCTAAATTACTACCACTGGTTCTTCTGGGGGCAAATCTTCAAAATCATCTTCATCGTCAGTCACAAGGGATTAAATAGATTGGAGTAGTTTGTGCAGAGTGAAAACTTTATGTAAACAAAGTATAAATCAAAACAAATGCATAAACATGGAGTTCCAGCTTTGTAGAACATCTAATTTGTGTCAAGAGTTAAATGTAAAAGAGTCAAAGTAAATGCATTTATATTAATTTTGAGTATCAGTTTTTCCAACCCCCTGGAATAATTACACATGAGACATTCACTGGTGCCTGGATCGTTTCTGTTTTTTATCTAAATCTATAACCTGAAAATACAGAAATGAGGATGAATGAAAATTTCAATTTGACCAATAAATATTTCTTTAAATTTTATAAAAAATGCTGAAGGAGTTGAACGAAGATTAATGTAAAATGTATAATGTTAAAAAAATGTAATCTACTAATAATCAATGAATAAATGTATTCTAAATGAAAGGATGAGTATTGTGATTAATGAATTCTTAATGAAGTAAATATGTGAAGTAAGTGGGAATAATAAGGAAATTCCTTCTACAGATGATAATATGTGGTTGCAATGTGAGGAGCTGAATTTCAGACATTCAGCATTTTTCATGCTCAAAGAAAAACTTTTTGTAAATGTAATGATCAAAATTACCAATTAAAAACATGATATAAAGCACATATTCATGTCACTGCTGAGGGCATATCACCAAGCCTACAACTTCCTTTTCTTTGCATCTTTACAACGTCTAAATAAAACGAGTTTATATTTATCTGCTTGTAGTATATTGATGAAAAAATATGTATTATAGCAGGGAAACTGAGGATGGGATGAAATGTACTTTTAATAACATTGTAATTGGCAAACAGTGAATCATAATCTAATAGCAACTGTAAGGCAGTGACGAAGCTCTGTTATACTCTGATTTAAAAATAAAATTGTTTATTACATGTTGTATTTCATTTGCAAGCACATGAGCCCCAGCACCGTTCCTTAGAGCCAAAACATTGATCCAAGGCAGGGTGGATCCATGTTTTCATGTTTCCACCAAATTCTGAGCCTACCATCTGAATGTGGAGCTGAAATGGAGACTCATCAGACCAGCAGTCTGAGTGAGTCTGTGTGAATTGTAGCCTCGGTTTCCTGTTCTTAGCAGACAGGAGGCTCCCGGTGTGGTCTTCTGCTGCATTCTGGTCCAGACAACCGCTGCTCACTGGATATTTTCTCTTCTTCAGACCATTCTCTGTAAACCCTAGAGATGGTTGTGTGTGAAAATCCAAGTACATACTCAGACCAACCACTATGCCACGTTCAAGTACACTTAAATCTCCTTTCTTCCTCATTCTGATGCTCAGTTTGAACTTCAGCCAGTCGTCTTCACCATGTCTACATGACTACATGCTGACATGTGGTTGATGAGCATATGCTCACATATGCTTAACATTATATATGATATATTATAAAATGTTCGAGGATATTAACAACCACCCCCATTGTGGGGTTGGTATTCCCAATCCAATCTCTATAAGAAAAAATAAAAATAAATAGGATTCTTAAAAAGCATTATTTTTTTAAATAAAACTTTTACTTGTGGGAAGAAAAACCTGTATTTATCAGCTGGCAAACCAAGAGCAACATGGTTCAGAAGCTCAGAACTTCCAAAGACCACAATTTCAGTTTTCTTCTCGTTTATGGAGAAAGTTTAATTCCATCCACGCTTTTAAATCTCTCAAGCAACTAAGCAGATCAGTCAGAGAAGCCCCCTGTGGGTTTAACGGGACATAAATCTGAACATCATCTGCAAAGCAATGGTAGGCAATATAGACCCCGAAGGCAGCATATACAAAGAAAAGAGTAGTGGACCTATTCTATTCTATTCTATTCTAGTCATTTAGCAGACACTTTTATCTAAAGTGACTTACATTTGACAGTAAGAACAACACAAGCAAGAATTCAAACATCATAGATGGGACCTAAAATGGACAACCCCACAACTAAGAGGGGCTACAGCTGAGGAATACTCATCAAGATAAATTCAGAAAGACCGATCTGACAAATCAGACTGGAACCAGTGCAGGACAGATCTCTGATACCGACACATTGCTTCAAGCATGTCTGGAGGATTTGATGGTCAACGTGTCAACAGCTCTGGTTAAGTCTAAAAGAACCAGATCAGAAGGACTTCCAGAATCAGTAGTTAAAAGAATGTCATTAAAAACTCTTAAAAGTGCAACCCTGTTTTCTAAAACTTTATTAAAATCAAGCAAGTCTGTCTTGTATGTGCACTGTTTGTCTATCACTTTTGATGGAAAGGGAAGTTTAGAAATCAGTCTGTAGTTGGTAAGGCTGGACAAGAGCATGCTTAAAAGCAGTTTGGTATTTCTTGTCAGCAAAATAAATTATTAGAAATCAATTTCATATATTTTATACCAACCATAATTAAATTAGGTTAATTTCATATATATGACTACTGCTGCTGTGTTTCTGTGCACACTTCAGGAAAGGATGTCAGGTTAAGTAAAAAAGATCAAACTACAGAGGTTTTAAGTTGTTCAAAGCAGCATGAAATGAAATAATCATGGAACAAATTTGAGGTGTTGGGCCACTGTACTTCATCATCATTATCATCATGGTGTGTCTTTCACTTGGGGGGGCCCACACTGGCCACAGTGCTCATACAGACTGGGTCAGAGTTTCACCACAGGAGTGCCAGATGAAGTCAGGGGACCATGGTTTGCACAGAAGAAGGGGTGGGAATGAAAGAAAAGATAGACAAGGGTTTCAGCTCCTGTTTTTATGGAGGCAAAATTTAATTTTACCTGTTCACACTGTCCAAGAAAAAGATTTATGTCTCCAAGAAAGTTACAGCAGTTACTAAAACCAGCTTTCAAATAAGAAGAGCCCAAAAACCACATCATTACAGAGCATATTTACCCCACAATTCAGACTGAAAATAAAGCATTGTGCTAGAAATGAAAGGAAAAATATGAATTTTAGCTTCACTGTGATTAAAAACAAATTCACCGAAAATTGTATTATGAGTACTTTAGATTCTAATATATTTATTATTTTAAAAGCAAACATTGTGCAACAAAAATAAACAAGTTTTGTGTATTTTAGGCAATAATCATCAGTTTCCTCCTTCTAGCATAATTCATTGGACTAAATCCTCATACAGCACTCAACCACTGCAGACTCAGAACAAATTGTGCTTACAGTCACCGTTACTTATTGGAAATGCAAAAAAACAAACAAAAAAACAAACAAACAAACAATCAAACAAACAAAAAGGAAAACAAAAGAGATAGCTATGTGCTTTCACCTTTCTGACTGATGAATTTAGCAGAGCTGGAGGCTAACAGGAGCTATACAACCCAGAGTTTCTGATTTGATTATAGCTGCAGCTTTGTGTGTTGATGGTGTGTGCGTGTGTGTGTACAATTGTGGCTGTTCTTGTGAGCCAGAGGGTATAAATGGGTTACAGGACTCTGTATGGTTTTTTGGGGGTGAGTAACCAACTGTGCCTCCTTCTATTGCTCAGATCCCCTGACAAGGTTTGCCCTGAAGGAGGTTGTCATGTTTGCAGTGACCCCTTGGAAAGATTGTTGCCATGGCCACAAGACGTCTTAATGGACTAATGAATCACTCTGGCACACCTCAGCTCAGACACATCAGTGTCTCGTTTAGGGACGCTGAGAGGAGGGGTGGGGTTTGACTAAATCACTGCTGGGGACCCAGGTGGCCGATTGTTCCCAAATGTAGTGAATCAAAATTTGGTCCGAGCAGCTCTTAATCACCTGCAGACAGCACACATCTCTGATTACATTAATAGGATTTTTTCATCAATTTTCTACCCACATTATGGAGAAACTCTATCTACATTTGTTTGCACCGTGTTACTGTATGAAAGAAATGTTCTTTCAATAGAAAATATTTTGATTTAAATCCAGTTTTGCTTTCATTTTCACAACGCTGTCAGAGTCTCCAAAAATGAGATGATTGACACCACATGATTAGCCTTTGACTTTTATCAGACTGCTTGTCAGCTCATATTAGCTTCCATTCTAACCACTTTCCATAAAACAGGAAATTCCATTATCATTAACCAAACATTAGAAAATGGAGCATTAGAGTTAGTCCCAGCCATGGCTCTCATTGGACCAAACCCAGAAATCACAGTTTCATTCTAACGTAAACGTCAGCCTAGCGTAGCCTGAAGACTAGAAGCAGAGGAACACTACTGTTCTCTATGTCAGAAAACTGTTGTTTTGCCAAGAAACCATTAAATTCATCTCTTAAAAACTACAGTTATAGAACCCATACTGCAGCACCAGGGGTGATGGCATAAAAGATTAGGGTTACATGCCAAGATCCTTTACTGACTCTGATTAGCTTTTTATACTATTTTTTTATACTAAGTAATGTTATCCTACTTAGCAAGGCCAAAGAAGGGCAGCCAAATGGGAGACTTAAAGGGCTAGTGGACCCCAAAATGTGTTTTTTGACCTGTAAACAATACAGTTTTACTTAATTGTGATGAAAACCACCTATACTGTTGATAAAATTTGTATTTTTAAAATTTTCGTTTTAAAAACTGGATTTTGTAGGTAACAAATGGCTCATAACACCCCCTACAGGATAAAACCAGCTTTTGTTTTTTGTGATGTAGAGCTGTCCTGGTGCTTCTCTACATCGTGAGAAAATTTTAAAAACCTTAGAGCCCCTCCCTCCAGATGCAGATAGACAGGTCCTCACCTTGCAGGCAACAACAATGCCCACCAACACATATGAACGGGCGGCAGTGGCTCAGACGGTAGAGCAGGTTGTCCAATGATCGGAAGGTCGGCGGTTCGATTCCCACTCCTGCAGTCATCTGTCGTTGTGTCCTTGGGCAAAACATTTAACCCTCCTTGCCTCCAGTGTTGGCATCGCTGGTGTATGAATGTTCGGTGGTGGTCGGAGAGGCCGTAGGCACAGACTGGCAGCCACGTTTCTGTCAGCTTGCCCCAGGGCAGCTGTGGCTACACACGTAGCTTACCATCACCAGGTATGAGTGAGGAGTAGATGAATAATGGATTCACAGTGCCTTGAAAAGCGCTATATAAATCTAACCCATTATTATTATGTGAGTTTCTGATGAAATGTTTCTGCAGTGGGGCTGATTTGTGCTTTTGAGTGGTGTAAAAGTAACACCGGACTTTATTCTTTACCTGCTGATCCTCATCTGGCGACAGACAGCAGCTCAACTTGTAACAGCAGCAACTTACAGCAGCACTTCCTGCAGCTGCCACAACCTGCCGTGAGTTTTCACAGCTTTCCAGAGCTTCTGGAGCTGCTGACAGGCCAACAGCGTAACGGCTCAGACTGATATGGTTCAGGCCTGCCTTGTTCTTGTGTAACTGAGGAGATTCAGGAGGGTAAAAGTCTACCAGCTCAAAAGCCCCTATTCGACTGTAGGAACCTTTTGCAGTTCCTATAGCCTTTTCGGGAACCAGGCCGTTTTTTCGCGCATAGGAACTAGGGACCAAAGCCCTCAGTTCCTATAACCATTTTAGCTTCTACTCCAAGGCAGGGTCTTTTCGGGGTTCTATAGGAACCCTCATGACGTAGGTGTTTCGTGATTGGTAGCTACGCCCCTTGCCAGATTTCCGCATCTTTTGTCCTCGCCACATTTAAAAAACACGGTTGCACATACAGACAAAAACAACAACAGAGATAAACATGCGATAAATGGACCGACGAGGAGGTCGAAGCTCTTCTGACTGTCTACGCCACAGAGGATTTTCAGAGAGGTTTTGAAGGTTCGAAGGTTCGCAGCAGAATATAAAAATATTCCTGATGATCAGTTCTCAGTCAGAGAACTCGGGGATAACGTGAAGCAGCGCACGTAGAAAACTCACACAAGACTACAAATAAATTAAGGACCACGACAACCGGAGTGGAACGAACCGAAAAACCAGTAAATTTGACAGCTTGGACCATCGACCTGCCTACTCAGGCAAAGCCGCAGCAAATGACTCCTGCGTGCGGAGGCGATCATCCGCAGTGAAAACATCTTCAGAGGAGTTTGAAGGTTAGTAAACAGGACAAGAAGCATTAAAGCTTCTGTATAGACCTATGAGTTGTTATCAGATACCACCCAGATAGCTGAGCTGATCTACTTAACATGTTTTCCATCTTTTTTGTATATAATGTGGTTCTGGCATTTTTCAAATTCAGCAGTGGGTGGAGTTACGCAAAGAGTAGGGGGTGGCGTTACACTTTAAGCTAACAAGAAAGCTTATTAATGAAAAAGGCTTATTAAAGATGTCTTTATCCAGATAACATGTACAGGTACAGATCACAGATAAATATGGGTAAAACAAAGTTTGTAATTGAGACATATGTGTAGCCTTAAGGTTTAATAGTTAGGTGTTGGGACAATATATTTCAGGGCTGCCTACTTTTTAATAATCCTTGGAGTGAGATTTGGTGGAACCAACCAAAAGTTTGTCGCAAGACACTAGACTCATTTTGTGCAGGTTTAATCATAACATATAGCACTCAGGAGTACCAAAACGTAAAAAAAGGTATACAAATAGGATTTCAAAGTACCAACAGGAACTTAAAAAAAAAAAAACAGGAAACAATTAAACTACAAAAAGGAAGGATAATAAATCAAAACAGAGGGAATTTCACAATAATAATTTCTTAAGATCTATGTGCCATGTGGTTCAGGATGTTAATCTTTGCCAATACTGATGTTACCATGTTAAAGTGGTACTGAAATGGTCAGTATATATGACTCTTATGCAATAAGGCATATTGCTAGGATACACCAATAAACACATGAGTCATGTTTTGTATTGTACCTCCTGTCTAACTGTGAACTTATTCTACTCTGGATCTTAGAAGATGCAGGCTGGACATCATTCTGATTCATCCATCCATCCATTTTCTACACCACTTAGTTCAATTCAGGGTCGCGGGGAAGCTGGAGCCTATCCTAGCAATTAGCAGGTGAAAGGCAGGTACACCCTGGACAGGTTGCCAGTCCATCACAGAGCCGCTTTCTGAGTCATGACACTCTCTCTTTTTTTAATGCAAGTAATTTTGATTTTTTATGTTTTATTTTAATGTTTGATATTTTACAAGGTATTAAATCTGATTCAAAAGCACATACAGTAGGTGATATAATAACCAGACTGGCTTATTGATCAGTCGCTGTGGCTCTAAAGTTAGAAAATTCTTTTGTTTTATTTTGTTAATTAAAAAAATTGATGGTTTAGCATTTGTTATCAACATTAGACTTCAGGGTCTGTTGCATTCAGTTTATCAGAAACATGATGTCAGGAGCATCTTCACAATCCTGAAATTACAATATATCATGATTGATCAGTGGGAAAGGACTAAAATATTGAAACAAAATGGAACTGGTTTTTATCACGAACTTGGATGAATTTCTGATAGTTATCAATCGGTTGTCCCCAAATGAATCCTAACATATTGCCTAGACAACTGCTGCTGATATCAGCTCAGATTGCTTTAGTTCAGGTGCTGCTCACCTCTCATCTCTAAGAAATTAATAAGAACCTGCCCTGTCAAGGGGGAGTACGTTTTTAGTTCTTACAATTGTAAATCTGACTCCAGAGGAGTCAGTGCCTCACCAGCCATGAACCTCACTGCACATCACTGATATCCACCATGACAAAACTGTGTACACGATATGACATCACAGAAAGATTTGTACTTCTGCTGCGATACTTTATACATTTCTTTTGCAAAGCGGACTTCTTTTTGGCAACATAGAACATTTTAGAAAGACAACAATGTGTTGAGTCACGAGGAAAGCCCTCACACATGTCTGCAATCATAATTCCATAAATGTGTGATGGTAGAGAGCTACCGTCTGTCTGTATGTATCCCAGTACAGAGGCCTCTCCTCACCATCCTCTTCCTGCTCCTCCTGTAATGAAGTATAATATTGTCAGAATAAATTATACAGGAAAGGCATGCACTTGTTTATATGTTTGTTTATTGTTTGGCTTCATAGGTGACTGTAGACCCAGAGGAATCTGGTGTGTTTCCCTCCAACATGGGTGCCTCGTCTGACTCCTTGGTGAGTTGAATTAAGTTGTTTGCACATACAAATAAAAAGCTGGTCTCAGTTGATTATTTTATTTTCTGTAAACAGTTGGGTTGCAAATGCATTACCATGAATATACTAATATCTGTGTAATTCTTAACTGTGTATGATGTGCATTTGCACAGTTCAAGCTGCATGCAGTATGTTTCTCATTATATCAGCAATTTAATAACTGCATTTCACATTTATCAGGTGGATTTAGGTAAACAGGTTCAACAACAGTTACAAAACAGATTGGAACAGGCTTGCCAGCAACAGCCTTTGGACCTTGACAATGTGGAGTCCATCAGTACAATGACTCTGACCCTCTCCCTTTCAGCTCATCTAAACTGTCCACCATCGGTTTGTCAACTGAACCTAATTTCTGGTACCACTTGAAATTTGCAATAAGTGTTTCTTTACTAACATTTGTTCCTAGACATTTGTTCCTAAAGATTAATATAAACTTCTATATCAAAATGTCTAGTATATAACAGGGTTATATTGCTAAGATATATATATATATATATATATATATATATATATATATATATATATATATATATATATATATAAATATATATATAAAAGAGATCTGTGTTGCAAGGATATGGTATTTGTTTCCTTGTAGTTAGGTTATGAGGTAAGCTCTGTAGACCCTAACTTGTGGAACTGGAGATTTTCATCATGGATGCAGCCGACAAATCTGCAGCAACTGTGTGATGCTGTTGTGTCAATATAGAGCAAAACCTCTGAGGAAGGTTTCCACCACCTGGTTCCATCCATCACACCAAGGATTAAAGATATCTCCATCAGAATTCTTCTGATGAAGAGGACGACCTGGTACTAGAAGGTAGACCTGATAAAGGGACCGTGAGTATTTCCTTCATTCGTCCTCATTCATACATTATATGTACCTATCTGTAGTAGATGAGAGGCAGGTACACCTGGACAGGTCACCAGTCCAGAGCCAACACAAAGAGACAAACAACCACTCACACTCACTCCTAGGGAGGATTTAGAGTGATCAATTAACCTAACATCATGTCTTTGGACGGTAGGAAGAAGCTGAAGTACCTGGAGAGAACCCACACATAACTCCACACAGAAAGGCCACAGGAAAGGCCCCCAGTTCGAACCTCCCCCTAGCCGAGGCCCGAACCAGCGGCCTTCTTGCTGTGAGGCCACCATGCAGCGAGTACATTCTTCAGTTTTTTTGTAATTTTCTCACTCCTATATTTTCTCTATTCTACAGAAACTCTTGCTTATCTGCTCTGATCTTTTTTATAAGCTCTGTTAGAAAAAAATAACCATTTGTATTTATTTAAAGTCTTGTGCACTTACTGTGTACACAAGACTTTCTACATTTAAATCAAGACAAAAATTTTCTACAATTAAATGAAGACAAAACTGAGATTATACTTTTTGGTAGCAAAGAGAAGAGGGTCAGCATTTGTAAACACCTGGAGACTTAAAATCACCAATCAAGTTCGTAACCTTGGACTGTTGAAAAACTCAGATCCGACTTTCAGCAGCCACATCTAAGCTGTCACTAAAAAGCTTTTACCAGCTCAGAAACATCAACAGGATTAAAAGTCTAGTCTCCCAGAAAGACCAAGAGAAACTCATCTATGTATTCATCTCCAGTAGACTGGATTACTGTAACTGTCTTCAACAGGATTTCCTAAAAAGAGCATTAAACATCTGCAGCTCATCCAGAACGCTGCTGCAAGAGTTTTAACCAGGACTAAGAGATTAGAACACATCACACCAGTTATAAACTCTACACTGGTTTCTAGTTTATACTGGTTTCCAGTCAGTCAGAATAGATTTTAAAACCCCTCTGATGGTTTACATCCCAGAACGGTTTAGGCCCAGAATCCATCTGTGATACATTCAGAGAATATAAACCTAGCAGAGCTCTTAGATCCAAAGACTGGTTAACTAGTCCAGACCAGAGTCCAGACCACAATCCAGGCCGGAGTCCAGACCAAATTCCAGGCCATAGTCCAGAACAGAGTCCAAGTCAGAATCCAGGCCAGAGTCCAGACCAGAATCCAGACCAGAGTCCAGACCAGAATCCAGGCCAGAGTCCAGACCAAATTCCAGGCCATAGTCCAGAACAGAGTCCAAGCCAGAATCCAGGCCAGAATCCAGACCAGAATCCAGACCAGAGTCCAGACCAGAATCCAGGCCAGAGTCCAGAACAGAGTCCAAGCCAGAATCCAGACCAGAATCCAGACCAGAATCCTGGCCAGAGTCCAGACCAAATTCCAGGCCAGAGTCCAGAACAGAGTCCAAGCCAGAATCCAGACCAAATTCCAGGCCATAGTCCAGAACAGAATCCAAGCCAGAATCCCGGCCAGAGTCCAGGCTAAACATGCAGAAGCAGCATTTAGCTGTTATGCTGCAAACAAGTGGAATAAACTGCCTGTAGAGATTAAAATTGCACCAAATGTAGACACTTTTAATTTCAGGTTAAAAACATTTCTTTTCTCATGCGTCTATGCATGAAATCTGCACACTAACTTTTAACTGATCTTGCTTTTAATCATTTTAATGTAATTTATGACTTTTTAAACTTTTGCTATCTGTTGCTGCTTTTACTGCTTCTGAATGTTTTCTTTGCACCATCTGTAAAGTTTTTAATGTTTGAATTGTCCTGTACATGAAATGTGATTTACAAACAAACCTGCCTTGCCTTGTGTACTCACTGCAGCTGTGCTTTATTTGCTTGTTTAGAGTGGGTGCACATGAGGATTTAAAAGTGAAATGGTAACAGGGGAAAACTGGAAATAGCAGTGTCCAGCAGGCAACAATGGCAAGAGTGAAAGTAACAATGAGAGCTGAGGGAAATGGAAGCTTTAGACACTGTCTCACTGAAAAATGGAAACAAAGGCAATAAACCACACAGAGAAAATAAAAACCCTTTTCAATAGGGCCACAGAAGCTGTGATGTGATATTTCAAATCTGACACATGAACAATGTGAGGATTTCAGCCCTCTGGCCTATGTGAAGCCTAGCAGTGCTTTGTTGTCTTTAGTTACCTGCTCAGAGTTGCTTTTGCAGGAAGTATGAAAAGACTGAAAAGCAACAAATCTGTCAGCGTAAGAGTTTTTAACTGGGTGACACGCTACAGCCTAACTGAAACCCACAGAGCCAAGTCTACCTTATCTATGGGAAAATGAGGAGTTTTAATGTCCTTAGGACAGCATTACATTACGCAAAAAGAATGTGCTGACAGTGAGTTAATATCTTCAAATTTCACAGTCTTTAGGCAAAGACTATTAACTTTAATTAGATTTTAATGAAGTCCCCACCACAGTTATATTCCTGGCAGAGTGCAAATAGCTTAAACAAGGATTTAGACCATCATGGGGAAAATAAAAATTACAGAAAACATAATTTGTGAATTAAATGAATGAATACAGAAAGAGAATTATTCAAAATGCAAACTAATGACTTATCTTCTGTGCATACAATGTAATGAAGCCTAGATGTTGTTCTGGAGCCACGTGGTGTTTGCATTCGTTATCATGACCTTATGATTTGTCACTCAGTGATGTGTTCCATCTAAAAATACAGAAAGAATTAATTCAAATAATTATTTGATCAGAATGATTTGAATTCTGGTTCAATTTACCACCAAATATCTCGTCCTGGCACAATGATAATGCAATATATTTGAGTGTTTTATGTGTCCATCTTGGATGTTTCAACAAACTCCGGCAAAAATTAAGTGAAGTTACATGTTTAAGAAAAGCGAGAACATGAAACAAGACTTGGAAAGAAAAATGTGTGTAACTGTGCTTTGAACATGCTACTCCTGAGTGCCCTGCAGCAGGGGTTTATTCATGACCGGGCAGGGTGGCTGCATTCACTGAGATGGAGAACAGAATTTGTCGTCATTAATTTTCCTTTGGTTCAAACCAAATTGGCCATCTGGCTTCCAAGAACTCACAGTGTGTGTAGGAGTAAACCTATTGACCTACTTCATTGTTCAGTCTGTGGCCCCGCAGGGCCAAATATTTTATATATGTGGGTCAAGGACTCTGTGGGATGCAGTTGTGTGTGATTGTGAGAGTAAACTCCACACTCAGGCCGGTGATAAATTAAAAGAAAAGTCAACATGAAGTGTGTTAATGAGGTGTTGAGCTACAATGAGCTGCCAAAGCAACTTTAGTGCATAGTTGCATTGATTATGAGAGACGGAACCCTGGTAGACCATTACCTAACACGTCAGAGTAAATCTCCCATAGGTGTTAGGGTTGCTTGGGTTTAATTTTCACACTTATCAAATCATTCAGTGGCCACATAGAGCAATTTCATCCTGGAAGAGGCCATTCCCACAAGGATAGAGATGTTTCATGGTTAAAGCCTAATTCATGGCTACAGAGTGGTCCCAACAGGAAAAAAAAGCCACCAAATCCCCAAAATTACTTTTTCTTGCATTGGTCTTGGCCTGTTTTGACTTTGCTGTATCTCATTCTGTCACTACCTGCTTTCCTGTGAGCAGCTTTCAAATAAAGTCCATCAGTCCATAAAGATAATTTAGATAATAATAATAATAATAATAATAATAATAATAAAAACAACTATATTTGTAGAGGATAGTTGATCTGTCTTGGTCTTCTGGCTTAAACCAGTTAAAATTTGTCCTATAAAGAAGAGAGAAAGAGAAAGAATCAAAATTAAATAATACATAATCTTATATAATGTTATATCTTAACATATAGATTTACAAACCCTGAGGTTAATAATGTACTTGCTTTTTAACCTCATGTTCACATCGCAGCCAGCTTATTTGTCTGAATAACTGTTGACATACCTGCTTGTGTATTATGCTTGTTACAGAAGGTTCATTCTGGGTTCATTAAGGGGTGCATTAGATTATTTGTGATGTCATCATGAATTTATTAATAATAAAATGAGAAAAATACTGTATCTCCAAATGAAAATTGTAAAAACATGTGAGATGTTATTTGTATTTTGCGTATGTTCCATAAACAAGTGTTTTTTTTTTTTACATCTTATATGTTTAACATTGTGTGGGTCCTTTGTTGTCCAGCAGGTAAATGGGACTGTGGATCAGGGAGATGGCAGGATTGATATTTATCAGTCTGGTGATTCTGGTGATCATATGGTAAATGGTAAATGGTCCGTATTTATATAGCGCTTTTCTGTACCTGGGATGATACCCAAAGCGCTTTACATTATACATCACATTCACCCATATTCACACACTGATGGCGGAAGCTGCCATGCAAGGCGCTCGACCACGACCCATCAGAGGCAATTAGGGGTTCGGCGTCTTGCCCAAGGACACCTCGACATGAACTCGACTTGGCCGAGGATCGAACCGGCAACCCTTGGGTTACAAGACGACCGCTCTACCTTGCTGAGCCACGCCGCCCCTTTATATACTAGTAGCAGTGACACATTGTTTAAAAACACTGAGAAGCAACAATCGCAGGCAAAGACCAAGCATAGGTAGGTAGCAAGCCATACACAGAGGAAGCATCCTGTTGAAAAGAAGTTCAGCGAGACCAACTATGTAATCCAAACTCCTGACCGCAAACAGAAAACTTGAGTGTGTCGTGTTAATACGATAAAACAAGAGAAAGTGAGAGTCAGGCTCCATAATACTGAAATATCATCCAATACCTCTCCCAGCCAATTAAATAGAGAGAAAAATTAAACTGGAGAGTTGGAGATACGGGCTTTTAGTCAGTGGCGATATTCGCATTATTTTCAGTTCGGTCCAGTTTCAGTCCAAACTTGTGGCGAAAAATTCTGCTCGCCGGTCAGTGGAAGGAGTCCTTCAGCAGCCGACCCGCCTAAACAAGCTAAGCTTTTTTCAACGCAGCAGCCGGTAAGACAGAAATTAACAAGCTGGTTGCAGGGTTCATTGTAAGAGACATGCTCCCCCTGTCGACTATTGAATCGCCCAGGTTTAGAAAAATACTGGATAAAATGATTATGAGACAAGTGTGCCCCTTTCTTCCCACAGACAGGGATGTTGTTCTTATGGTTTCAAAGCCATTTTGATTAAAATATACAGTAAACACTATGCAGAATGGCAGTGATGATTCGGCTATGATGTTTGTCCATGCCTACATGGTGAATTAAGAAATGGTAAAATAAAGTAATAAGTAGTGGCGTTACTTTTCAAATGCAGTAATGAGTAGTAATTTCATTACAATTTACAAAAGTAATGAGTAACTAGTAACTAATTACTTTTTTAGAGTAACTACCCCAAAACTGGTCAGAACTAAACCTGGAGAGGCAGCGTTCAGCTTTTATGCTCTTCACATGTGGAACAAACTCCCAGAAAACTGCAGGTCTGCTGAAACTCAGCAGTTTTAAATCAGTGTTAAAAACTTTTCTATATGCTACCTTTTATCAGAACAACAGTTAATTCTCCACACTGGAACTTTATTTCTTGCATTTTATCTATTTTATTTTTTTCTTTCTGTTTTATTTCATTTCTTTAATTTCTTTTAAAGTTTGTTTTTAATACACTTGTCATTGCTTTCTGCACACAACTGTAATGCTTTTGTTTTATGTAAAGCACTTTGAATTGTCTTGTACATGAAATGTGCTATGCATATAAACTTGCTTTGACTTGCCTCATGACATTACCCTGACTAACCCAATGCCTGTTAAACCTGTCGGTTTATATAACGCTCTTGCTACCTTTTAGAGGCTTGTTAACAAAGCATGTGGTGATGTTCCTAACAGCAGAGCATTCTTGAATGACATTCTTGTGTATTCTGTTGGCGGGGCTGACCATTTTGCTACCTTAAGAAAGGTTTTATGAATGCCTGACAGTAGCTTCACTAACACTTAACCTTGCCAAGGGTGAGTTTGGAAAAGGGACTATTTTCTATTTCGGTCAGCAAGTGGGTGGAGGAAAAGTATGTCCTTCAGATGTGAAGATTGCTGTCATAGTCTCATTTCCTGTCCTTAAGAGTAGAAGGGAACTGCACCGTTTCCTTGAGATGGCTGGATATTATTGCCTCCCCTTTAATGGCTTTAACTAGTCCTAGAACTTTTGTTTGGTTCAATGAGTGTCAACACGCTTGACAATCTCAAAGCCATGCTTAGTTTCTCTCCCGTTCTGTTGGCCCCAGTGTTTTTCTCACCATTTAAACTTGAGTTTGATGCTGGTATGGTTGGGGCTGGAGCCATCCTCTTGCAGGAGGATGAACATGGAATAGATTATCCCATGATTAACTTTTCAAAAACCTTTAACAATCATCAAGTAAAATATTCCACCATTGAGATAGAAGCCCTTGCATTGTTGTTGGCTTTGCAACATTTTGAAGTTTATGTTGGATCGAGTGTTAAACCTGTTATGGTCTTAACAGATCACAACCCTCTCATTTTTCTTTCATGGATGTTCAACCATAATCACCGCCTTATGCAATGGGTTCTGTTTATCCAGGATTAGAGCCTTGAGATCCATCACAAAAAGGGTTTTGAAAATGTTCTTGCTTATGCCGTGTCACATGCCATGTGGGTGGGTGGTTGATGGTTCCAAACGTTGTCTGGACTTGTATGGCTGGGGATGTTATGTGCAGAAAACTTTCTACCTCTTTTCCTTTCACCAATTTGGTCATTAAGTTAGTAGATGGTGCCACCCTGTTATGACCCCTTTTAGAACTAGGGGAAGAGGGGTCAATATAAAAAAAAACTACCGGACTCAAAGTAAAAGATATACCAGTATTTATTCAAAACCCCAGGCAAATAAAAATATCTATATACATAAAAATTAGGGGTGTAAAAAAATAGTAACTAGAACCGAACCGTTTCGGTACGTTGGTCTCGGTCCGGTTCAGGGCTATGCACGAATAATTTTCCGGAAGTCGTGTTTGTTTATTCAATTTACGGCAGTCACACGCGCAGCACACAGCATGGCCACCTCTCAGCCACCTGAGCTTGAAGATCCGCCTGCGTCCTTAAGATCTCCTGTTTGGGAACATTTTGGTTTCCCAGTGGAATATTGTAATGGAGAAAGAAAAGTTGATAAGACGAAGGTAGTTTGCCGCTTTTGTCACACGACGATTAGGTACGTTTTATGCAACACATCGAACATGTTAGCTCACTTAAAACGGCACCATCCGACAGTTGACTTAACTGCTGCAAAGAGAAAAACTACCCTTGTTCAGACACAATTGCCCGCGGCACTAAAAGCACCTGTGTCCAGCCACTCAGACCGTGCAAAAGCCATCACAAATTCAATTGGCGTTTTCATTGCAATGGATTTGAGGCCATATTCAGTTGTGGAAAATGCTGGATTCCGACACATGCTGAAGGTCATTGAACCCCGCTATGAAGTTCCAACCCGGCCACACTTCAGCCAGAAAATTATACCCAGTCTTTATGAAAAAACTAAATCTGCCATCGTCCAAGAATTATCAAAGGCATGTGCGGTAGCGCTAACAACTGATGGGTGGACATCGAGAGCAAACGAGAGCTACTTAACTGTGACGGCGCATCACATTAACTCCAAGTGGAGCATGGTTAGCTACGTTCTGCAAACTCGTCCCATTTATGAGCAACATACAA
Organism: Melanotaenia boesemani; assembly: GCF_017639745.1. Taxonomy (NCBI): domain Eukaryota; kingdom Metazoa; phylum Chordata; class Actinopteri; order Atheriniformes; family Melanotaeniidae; genus Melanotaenia; species Melanotaenia boesemani. Next base: position 23,806,002 of record NC_055696.1, on the reverse strand, counting down.
GCGCAAACCTGGCAGAGATGCTAAAAGAAACTGTGCAGGAGTGGAAATTGGAGAGGCCAGGAACGAAAATTACAGTTACAACAGATAATGCCCGGAATATTGTCAGTGCAGTCAGCGAATCTGGTCTGGGTCCGCAGATCGGGTGTTTTGCGCACACAATTAATCTTGCTTCACAAAAAGCTACAGAACTCAACCAGATTTCGAGACTGCTTGGCAAAGTGAGACGCATCGTGACTTTCTTTCACCGAAGCCCCACAGCTGCGCACATTTTGGAGAACAAACAGGAGATGCTCAACATCGCAAAACACAAACTTATTCAGGACGTCACCACGAGATGGAACTCGAGTTATGACATGCTTGTCAGATACCTTGAGCAGCAGGCAGCGGTGTACTCAGCGCTGACCGAGAAGGCTCTGAAGAAGAAAGACATCAGCGTACTGTCTGACGTGGAGGTGAGGACGGCAGAGGAGATAATTGAGGTGCTAAAGCCACTAAAAACGATCACTGCTCTTGTATGCACTGAAGCTTCACCTTCAGCATCAATGATACTGCCCCTTAAAGCCACACTACTCCAATCCATGGAGCCAAATGAGGGAGATAGTGCAACAGTGACCCAGGTCAAGGCTGCCATCAGAGAAAACCTGCAGCAGAGGTACGCCACTTCTCAGGACTTTTTACACAGATGCACAGTGCTGGACCCAAGGTTTAAGACACTTGCTCATGTGGATGATGCCTGTCGGGAAAGGATCTACAACAGCCTCATCAACGAGATTGTGGCCATTCAAGAAGAGGTAATGCATTTTTTCTTTATTTCTTCTTTTAATAATAATTACTGAGAGCAACAATAATGATAATATTCACAATAAAAAGAATAATGTGTCTAAACTACTTTTTGCTCATACTTTTGAACAACTAAAGGCTTTAGTCTTTTAGACTCAATTACAAATATTTGCTTTTTAAATTTTTTTCATTTATAGAGCGAAGAATCCACAGGGGCAGCTGCTTCATCCTCAGAGACAGGACCCGCAGCGGCAAATGAATCCTCACCTCCAGTCAAAAAATCCGCAATGGCTGAACTGTTTGGTGATCTCTTCAAGACACGGGTGGGAAACAAGGATACCTTGCAGCTGGTGAATGAGGAGGTTACCAAACACAAGGCACTGCCTTGTATACCAGCGGACTCTGATCCACTTTTGTGGTGGAAGACCAGTGAGTACATGTACCCCCTGACTGCCAAGCTGGCAAAGCACTACCTCGCCATACCTGCTACCTCCGTCCCTAGTGAGAGGGTATTTTCAACTGCAGGAGACATCGTCACTGCCAGCAGATCTTCTCTTACCAGTGACAATGTGGACAAGTTAATCTTTCTGGCAAAAAATATGAAGCTTGAAAAAAAATAAACATTTCTCAATGCTGGAACTGATTGTGCTGCACTTTACATGTAGAGACATGTTGTTTACTTTGCCAAAATGCAAAAGGATTTTATTTTAGCCTATTAACAGTTATATAAAACTTTATTTGAGTATATCTCATTTGCCAAAAACCTTATTTGTGTTTTATTTATTTCAGACTAGGCTACTGTACATAGTTTAACCATGCAGCCCACACTGCCTTTTCTATTTCCAATACTTTGCAATATAAGTTCCTTATAGTGTTTGCAGTTGGGGACACTGTTTTAATATATTTTTATTTTCAAGAGAAGTGGTTCCCACAGTAATTGTGTCTTTGTTGTTGGACTTTGGGCCTAGAAGCAACACTAAAAACAAGCATTTCTTTTAACTAGACTTGTCTTATGACATTTATTATTATGACAGTGTTATTCATTTTTTCCTCTGTCTATTGTAAGAAAAATTTTATTTAAATGTGTGAATGATTGATTTACAAAAATTCCAGAAAATTGTCATTTGCTTTGACATAGTTTGTACAGTACATAGTTTAACATTGATTCTGGATGTCACAAAGCCTAATTATTCTGTTTATTTAATTCCCCATCCTTTTTAGAACAATGTATAAGTGTTTTGTTTTAATAAGTTCTAAGTAAACAAAAAGCAAGTTTACATTTTGCATTTGTGTGCCCTTTCTGAACCGAACCGAACCGAACCGAGACTTTAAAACCGAAATTTATACCGAACCAAATTATTTGTGAACCGTTACACCCCTAATAAAAATAAATAAATCAAAATGTCCTAGGTATTATTAGTCCGGTTTTCAGTTATCCACACAATTAACAAAACAAATAACAAAAGGTGTCCTTATTTCAAGGTTAACAAGTTACAACTTAACACAACAAATGTAGAGCTAATAGAAAACAACCAAAACAATCAGCTTAACAAACAAAAGGTCTTATCTCCCAAAACACAAACAAAAGCTCTCCTATTGAGACTATAGTTAACAATACAAACTTAAATCAGCTACTCAATTATGAGAGCGTCTCTTCTCAATTCTCTACAAGACTACACAATCGTGTATCCAAACTACCAAAAGGGAAATCTAACGGCTTTAAACAACACTAATACAGACCAGCGTCTCTCCGACAATCCCAAAACAAACTGTGGGCCTCAATGGATCACAGCTGCCACGAATGCAGCCTCATTCAGTCTTTTAAAGATCCAGGTGTTCTTGGATAGGTCTTGAGGCAGGAAGTGCGGGAGTGGCAGCGTCCAATCCTGACGAAGGAGGGTTGGTCTGCAGACGGAGGAAGAAGCTGCCAATCGCTGAGGAGGATGGTGTAGAGGGTGGTAACCGGCTTGACAGCCAATGGTCAAAATGTTCCTGTTCAGCTGGCTTTGCATGAAACACGGTCTCAGGCCAGAGGCCTGGGGACGTGACACACCCTTTGTATATGTTTTGGCAAATCCTTTGTCTTAGATAATTTAGTTAGGGTTTTTGTTGATTGTTTGCTTTTCAGTGTCACTTTTGAGTTAGGCCTTGTTTTGGTAAATTCATTTTATTGATTTAGCACAACCTTATGTCACTTCCACCCCACCACCCCCACAGGTTTGTGAAATCTTCATACTTTGCTGTGATAAATGTGCCAAGATATCCTTTACAGCATTTCGTCTCCACTCTTTGGTTCAGGTTGTGCCCTTTGGGGTCATAACAACTGTAATAAGTTCTGTCATAGTACTACAGGGTTTACTATAATAACAGACCCCTATGATGAATAAAAACAATTGATCCAGGTTTCCCTTGCCTGGACGTAGGTCACCAGGGCCCCCCTCTGGAGTCAAGCGTGGAGGTGGGGCATGGAGTCGAGTGCCTGGTGGTCAGGCCTTTGCTTGTTGGGCCCAGTCGGGTTCTGCTCAAGAGGGTGTACAAGGTTGAGCAGTTTCAGCTAGATCTAGTTGGACTCACCTCAACGCAAGGCCTGGACTCTGGAACCACTGTCCTCGAGAAGGGCTGGACTGTCTTCTATTCTGGAGTTGCTCCCGGTAAGAGGTGCCGAGCAGGTGTGGGCATATTCATTGCCCCCTGACTTAGCAACTGTATGTTGGGGTTTATCCTGACTGAGCCCTTGGATGGGGTGTTGGAGAGCACTCCTACGCAGACTTGTTCCCTTGTTCTGCTGTCGGACTTCGGTGCTCATGTGGGCAATAACAGTGAGACCTGGAGAGGCGTGACTGGGAGGAACGGCCCCCTAATCTAAATCCCAGGGGTGTTTTGTAATTGAACTTCTGTGCTTGTCATGGATTGTCCATAACAAACACCATGTTCAGACATAGTGCACATGTCCACATGTGCAGTTGGCACCAGGACAATAGGCCGCAGTTCGATGATTGATTTTGTAGTTGTATCACTGGACTTGGGGCCGCATTTCTTGGACACTAGGGTGAAGAAAGGAGCACAGCAATCAACTGATGACCTGGTGGTGAGTTGGCTCAGACTGTGAGGGACACCGAAACCTGTTGTAAGGGTCTGCTGGGAACATCTGGCAGAATCCCCTGTCAAAGTGTTTCAACTCCTATCTCTGGCAGAGCTTCAACCATGTCCCGAGTGAGGCGGGGGACATTGAGTCTTAGTGGGCTGTGTTCCATGCCTCTATTGTTGAGGCCACCAACTTGAGCTGTGACCATAAGGTCATTGGTGCCTTCCGCGGCAGTAATCCCCAAACTCACTGCTAAAGGATGCTGTCTCCACCACTACCAAGTGTTTTTCCTATGCTGTAATTGTCTGAATATGTACTTTTATGTATTGAGGTGTGTTTTTTGTATCTCAACATTGGGCCCCTTAAGGCCCAGTGTAAAAATGCTTTTTTCCCCCCTCACCCCGTTCTATTCCTAATGTTATCTTTTCCATCTATGAAAAGTTGTGCCGCCCTGTGGCTGCTGCCACAGTCTGGTGATCTGGGAGGGGCTCTGAGTAGAGTCTCTGCTCCTCCGCATCGAGAGGAGCCAGATAAGGTGGCTCGGGCATCTGGTCAGGATGCCTCCTGGATTCCTCCCTGGTGAAGTTTTCCAGGCATGTCCCAGTGAAATGAGATCCCGGGGGAGACCCAGGACACGCTGGAGGGACTACATCTCTCGGCTGGCCTGGATGGATGGATGGACTACAGGGTTTACTGTAATAACATTTAACATAGTACTACAGGGTTTACTCTAGGAAAAAAAATCAACCAGATTTTCTCCTGAATAACACCCAGTTTTACCTTCCTTTTGACAATCAATTTCCATCCATTATGTATTTAACTTACCTTAATCCTAATATACATTCTAATGACCGTCTGTGGTGGTTATTGATTAACATTAACGTTACAGCTTTAAACCATAAATTACAAATGAAAACTCAATCAGCCAAAATTTTAAAAAACATTTAATATTTTATCCAGTTTAAAAAAAGCAAACTTTCAATGTATTCCTCTAACAAGCTCCAAGACGGAGGATGTGTTACGTTTCACAGCAGCAGGTGTATACGTATAGATGAGTATGTTTCTCTGCTCCAACATCTCCGCTCTGACTCGGATCTGCTATAGGTCTCCCTCTCTCTCTCCATCTCAATCTTAAAGGGACCACACTGTTTTTTTTAACACAATGCTCTAAACAGCACCATGCCTCTGCACAGTGACACATGACTCTCATCCAAACAACAGTCAACTTGAAAACAGCAGTCGACTTTGTGCATCATTTAGAGTAATCGATTAGTTGTCCACATCCTTACTATTAATTCCTATCCCCAGACATGTTTTTTGCCAATTTTATTTTCATTCTTTATGAAACTGTAACAGGTGGCAAGTAAAAATGATTTTTTCACTTCCCTTTTTATGTTAAAAATAGACCATTTCAAGACATCTTGCATTTAAACATCCTACTAAATTTTCATGAAGCCATACCATTGTGTTTGCTTACAGCAACAGATTTGACTTCTACACTTTGCATGCTTTGGGTGGTCTTCTGGTTTACAAGAGAAACAGACTGTTCATTCAGGCCTGATTCCATGAAATTCTGAGACATTGTTGATTCAAATTTAACCATAACTGTGAAGAACTGATAAGCCTCTTAAGCTGAAAACTATCTATCAGAATCAGGTTGCTCTTGTTTTCCTGTGAGGTAAAAGAAAAGATTACGTGAGGAAATTTTCCTGCATACAGCATCACTGTCTGACTACATGCACTTCCAACTGGACCTCAGTGTAGTCTCATGACAGGGTTGCTGGTCAGGCCTTACTCCTGTCACATTATTCAGGGTCTTTTTGGCCTCACACTGTAACAAACTGTGTGTGTTTGTCCTGCACAGACACTGAAACTTCAACATGAGGGGATAATGGTGTGACAGGGTGTGTATTTAGCAAAACTATAAGAGTTTCCCTCAGTATAACCATGTACATTTGATGCTTTATATGCTAACAGCAAGCTAACTCAAAAGTGCCTTAAATTGCCAGCTTAAAGGCTGAGCAAAGTAAAACAAAACCTTCTTTTTCTTCTTTTTGGTGTGGGGGTTGTATGCAGTATTTCTGAGAAGTCAGAGCACTCGGGTTGCAAAAACCAAAAAGATTCCTGACATGCCAGCAAACATTAAATACCACTCTGAGTATATTTCATCTAAGATGATACAAACCTAACAAAAATCTCCATAGCAAACACTAAGTTGGGATATTTTACACATCTTTTTCTCAGAGTTTCTATAAAATAGATACTATAATCTATGAATAAGTTACTCATACTATTCGATGAACAGAGTAACATGTTATCATGCACAACAAGACATTCGTTTAATATATACACTGAAATATTTATTGCAAAATATTGTATTGATGCTCTAGTTTTAATAAAAAGCAATATACTGAATAGAACATTCTAAAATAGAAAGATATTTTTCATTAGATCTCTGTTGGTCAGATTTTAGGTTTCTGACACCAATGTGACAAAGAAAATCTTGAAGCAGCAGAAGAAACGTAGCCGCACACAGCCTAATCCAAAATGCTGTTTGATAGTTCAAGTGGTGGTAAAGGGGCATGGCAAGCCAGTGTGGTTGCTATGGAAACCCACAGACCTAAACCCCAGAAAGGCAGCATTTGTGTGATCAGCTCTGCAGAGTGGGGGGAAGTCCTGCCAGGGTTACTCCCAAATATCTGTGTTGAAATAAAGATGAATTCTCTTTTTTCCCTTTAAACTCTGCAGGCCATAAAGCTCTCACCCTGCATCTCAGATTTCCTCATTGCTCACACTCTCATTTAACAAGTGGAGGAAATCATGTTCTTGTCTTATTAAATATGCACATTTAATTTGTTTCCCACTTTCATATTTCAGGAAGTGAAGGAGTTGCTGTCATGGGACTTAATTTACTAACGAGGAGGAAAAGATCTGAAACATTAAACTGCAGCAGCACAGGGAGGTGTGTTCTAGAGCAGCTTTATTTTGTGGAATCGTTTACTTAAATGTGGGTGCATTTCACTTCTCTTTGTACTGGCTCTATCCATCATTATTTACCCAAAGGAGGTTGTTCCATACAAATGGTTGTCTGCTCTTAGTTGGATTAGACTTACATTCATGCCACAAAGCATTAGCAGGTGTTCAAGAAGTGGTCTAAATTACTTAGGTGAGTGTGTTTTGACATGCTTGATTCACCCTAAATTGAGAACTCCAGCTTGAGGTATGAAATGATGGTCAAGAAACATTTAAATACTTTTCTTGTTTCAGGTAATTTAATGAACCACACTGTCTTGTCCAAAAGGTTTCTCTTTTTTCACAGAATTTTACAAGAACATGTGACAGGCAGTTTGATTTGATATATATATATATATATATATATATATGACATCCAAACTATCGTCTCCTACCCCTTGACCGTTCTCTAAAATAAGTCAGATATAAACAGTATACACACACACACACACACATACACACACATTTATATATATGTATATAAGATTTTCTTTCGTCATGTCTTCATAAGCTAAATGGGCAACCAGGATGTCAAACAACACAATCTCTACACGTTTTATTTTTTTTTTACATTTTTTCTGGCAACATAAAACAAACAAACAAACAACAACAACAACAACAAAAACCTACTGTGACAGTTTCACCCTCCAAGTTCCAGCCTCATGTCTTTCCTCTCTTATTGGTAAACCAATTCCCTTCCTCACTTATTGTTTAGTCTGAAAGAGTTATTTTCTAGTCTTGTAGAAAATCTGTTTACCACATTACAAGCCACATTCACCTATACAGCATTTCTTAGTCACTTTTTCAGCCTATGCAATGCTTTTTCTCTAGCAAATACAATTCCATTCAACAATAGACATACCTGGCAGCAACATGGGGCTGAGTATCTTGCCCAATGAAACTTTAACCTAAAATCGGGGGAAGCTTGAGGGGTCGAAGCACCTGCAGACGACCGCTCACCCTCCTTAAACTTAGTGGGCAAATAATTTAATAATTTAATTACAGATTAAGTTCATTCCCTTATTCACTATGTTAGACTGTTGTTTTTCAGCCAGAATGTTATCAGTGAAAAGACCAAAAACCAGCATCTTGGTTTTCATAAAAAACTAGTTCATTTTTATGGTTCAATAATGCTGAATTATATATTCCTCTTTTAAAACAATGTATATCTTTACATTCAGTTAAAGACTTTTTCAAGCAGAGTCTTGCTTATTTTACCAATATATTGTCAATTCATACAGGTGAAACTAAAACAATTAGAATACTAACTTAAAAACTTAATTTATTTCAGTAATTCAACTTCAAAGGTGAAACTAATATATTATATAAATCAAATCAATCTTTATTTATATAGTGCTTTCACACACCAAGGGTTACCCAAAGTGCTGCACAGGTAAAATAACAATACAACCTAAAACATCAAAACAACAATAAAATAAACAATTAAAGAGAAAAGATAGTACAAAGCCTGGCTTTATGATGGTGCTCTCTGGAGTTAAAAGCCAATATAAAAAGATGGGTTTTTAAAAGAGATTTAAATTAATTTAGGGTTCTGGCAGACCTCGCAGAAAGAAGGAAATCATTCCAGCGTTTAGGGGCTGCTGAGGAAAAAGCTCTGTCTCTCTGAGTCATGAGTCCAGTCCTTGGGACCACTAACTGCTGCTGTTCTTCAGGCCAAAAACTATTTTACAGACTTGCTTGGATCTCGCCAGCACGTGGCTGTGGCTAGCTTAACAAGGATATCTTCAAAATGGCAGATTTGTAAGCGTGAAACTATGCTCCAATGAAATGCCATTTGATATTACTTATACTCAAATTTGTTTTGCGAAGTATAAATCATGCTATATCACAACTAAGAGAACTGGAGTGCCTTGCTCTGTTAGCTTAAGGCTCAGTTGCCTTTAACAATGCCTCTGTTGCCGGTGCCATTACATGTGCATAGTTAAGTTCTTGTTAATGGTCCTTGCAAATATATTATTTTCTATTTTTTTAACAGAGTTAACTGGAAACCCTTATTTTTGTTGCATTCACATTACTGCAAACACACATGAAGGCTTTTGTAGTAAAAGTACTGTATTAAAAACGAATTAAATATTAAAATGTAATGTGGTAGAGCGCTTATGCCTGCTATATCCCAGATTATTTATTTGCTATTAGATTAATCTTTGTTGATGCAGTGGATGAAGGAATTTTAGTTTGGTAACATCATATATCAGGGATCACCAGATCCAGTCCTCAAGGGCCAGAATTCATGTGGAATTCAGATAGCGCTCTGCAGCAACACACCTGACTCAAATGAAATGGCTCATCAGTTGCATGTAAAGTTCTGCACAAGCTTGTTAGTGACCTATCAATGGAGCAACAAACTTATGCTATCTTGGGGTCATGGCTCAAAAAGTTTGTAAACCAAATTAGATTTAGTTAATTAGTTAGATGATGTGTCACGGCCTGCCAGAGTACCCAAAAAGGAAACCATGCAAACTAATGAAGTACAATTTACCCAGGCTATTGAAGCTCTAGTTCAGGGCTTTTCAATGCAAAATCAGGTGTGTAAGAGCAGAGAAACATCAAAAACCTGGACAGGAAACAGGAAAGATTTCTGGCCACTTTGAGTGAGCATCGACTACAATGAGAAACATTTTGTCCATGAATGGCCCAGCATAGTCTACATGATTGCGTTGCAATGGGGGGGATGGCCACTCCCAAGTGTGTACAGGTGCTGTCTGAGGCTGGCGTAGTGCTTGCTGGCAGCCACTGCAGGATTTGCCCAAGTTCTCTATGTCGCAGTCTATGCCTTGGCCACCAAACTTTTCATCTTGACCACACCAAGGTGTCCATCATGTTGTGAGTCTAGCACCCTAGTATGCAGCTTTGGCGGCAGGATGACACATGTTCCTTAAGTCATACACTTTGGATAAGACTGGGTCTCGGTTAGTTTCTTGTTGCACCTGAGCACTTGTGATGAGTAGTGGTTCCATTTGTGCAAGATGGAACACAGTAGCAGGATCAGTGGTATTTTCAGTGTTTCAGTGTTTTTAATCTGGATTTCCATGTAGTTATGTCTTTAAATTCAATGGTGTAGGTATGTGCACCTAGGAACAAAGCCCATTGCTGCAGCTGGCTGCTGCCTTGATTAGGATACCTTTCTGAGGGTTAAAAAAGGACACTAGAGGATGGTGGTCTGTGATCAGGGTGAAGTGTTTCCCTTACAAATATTGATTAAACCTCCTCATTCTCCACACTAGACTGAGAGCTTCTCTGTCTATCTGTGCATAATTCTGCTTGGCTGCATTTAGGGACCTGGAAGCAAAAGCAATAGGTTGTTCAGATCCATCAGTCATTTTGTGAGATAGCACAGCACCGATGTTATATGGTGAGGCATCGCAGGCAAGGCGAAGGGGAAGATTTGGTTCAAAGTGTATCAGCACCTCCTTTGATGTAATAAGCTGCTTCGCATTGTTGAAAGCTTCCTCACAGTCATTTGTCCTTTTCCATTTGACATTTTGTTGCAGCAAGGGGTTCAGAGGGTGAAAGACAGTTGAAAAATTTGGTAAAAACTTGCAGTAATAGTTATTTAAACCCAAGAATGAGCGCAGCTGACTCACATTCTCCAGTTTGGGTGTATTCAGGATTGCATCAGTTTTGTCCTTGGTTTTTTTAAAGTCCAGGTTTGTCGATCTTTTGTCTGCAGTACTCAATGGCATCTTGAAAAAATCTCACATTTGTTTTTGTTTGCCCTTAGGCCATATTTTTCTAGCATGGCCAGTACTGCTGCTAGGTTAGCCAAATGAGTCTCCCCATCAACACCTGTAACAATTATGGTAAATGGTCCCTATTTTTATAGCGCTTTACTGTACCTGGGATGATATCCAAAGCACTTTACATTATACATCACATTCACCCATTCACACACACATTCAAACACTGATGGTGGAAGCTGCCATGCAAAGTGCTCTACCACAACCCATCAGGAGGAATTTGGGGTTCTGCGTCTTGCTCAGGGACACCTCGACATGAGCTCAACAAGTGGCGCATCGAACCCTCAACCCTCAGGCTACAAGACGGCCACTCTACCCACTGAGCCTCGCCGCCCCATTGTGTCATCCAAAAAGCATTGCATCCCTGGAATGCCTTGTAGTACTTGATCCATGGCACGTTGCTACACAGCCAAATACCAGCCTGTTGTACTGGTATAGGCCCTTGTGTGTGTTCATCACTAGATACTTCCTGGATGCTTCCTCTACTTCCATCTGTAGATATGCCTGGGTAGGTCGAACTTGGAAAAGTTTTTGCCACCTGCCACTGGTGCAAATATATCTTCTATAAGTGGAAGGGGATACTGGTCTATGTGGAGAACCGGGTTCTCTGAAACATTGTCACTAATTTTCTTACCCACTGGTACTATTGGTGTAGCCAAATTTGACCATTCTATCTTGGTGAGTATTCCTTGCTCTTCCAAGCGCTGGAGCTCTGCTTCCACTTTGGGGCGTACAGCATAAGAGACAGGGCGAGCCTTGTGAAACCTTGACTTTGCATCATCCTCCAGTATAATCTGTGCGTTAATATTTTCAGGGTGCCAATTCCATCCTTAAATGCCTGTGCGTGCTAATCCAATAGCTGTTTACGTCTTTCATCCACAGAATGTGTTTCAGGGCCTGATGCCTGTCTCATTGATTTAATTTCTTTCCAGTTGAGGTAAATGTGCCTCAGCTAGTCACATCCTAATAATGGCACACCTCCATTTTTCCGAACATGAAGTTCCAAATGCCATTTACTTTTATCATATTCCACTTTTAGTTTCCCCATGGGAGTTACTCTCTCCTGTGTATGTTTTCAATCTCATTGAGGTGTTTGAGTTTGAGATTTGGAAATTTGTCCTTGTAGTCCTTATATGAGATCAGTGAGAGAGCGGATCCAGTATCCAGTTCCATCTGTAACTCAACACCCTGTACTTTTGGTGTAAGCCTTATCACCTCATTATCTTTCTCTTGTATTTTGTACAGCTCAAGGCATGCCAAGTCTTCCTGAGAATCATTTGAGTCTGTCTCATTTACTTCATGCATCGTCCTGTCTCTTTTCCACATTTTATGCTTTTTTTCATCATACAGCTTTAGATTAGATTAGATTAGACTTTATTATCTCACAGTGGAGAAATTCACTTGTTATAGCAGCTCTTGTTACAGAATAAAGTGCAAAAAGCAGACAGAATAAGGTGAACATGCATCACAACAAGAAGGTGCAATATAAATTATTTACAAGAGAAGAAGTCTAAGAAAAGCAAAAAATATGTAGCATTATAAATATAAAATATATATATATATATATACTAATAATAATATATAATAATATATAATTGACAGTGCAAGAAAACAACCTCACAGACTATATACATATTTATATGGTGATGGTGGGATATGAAGAATATGACGATATTGATAATGGGGGGTATTGCACAGTAAAATATAAATAAATATTGCACAGTATTATGACTATACAGATAAGTTGTACAGTCTGACAGCAGTGGGAATGAAGGACCTGTGGTAGCGCTCCTTCCTACACTGAGGGTGTCTCAGTCTGCTGCTGAAAGAGCTGCTCAGCCCCTCCACAGTCTGGTGCAGCGGGTGAGAGGTGTTGTCCATGATGGATGTGAGCTTGGCCAACATCTTCCTCTCACCCACCTCCTCCACAGAGTCCAGTGGGCAGCCCAGGACAGAGCTGGCCCTCCTGATCAGCTTGTTCAGTCTCTCCCTGTCCCGGTCAGTGCTGCTCGCTCCCCAGCAGACAACGGCGTAGAGGACAGCAGAGGCTACCACAGAGTCATAAAATGTCCTTCGCAGAGGCCTGCATACTCCAAAGGACCTCAGTCTCCTCAGGAGGTGGAGGCGACTCTGGCCCTTCTTGTACAGGGTGTCTGTGTGGTGTGACCAGTCCAGTTTATTGTTGAGGTGAACACCCAGGTACTTGAAACTGTCCACCAGGTCAATGTCCTTCCCCTGGATGTTCACCGGTGTGTGGGGTACTGTCCTTCTCCGGCAGTCAATCACCATCTCAGGTGGTTGCGCTCACACAAGTCCACAAAGTCCATGATGACTGACCGGTACTCCAGCTCGTTCCCCTCAGACACACAGCCCACAATGGCTGAGTCGTCAGAGAACTTCTGGAGATGACAGCTGCTGGTGTTGTAGGTGAAGTCCGAGGTGTAGAGGGTGAAGAGGAACGGTGAGAGCACTGTTCCCTGAGGGGTCCCCGTGCTGCAGACTACCACCTCAGACACACAGTTCTGCAGACGCACGTACTGTGGCCAGTTGGTGAGGTAGTCGATGGTGTTACAACCCAGCTCACGGTTATAACAAATCAATGCCGAACAACCAAGAAAACCAGTTATAATTATTCATTAAACCAAAATTAAGACAAAATAATTTAACCATGAAGTGTGATTGTCTGCAATATCAGTAATGTCAGTGCATGCTTGGTTGTGTGTATAAATATAATGAATGCAGTGTTGTATGATGTAGAACTAAACCAAACACAACAACGAGGTGCAGCGGCACAGGTGCGGCCTGGGAGCGGAGCAAGGAAAGAAGAGAGTGAGGCCGATCGTAGGCAGGTCTTTTATACGCACCGCCGAATACCCCAGCTGCACCTGCACACAAACATAATTAATGAAACACAGCCACAAAGCAGAAGGGGTCGTAACAATGGTCCACGCAGCTAATTTTCCATCCACTCCAGCTCCATCCAATTTCCCCCGCAGCAGCGCTGGATGGTGTTGAACGCACTGGAGAAGTCAAAAAACATGACTCTCACGACGCTCCCAGCGGTCTTCAGGTGAGCCAGCGCCCTGTGCAGTAGGTAGATGACAGCATCATCCACCCCGATGTTTGGCCTGTAGGCAAACTGCAGCAGGTCCATCGCGGTGCACACCATGGAGCGGAGGTGGCCGAGGATGAGCCTCTCCATGGTCTTCATCCATGGGGGGGGGACAGAATCAAATCTGTTAAAAAACAGATTTAAAAAATTGGCCCAGCGCTGGTCTCCATCAGTTGTCCCTCTGGCACCGCTCTGTCCAAATCCAGAGATCTCCTTCAGCCCTCTCCACACGTCCCGCGTGTTATTCTGCCTGCATGGCAGGTTATATGTTTTTGTTCCCATGACACAGCAACTTTCCTTCCATCCTCATCTTTGTTAGCCACACAATACTGCTCAAATCTCTCCATGTATATTATCCAGTGCTCAGTGGTGTGATCAAAACAGTCCATTTGTCCAACACCTCCCGACATTTTCTCGGTGTCTTTAATAAGCGTCCTTAGAAAATGAATATTACTCACCCGTCCTCTCCACCGTCTGTTAGCTAGACGGCGTGTAGTTAGCATTCACACGGCGTGTGCAATAATGTGGCATCTTCACCTTTTCGTCGCATTAACGATAAATATTGAACTCAAAGTTGCCTCTCTGTTACTGAAGCTAGGATATATTTATCTTGTTTCTATCTAGGCTTTGTAAGTCAAATCCAGTTACAGCTTCATTTGGTGGACATGGGCTTCTTTCCACTGCCTGGAAGCGAAAGACATATTACAAAAAACATTTTAATATTGTAGAACCTGTAGAGTTACTGCTTGACTCCCAAAACAGGAAATCATTCCAGTATGTCTCTATACTAAAATCTTTACAGCAGATCTTAAGCTGTCAAACATTACTTGATAGAGCAATCAATTTGAAATCACTCCATCACATTCAGTCAGATAAAATTGTCTACAATTAATTTTATGATAGTAGTTATTACAAAGAAAATGTGCAGTTGTCAAAGGAATGTGCCTTTAACTTATTTTGTATATAGATTTTGAAATCTGTAATCCTCTGGGCAGCGCCAAGAAAAAACAATTTGTGAAGATTTGTGAAGTGTCATAGCAACATAGTGAAGATGTCAAGTGTTATGGTTTTGAAACTGTATTAAGATCTTTACTACATTATCTTTGGAAAAGCAAGGACTGCATCGCTAAGTCAGGGAAATCTTTGAAAGGCTTTGTTTATTGTGTAGTTGCAGACAGTCTTGGGCCATACAGTATTGCAGGTATCTTGGAAAATATTTCAGGCAAGTATATTTGCAGATTTTGTACAGCAGAAAACACTGACTTTCAAACTAAGAAGCAGGGAGAGTCATATCGCTCATCAACTAGTCATTTTGGTGTAAAAGGGAAGTGTGTGCTATCAGTAAATCTGTCTTATTTTAGTGTGACTGAAAGTTTTCCCCGAGATATAGCTCACAACCCTTTAGGGATTATCCCTGTAGAGACTGCCCTTTGTCTTAGTGTATTAATTTCCAAGAAATATTTTAATTGTCTAATTTGAATGAAGCTATTAGAGCTTTTCCATTTAAGTGCTCTGAAAAAACCAATTGTCCCCATCTTGTGCCTCTCAACTGCACAACAACTGGAGGAAATGGACATGAGAATTGGAGCCTTTAGAGATTTCTTCCTCTTCTGCCAAAATATCTTCTAACGAACCAGTGTGGCAAGTCCTGTGTGAATTAAAGGACATTGTAGAACTTGTTGTTGCACCTTCTCACACTGAAGACTATTTCCTATCTTGACTTCAAGATAACTGAACACAGGACCATACCCCAAGTGGTTTTCCTATATGAAAGGATTCTTCCCAAACATCATTACTTGGAACATTATCCATTGTTGATACGCCAGTTTGGCCCTCTTGTTTCACTATAGACTATGATATTTGAAGCTAAACACTGCTTCTTCAAAAGAGTTATCTGCCATATGAACTGCTATAAAAATGTACTGTATTCTTTAGCTCAAAGGCACCAGTTCCACACTGCACATAATCTGCACATCTCTAGATTTTCTAGGCCAGTGTTGGATGTTCCAGATGTTTCCCTTGATGTACTTAATGAGGACATTGCATTGGCTGTGAAACAGAAACACCCACATATGGACACTGTTAACATGGGCTTAAATGATAGGAATGGAATGATTGTTGCTCATGGGTTGCTTGCTGGACTCCCTGAGTTTTGTGAAATTTTCATTGTCCAAAAAATGGATGCCTGGTACCTGGAACATATTCATGCTTTTGACTTGATCATATCAACTATTAAAGACTTAATTTAACTTTCATTAAATTTTCATTTCCTTTGCTTTGTGTGTTGGGGTGGATGAACTGTCGGATCCCTATCCTCTGGCTCACTACATGGTTGGTGGACATTGCCTCGTCTCACCGAAGAGATACATACATGCATAAGGTTGTGTATTTACAGATGAAGAGAAATTCTAAACTGTTTGACATTTTTCATAAATATCTCTTGTCAGAATGTGTCACATGGCAGCGGGGGTGAGGACCCAAATGCAGACTGATGAGGCAGAAGACAGACAAATGCAATTATCCAGGGTTTCATTTCAAAGCTCAAGGTAACTGATACAGAGTGAACATGACGAAAACAACAAATCTGGCCCAGAGTAAGAGAAACCAAGTGGTATATATACAGGGGACTACTAAGAGGGAACAGGTGAAGTGAGTGAGCAATCAGACCAGGTGAACTAACGAGCCAGAAACAGAAAACAGAGAACACACAAGGGAATGAACAAAACTGTAAAAAAAACTAAATATGACAGAACTAAGAACATAACCTATGAACATGACAGAATGCAATTTTTTTTAAAAAATGAACACATGAAATTTTGTAGTTTTTTGTGACGCTTGTCTAATCAGATTTTCTTTTAACATGTGATAAAGCAACAAATTTAGAATTTTGTATTTCAAAGCTGAACACCTTAGACTTTAATAAATAGGAGTTTCATGTTAATTAATTACACAAAACATTAGTATATTTTTCTTATGAATACAATTTGTTTGAATCTTTAATGGGAACATTTAAAATGGCTCAGATAGCCGGTTAACTAAGAAAACATGTCAGTTTAAAAGGTGTTCTCTAAAGATGGTAAAAGTAAATTAGAATTAGTTTGTGCATTTTGAGGAACAGTTTCTGTATTTGAAATCAGTCTAACAAGTTGAAAACACAGGGAATCATTCCTTATGAGGAAATAATACTTTTTTCCCTCTATTCAGAAAAGATCAATGTGGCCGGGGAGAGTGAAGTCTGGGCTTCCCTGCTTACGCAGCTGCCCCCACAATCCGACCCTGGTTAAGCAGAAGAAAATAGATATTGTTATTGTTATTATCATTAATGTTGTTTTTCTTGTTGTTATTATTCAACATCCCAGTGTAGGAAAGTTAATCTAACGTTGGGAAAAACCAGTGATGCGGTCTAACACGTCTGGCATCACACAGCTGAAGGTTGGCTGTGATATCTCTGACCTGTCAGCCGGTTCCATCTGGAAAGTTGCCAGAAAACACAGTTAGCACCTGCAGAGGGACTGGCACGGCCTGGTTCCTCCTGGTGGTCTCTGGAATGCCGGGCCCAACGTATCACAGAGGTCCAACATCACAGCACACAGCAGTTGGAACCGGTTCCTGAGCCATGCAGTAAGTCTTGCTGGTCTCAGAAAATCTGCTAACCCCGGAGTCTCCCTCCATATCGTCCAGCAGGGCAGCCGTTTTATATCCAGCAGCTATAGGTGGGAAATACCCTGATTGTAGCCTGACTGATGAGCCGGTTTCCACGGCAACCATGTTATTTTAATAGTAATTATTATTAATCTGTCTGGAGTATGCTGGCAGCAGACTGTAGCCTTATTTAGCTGAATGGATTTTATTTCATGGAAGTTTTGTTTCACTATGACAGAAGATGTTTCACTGGTTGAAGTTCTCATTAATAACATCTCCCTTTCTCTGGTAAATCCTGATTTATTTATTTATTTTTTTATTTGGTGAGTGAGTACTCTTAGGAGTGTTAATATCAAGTGTGCCTATTTATTTTTGCAAACAGCTTTATATCTAACATGTGGTGTGAAATGTAATATCTGATTTTGAACAAATGTCTCACATTTCACATAATTTCTTTGGTTTTATTCTGCACCGTTGGTGTCGCAGTTTCCGTTTCTCCAGACTTTGTGCGTACGGCATGATCAGAGTAGCTGTGGAGGTAGGGACATTCTCCCGCCAATGTTGTTGTTGTTTTTTATTAATCCCAGAAGTTGACTACAATTGGGTTACGTGGTTTTTGCAACTTCGCCAGCTTTAGAAATGAGGCACCTGAACCCCACTGAGAATCTTTGAAATGTGCTGGAGAAGGCTTTGACCTGTGGTCGGACTCTCCACTGAATGGAAATAAATCTTGTGATGTTGCAGAAGCTTACTGAAACAATGACACAGAGAAGCTGCTGGAATCAGAGATAAAGGAGGTCCAGCCACATATCAGAGTGGCACCTGTTTTTTTGGTGACTACTTTTTGTCTGGCCAAGCAGTTCGTTTAAAAGACCTACTTGGTAACTTTTTGACCTTAAGACTCTGCATTCCGGACTCATTGTGATGATGCAGTGACGTCTACTATGTGCATTTATGAAGCTGACCCGCGTCACATGCTAGCAAGCAGATGTAAAGAAACTGGCCCTTTTGAACGCACACCATGGCTGATTCAGCAAAGAACCGTTAGAAGACATTATCGGAGGAAGACAGAAAACAAAAGAAAGCCACAGACAGAACAAGAGATTAGACAAGATTCAATATAAGACTGTTTTTGGGAAAATGGCAAAAGTTAGTTAGTGTAGCTGAGGATTTTTCAGTGAATGTCTTTCCTAGTTCAGCAATAAGATGCTACATTCTGCACATACAACAGTAGGGCTGCATTGTAAAAATACATACATAGCAGGCCCCAAATGGTAGAGCAGTTCTTTCTACATCAACAAATAGAGATAAAAAAAACTTCAGATCTGCAGCAGCTGGTTTTACTGCTTCCATGATCAGTAATACAGCAATAAATAAATCACTAGCTCCAGATTTAAATATGATTATAAATCAAAACACGTCAATACTAGAAACTGGAAACTTTTCAAAGACTTGAATGTTTATTTGCTGCACGATCCGCCTCCTCCTGCAGAACCACCTCCTCTGTCAGGGCCTCTGTTAATCATTCTGTCCCACATGGAGGCTCATCACAGCTGCCCTCCTTTTTATATCCACTCTCTGATAGAAAGGTTGTGTTTTTGGGACCTACTCAACCATAACAGCCTCCTCAGCCTCCCTGCAGCTGCTGCAGCCGTTCTCAGGCCGGAAGAGAAGGCGAGCACAGATAAGGCGTCTTTATCTGGTTCCCTGAGGGAGGTAGGTTAAGTTTAAGGTGAAGGTTTGACATGGCGGCTCGTCTGCTTGCTTTAG
The DNA here is from genome assembly GCF_017639745.1 of Melanotaenia boesemani. NCBI lineage: Eukaryota > Metazoa > Chordata > Actinopteri > Atheriniformes > Melanotaeniidae > Melanotaenia > Melanotaenia boesemani. Next base: position 23,786,843 of record NC_055696.1, on the reverse strand, counting down.
CTGCTCCCACCCTCCCCCTCCACCACTTCCACCACCTCCTGATGTGAGGCTGAAGCTCAGTCCCTGATCTCCATGTCCCTGGGCTCATTCCTGACGGCCCCCACTGCTCCAGCTTTAATGAGAAAGATGAAAGAGGTGCAGTCAGGGAGAATACCCGGCCCTCCTCCTCCCCTGTACCACCCGATTCACTTTGCTCCTCGTCCTCGCCCACCCTCGCTCTCACTGGCCCTCCAGCACTAACTCCTCCAACACTTTTTGCTGGGATGGGGGACGGAAGCTGGTTTCTATTTTAAATTTTTCAGGTATTATTCCCTCTGATCTTATGTGAAAATTTCTTCCATTTGTGTCTCTACTATGTTTAAATCATAAAGCGAAGGAAAGCCAGCACTGTTGCAAGTTCTTTTTCTTCCCTCCTTTTTCACAAGATCCTTTGTTGTCAGTTGTACATTGATGGGGATGCTGGGGTAATGGAGCATTTATTATTCTGTCATGCAGTCATATTTTTGCATGTGTTAATATAAAATTTAAATGAATCACCTCTCTGTCTTTTCCCTGCATAAAGTGCCACAAAACTAAACATATCAGGATTTTATTAGAATCCACATCACTATCACTATATATATACATATCCCCAGAGTGTTTTGTCAACATTATCTATCATCTTTTGAAATTACAAATCAGTCCACAAGTGTCCTCTCATCAATTAACTTTACCTTTAAAAACCCATTATTGTTAAACATTTAAATGGAATTAAGATCACCGAACTCTTCTTTAGAGATGAGGTCTAACACTAAAACATGGACCACTACTTGGATGCGAGACCAGCATCCCACTTGAGCTTAATTATTGCCACGGTGGAAGGCACAGTGAACTAAATCTGAACAGTAATGATTCAGTTCGGCACTCAAGAGTCCCGCATTAGGTGAAGTGTAAAACCCATAGAGCATGCAACTCATGGTCCAGAGTCAGCTCTTAGGTTCAATGCCTCCACCTTGTGGTCTTGTTATGTATTGCAATGATTTACTGAAATTTGTCTAATGTGCAGATTAAGAACTGAAGAATTTCTCTGCAATGACTCATGTTGGAAGCACATTAGCTTAACAGTGGAGGATAGACCAAGACATGTTATAGGTCAACACTGTCTGTTTAACTTATTTATTTTAATACTGTTGCAAATGCATTTCCCCCCCTTTAATGAGTGTTAAAAAAGCTGCCACAGTGAAAACTATCAACACAAAAGCATGCAGAGGAGTGATTTATTCAGCAAAGAACTTTCTGGAAGGATAACAGACATGGATGCATCTGAGTAGCAAACTACAGATGTTCTTAAAGGTTTCCAATTCAATGAACAGTTCTTAAATCACTAACACGTCCTGAAAGGAGTTGGACATCTGCATGAGGCAGATAATCCTACTGTAGGTCAACGGTCCACAAAGACGACGGTCATGACAGAAAAAACTTCTGTTTCACATGTTTTCTGTTCTCTGAATGGGAGGCATCTTTGGCCATTTCATCCTGGTCGCTGTCCGAGTCTCATGCCTTCTTTGACTTTTCCTGGTTGTTCATGTATTTCTGGTAAACAACCCTCAGCGTGGTGAAGAAGTTTCCCAGGAAGAGCACCATGTAAGAGCAGCCGCACATCACAACCTAAATCACAAGGTTCAAAATTTTAAAGAACTTAATGGTGAAAATGTTAAACAAGCTCCTGTGTATATTTGTTTACTGAAATAAAACCTTCAGTATGTTTTAAACAGAACTAGAGAAGGTGCACATGAACAGAAGCTAGTTTAAAGTTTTTGTGAAAAAACAAGGCAGATAATGAAAAGGCTAACCAGCTAATATGTGCAAAAGTAAGTAAATAAATAAATAAATAAGGATTTTTTTTTTCTCCTAGTAATAAGCGTTTTAATGCCTTTTGAATTATTAAACAGTATCCTTCAGTTTACCTCAAATATCCTGTCAATGTGAGTTTAAGCATGAACTGCATAGAGCAGCAGCTCCTGCTGGTTTGCACATGTGCAGTGAGACATATTTAGGAAAATGTTCCGAGAGCCGATGTTTTTCACTGGGATTTTACAGGTTTTTGGTGAAAGATCAGATCATTTTTAGAAGAACAAACCTGCCACTCTTTACATTCTGGGAGCTGAAACATCCTGAAGAGAGTCATGCTGTTGTAGAGCTGCCAGAACTGGAACCAAAACAAAACATCAACAATGATATTATACCACTACTTTTGGAGCCATGCTGTCTTTTTTTTTTTTTTTTATCCTTTTATTAATTGAAATCTAAGTATTTTTTTCTATGTATTCTGAAGAAACAATATTTTCCTACCTTTACTTGAATAAAATCTATATTAATAAACCACTAATGTCAATATTAAGGCAATAGCTACTCACATGACCAAAGAACAGGAAAGGAAGGAGGAAGGTCAGGCCTCTCCACATCCAGGACTGGAAACCCTCTGAAAACCAGCTGAGTCACTGAGCTGTCATTTACTTTATCTGGCACAGTTATTCTGCTCTGATGTAAACATATCACAGTCAAATGAGAGCAAACAACCATGCAAGAGGCTAATATTCATAACGTGGCCACCATACAAGAGAAAAGGTCAGCATTATCCAGCTCAAAGCTCTTTCTAAGAGGGACACGGATGAATTACGTAATTAAAACATACACAGACACAAAAGACGCAACAACTACAGCCTGAACCCCGAGCAGAAGCACTTCCATGTGAAACACTGCTTAAGTTGCTGGTCAGGCTCGGGTTCAAAGCTTCTCTGGAAGCTTTGAAATCAAACTTTAAAAATCACTTTTCATGCATAAGAACAGCACAAAGTGATTCACATGATAAAAACAACTGTTTAAATAATAAAAACACAAACACACCCAAAGTTTATTAAAAACCTAATCAAAGCACATTTGATCATATTCTCATTCACAGCTCAAATCAAGCTATAACACCAAATAAGCCCCATAAAAAAAAATAATAAAGATGTCCTGAGCTAAGTTAATTCTTCAGTCATTACTCGGGTTCATTTGTCATCTTTAGGTGAGAATGTTTTTTTTTTTAAAGCACACTCTTTTCCCGGTGAGAGGGTTCTACACCCGCACTTTCCTGTATTCTTTTTTAAACTTATCCTGCACCAACATGTCTGCTCTAGAGGATCTCTGGTCGTCTCTGTTTGTGCTGCAGCTGCTTTCTTCCTCTCCTCTCATGTTGCTCTGTGAATCATGATGGCTGTCGGTGGTCAGCTGATCACTGCTGATCGGCTGGTTCTCTCTTGTTGCATGTGTTTACTGTTCAGCTGAGAAGGAGGAAACTAGCGGTTCATGGTTTACACCATCACATATTTACCTCAAAGTATTGTTTTTGGCAGGACCTTCTCTAACACAGTAGCTGGCTGGTGGTAGACAGGGTTTATACTTCAGCTATGCAGGGGTGGGTTTAGAAAAGATCTGATGGGGGCCAGGCAGGAGCACTGACTGACGTTTTTAGGTCTAGATTTTTTTAAATATTGAACTGATTATTACAACTAAAGTGATCAAAAAAGTGAAGAAAAACTTGTAAAACAAACAGCCAATTATTTATTTTATCAACAGGTTTTTACTTTGGATGATGCTGCTGTAGGACTTTTCTCTGCTGCACAAACATCTACACTTCAATGATAAAAGGAAAACTAAGTTTCTTCATCAATGTTGGCTGTTTAACTTCAGTCATCACGTCTGCTGGTTTTATGACAGAAATTATCACCATGGAGACAGTTGGTGAGATGATGATATATGAATTCAGAATTGTGATTTAGAACAGGGTAGAGATGATTTAGAACAACATATAGAAGTACATTACATGCTGCATTTACTGACCCTTGGACATCTGACGTTTACCCAAGGGAAGGTCAGTTAACAGTAAAGATTTGTAGCATCGACTCGTTCTGTTGATACAACACAGTAAAAACGGGCAGATTTCAGGCATAGCTGCAATTAATCATGATTAATTTTTAAGCTGTGATTTATTATGATTAATTCATTTGAAAGCTGTGATTAATCTGATTAAAATTTTTAATCATTTGACAGCCCTAATATCTATAAGCATGTTTTTTTGTTTCTTTCACATCCCCTATCTTTTCTCTTTTTGTATATAGTATTTTTGCATCTTATAGTTTCATTTTAGTATTTTTTTTCTCTGACACTTATGCTGCACACTGTAACACTGAAATTTCTCAGTCTGGGATTAATAAAATACGTCTAATTTAAGCAGTTAGAAAATTAGTGGCAGTGAGGTGCAGGAAGTTATATTTGTAAAACTATAAGTAAGTATGGTGAAATCAGCTGTAGACACAGACTTTAGTTTGGCTTCAGTGCAAACCAGAGCGTGATGTCCATGTCCAAGACTTGCATGCCTGGACCTGAAATCTACAGCCAGTGCGGGTAAAACCAACCACGTCAGAGCTCTCTGATGGGCAAACTGGGACTCACTCAGTGCTCGTGTGAAGATACTGCATATGAAGATGCACTCCCATAACACCAGTATATACCAGTATATCTCTGCATTCTTTCATGTACCACAGATACAAACTGTATGTGTGAAGAGAAACTTCAGCCTGGCTCACCGACTGTTAGGTCCATGTTGTGTCTTTCTCCCAGCGCTCTGAGTCGGTACAAACAGCCACTCTGGTAGTAGTACTGGAGGAACTGGACGAAGTCTACTTTGCAAACAGAACAATGAGATAAACAAACCCATGCAGATGTGACTTTGCAGCTGGATTCATCCCAACTTATTCTGATCTGTCATAAACATCACACACAGACTCTCCACTATGATTTCACAGCAGTCTGAAGATGGATATATGCTGACACTGGTATAATATTATTAATAAAGTGGCTTTGTGTTTGCAACTGATGTTTGATCCAAGCCTTATAAATATATATTTTATACCCATCAAAACTTTTAGAGTAAAATGCATTAATCAGAAAATACTGCCGGCCCAATTAGAGGCTCTTAACCTTTTGATTTCTGGCATATGTCATGTTTGGCTAAGGCCGTGGTAAAAAACTAAATGTGACCTCCTGAGGCCCCACAAGTTGTTAGAATGAAATATGATTTCAGATTTACACAAGAAAAGGTATGGTTATCCAGCATGGAAACATCTTCTGTCCATCACATCATAAAAAAAGTGTTGCTGGGATGAAAAGCTATGATAACTGGCTGATAATCTTATGTTTCATTATTTAAGCATGTAGACTGGGACACAGCTAGAATGTCTTACTTTGGTAGAGGTTGTAGGTCAGGAACTGGTTCCTGAACATTTGGTAGAGAGAGCCCTCAGGCCTGCAAACCAAGACTAAATCAGCTTGGAATTGTAAATATTGAAGAACAAGGTGTTTGTAGAGTTTTCTTTACATTTTCTCAGCTGTAAAAAATCTAAAAAATTACCCACCAAGTGAGCAAGACTCCAGACAAGAAGGTCGACACGTAATGATGGAAAACCCACCAACCTTTGATCCTGGAAAAAAAACAAAAGAGGCTCAGATAAAAGAAGCAAGACTGGATGTAGTTCTGCTGGACTACAGTCACATGTTGACAAAAAACCCCCAGAAGACCACAAAAAGGTATTTTTGTGAACCATAAGAGGTGAAGAAGCTGCATATAAGACCTACATGACAAACTTTCACAGACCTTGAGCCGTTGCTGATGAGGATGCTCTCCCGGATGGTCAGTGTGCAGTAGTACCACACCAACAAGAAGTTAAACAGGGCGTCCAGGACTCTGAGACCGGATCAACAAGGCTGATTATCATGTTCCATCACAACGTCATCAAAATCCATTTATCTGGCTTGGAGGAATTTAATCTGATATCTCCAAACTGCTTTGAAATAAACAACCATTGAGTTGGCTGGTGGTAGACAGGGTTTATACTTCAGCTATGCAGGGGCGGGTCTAGAAAATTTCTGAAGGGGGCCAGGCAGGAGCACTGACCAGGAAAAGGGGGGCACAAATGAGACTGTTTTTAGGTCTAGATTTTATGAAATACGGAACTGCTTATTACAACTAAAGCCATAAAAAAGTGAAGAAAAACTTGTAAAACAAACAGCCAATTATTTATTTTATCAACAGGTTTTTACTTTGGGTGATGCTGTTGTAGGACTTTTATTACAAGACTTTTGTCACACAGCTTCTTCAGGACGCTGAACTCTCTCCCTGCTCTGCCCCCTTCCACACACACACACCCTAAACTCTGACGTCCCCCATCAACCCCTGAACTTTTACCCCCTCAAAAACAAGCACACAGGCTCTTTAACCACTTTAACCAGACCATCAGCTAACTCAGTCTGCTGTTGCACTATAATCATAAACATATGTTGCACTGACTTTAATTTGCCCTCTTTATCATTGTGTTTTATTTACTTAGCGATAGTACTTGTTTTGTTTGTTTTGTTTATTAGGTTATATTTTTGTATTTCATTACACCAAGGCTTGAGAGAACCATAATTTCAATTCTCTCTTTGTCCTGTACATGCTGCAGAACTGACAATAAAGTTGACTTTGACAGTAGCATTTGTGGAAGCTACTTTTCTGTCTGTGATTGATTATGGTGATATATTGTACATGCATGCTGCATCCTCAATCTTACGTCATGTTGATTCAGTGTACCATGCTTCACTACGATTCATTACAAACTCCAAGTCCCTAACTCATCGCTGCATTCTTTATGATTTAGTTGGCTGGACATCTCTCAAAATTCGTAGACAACAGCATTGGTATATTTTCATTTATAAAGCAATACTTGGCAAACTCCCGCTATACCTCTGTAACCTCCTCTCTGTTTGCTCTAATACCTATCAGTTACGCTCCTCAAAGCGGTTACTATTTAATGTTCCCAGAGTTGCAACAGAATTGGGAAAAACTGCATTCTCCTGTTCAGCACCTTGGGGATGGAATAATCTACAGAAAGATTTTAAACTAGAAACACTTACGTCCATAAATGAATTTAAAGCTCCCATAAAGAATGTGGTGATGGAGACATGTGCTTGTTTTTTTTTTTTTTTTAGATGTTTTTATGACTATGTACTTGTTGTCTTACTATGAAAATGTAAATTATTATAATATGTATTCTGCATTTACTTTGGGCTTTGGCTGCTACATTGGCCAGGTCTCTCTTGAAAAAGAGATTTTGAATCTCAGTGGGACCTCCTGGTTAAATAAAGGTTTAATAATATGTGTGTGTGTGTTCACTCAGCAGAGGTGTGGTGAAATTTCACCTGTAGCTGAACAGGAAGCGACATGTGAAGGAGAAGATGAAGAGGAGGACGGTGAGGACCAGTTTAAACTTCTCATACTCGTCTTTGTAGGCAAATCTGAAACAAGCAGAGGGTTGTTGGCATGGAGGTCATGCAGCTGCACGTGAGACGTGCACATATAACTCACTTTGCCTGCTTGTTGAGGAGCGTTACGTTGACGTTTCCTAAAACAAGAGTGAGATATAACCTAAAGAGGAAGAGGCGTCCGTCACTCATCAGGCTGAAGCTTTTTAATAAAGATAATGTAAATAATTTATACCCATTTTTCTTTGGCAGAAAAGCTTCCATTTCACAGAAAGCACTCGCTTTGTCTTTGATGGACTCTTGGATTTCTGCGATGGAATCCATCTCCTCTGGACTTAAGTTTGGTGTTGGATGGTTTTCTTTGCATCTAATCACAAAGGAGACATTTTAATAGCAGATTGGTACAAAATCATCAACAAGACTGATAATTACAGCTTGTCCCTTTTCTTTAAGGGGACATGCCCCCCAATAGTGCTGCAATGATTATGATCGACAAAAAATACATAACAAAAAATAGTCGACAACGAATTTAACTGTAGACTACTAAAAAAAAAAAAAAAAAAAAAACCTTCAGTGAGACATCGTCTTTTCCCCCATCTCTGCTGAGAGTTGAACATGCGCAATAAAGTCCGCCAGGGGAAAAATATGGCGGCGGACCATGGAACAAAACGGTGGCAGAGGACACCAAAAGTCTGGGGCTGTGTCAGAATGTGTACCCTACTCCCTACATCGTGCCCTATATAGGGCTCATGCCATTTTGTAGGGGTGTCCGAATGTCCAGAGAGAAAAGAGTAGTGTACTCAAAATTACCCACAATGCATCTTGAAAAGTAGTGAGCATCAATGGTCACTGGACGGGTCAATATAGACCACAATGCAATGCAGGCAGAAGCTCAACATGGTGCAAGGAGGGTAAAAAACATTTTTTTATCAAATAGATATGCAACAAATAATAAAATACAATATGAGGAATAAAAATATATTTACACACAACTTTGGATTGGATTTGGAATGACATGTTGATGTGCGTTGTGGTTGCCATGGTGATGGCTGGTAGTCAAGTGGAAGGAAAAAATAGGCAGCTTCGTGTCCGAATCGCCAAGAGAATGAGTGCACTATGTAGTGTGCTATATAGTGTAGCCTATGTAGTGAATGATGGGTTAGGGAGTAGGGTGGACATTCAGACACAACCTGGGACTACTTCACATTACACTTACAAAATAAATTAAACTCATGTAAGGTTTGTAAAGCAGACCCACCACAGAAGTACGTCTGCAATGCTCGAACATTTAAAGAGGAGGAACGTCGGACTTACATATCAACCTCATGCAAGATTTAGAAGCTGAAAATGAAATACGAGCCATTTAATAATTATGAGATACATAATCCGATTAGTCAACTAGTCGTTTTAATAGTCGCTGACTAATCGACTATCAGAATAGTCAGTAGTTGCAGCCCTACTCCCCAACTGGTTTTCCACTGTAAAAAGTAAAAGGTTCTGATAACCAATAAATTTCCTGGATTCATTAAGTTCTGGCACAGAAAACCATTCTGCTTTTAAAATGACAAAAACACCAAATCTAACTAGAAGAGAAATTCAGTACTCACTGTTGCAGTGACTCTCTGAGCTCTCTGAGCTTCTTCCTCTGACGTGAGATGGCGCTGCAGCAGCTGCTCTGCAGCTTGGTCACTTCCTCCAGTTTCTGTTTATACAGACGATGTGTTTCCTGGAGGCACAAAAACACACAGGAATGCATCTAAATGAATCGTGCTGTGCAAATTTTTCTTCAGTTAAGATGTTTAAAATATTCTTTTAACTCTGCGTATCGGGGAGGACACTGGCAGGATGTGATGTACGGCAGCTGCAGGCATCAGCTTTCATCACTACGGTTAAAGATTCCTCATCTGACTCTGCAGACCATCACCTAAACTCTTAGAAAGCCTAGGTCACATGGATGTTCCACACATTGGAAGAACCAATCCTGACAGCTTGGGTAGGGATGTACAGTTAATTTAGAATAAAAACAAGCTAGCTTAATCTGACATTAATAAATAATTCATAGAAACAAATAAAAACACAGTAGAAGAAGGAGGAGAAGCTAAACTTAATGTGAAGAGAGCAGCCAGAGATGTGAACAGGATTCAATTCATCTGGAGGAGTTGTAGTGTCCAAGCCATGATAGCACAGAGAATGCAGGTATCTACAGTTACAAGGTTCAGTCTGGTGCAGGGGACTCACTTTGTCCTACAGGTTTTCAATGTTTCCCTGCTCCAACACACCTGACTCTATTTAATGGGTCATTGTGCAGAACTTAATAGGCTGGTGGATCCATATAATTTGAGTCAGGTCTGCTGGAGCAGGGAAACACTGAAAACCTTCAGGACTGCAGGCTTCATAGGACTGAAGTGAGTAGCCCTGGTCTAGTGTCTCCAAACCCAGAAGATAAGTCTGCTAGGTCCAGAAATCAGCTGGAAGTTTCTTAAATTAAATCTTCTGGGAAGATTAGCAGGAAACGTGTGCAGCACTACTCAGCTGAATAAACAGATCCAAGACTTTAAACCCAAATTATTTCTTGTATAAAACCTTGAAATTAGAACTTTTAATTGCGTGTCACTGAATAAAGATGACAGTAATCCCTCAGAGTTTAAGTAGGACAAATACAGGTCTTGAATGAGTCAATCATTTTCCTAATATTAACCGTCACCTTTGGCATATCTGGACTCAACCGATAATATAACAGAAGGGAAACTGTTGCATTGCTTTCAAGAGACTTAAAACTTCCTCCGACATTGTCCCACAATCATATAAGCTCATTACCCCATATACACATGTATGAAAGGTTTAAGCATCACTTAGTAAAGTCCTTACTGCTTCATCAAAACAACGTCTTACTGGGACAAATGTGCTAAACGTTCCGTTGAGTTGAGCTCGACATCAGCTTTAACAGTCTTGTCCTTTTGGCTGTCACGAGACAACGAAGTGAAGCTGCTGAGGGCGAGACCCAACACACCCACGCCGCCCGCTAGCTCAGGCATGACTGAACACAGCTAGTAACTCACCTGGATTTGTTGATAGTCTTTTTCTAAATCTTCCAATTCTCGCACGCACTCAGGTAACCCTGTTGGACTGAACATGTTTCACTCAGACATTTGGAAACCTCTCGGAGTTGAGAAATAATCCAGATCTGCGGTGCAACAGTTGTAACGCTGCCTGTCACAAGTCACACACATACAGGCAAAAACTTCCGGTTAGCGCCTTTATAATAAAAGCCTAGCGTTTACATGGACTGAACCATTCATCTTTCTTTGCCTGTATTTTTTATTTAATTACATATCTTGGTGTTATAATAGTTTCAATAAATAAACCAACTGAAGTTTCCCTGGTAGGTAGAATGATTTATTTTTACTCAGAGTGATTTTCGGGGCATCTTGAGGTTAAATATTCTGCTTTTATTTTTTAAAACTACATCCGGTTTATCTTCCGTCCAAGTTTAGCGAGTCGTGTTTCGAGGATGTATGTAGTTGCAACCAGTTCATCCAATCTGATATCACGTTGGTAATTCGGGTAAGTTCTCTCAGCCAACCAGCGCCAAGACTGATAATGTGCTTCCCTCTGTTTGGTCTGACAGGTATAAACAACCACACTAAGAATTCTCTTTTCATTTGTGGGATTTTAGCAAATAACGTCTAATTTATACTTATATACACATTTCAGAGGTTTATTTTTGCTTAACAGGTTCTCTGCAAGCAGCAGCTGATGATCAGGGTGCGTGATTCGATGCCTGGACTTCACACCTGTATTTACAGAACTGATGTTATGTAACCTGTCAATTACAATATTCTCATTACCTCTGGCACAGCCATGTATTGACCACACCACAACTGTTTGTAATCACAGGCCAAATAAATAAATAAATACCATTTAAAAAATAAAATAAAATAAACGAGTAAGTGAGTGAGTGAGCAAGGAAATAAACCAGTTAATAAAACAGAGAAAATGCCCTCCAAAAAAACAATTAAACAAACAAAAACAAACTAACAAAAAAAGAAAAAAAATAAGTCTCTTTCACTTGTAATTGTTGTTCTAAATAATACCTTCCCTGTTGTTAGTTAACAGGATTGTACTAAATACCTTCATTTTTTCACTTTTAAGTAACTTTAGTTTGATAAAGTAAAATTTCATATGGTTGCTTTTCTGGTTATTTAAGGGATCCTTATTGGTTTATTTATACTTAAAGTGGACTCAGTTATTTGTCATCTTCTCCAGGTTGTGCATGTTCATGAGAAGAAAGTCACCCCCACCTTCACTGCTCAGTGTAACGCTGAAGACACCACGGTGGTCACAGCAACGTTTTCAGTCAACATGTAACAGCAGAAATGCTGTGAGGGAAAGCTGCATTTGTTGAATTCCTGAAGGAAACAACGGCTAGACAGCAATGGATGGAGTTTGTTTTTGGGAGCCAGCCACAGAGTTGCACCAATATTTGTGACCGGTGTTCTGTCAGTTTAGCATACATTGTCAGATCAGTATACGTATAGTACAAACTGATGACTGCACCGAACCCTATTACCTTAACCCGCATGCGCATTAACGTAATGTATGCTACACTGATATATTAAACTGACAGAACAACCAGAAAGTTAGCGACCAACACTGTAGATGGAAATGCTACAAACGTAGCAACCAGGCTAAAAACATCCAGCTGATTATCCACAAAAAACAATAAATGTACATGGAGCCCAGAAAAGCTCTAATTTCCCATTTCAAGGGTTCATGAGTCTGATTTCTATTCATCATTCTGATGATATTCTGTTCTCAACACATTCTATTATGTGATGAAGAAAGATTTTCATTGGTGTGTTGTTGAAGTCTTCCCATTATTGTTGTGAGCTGTGTAATAGCTCTCATTAAGGACTGATGTCTCAAACCATTTCCCAAAACAGAGTTGTGCATCACTAAATTATTAAGATGTCACTAATTGCATCACTAAAACAAATGTCAAGCCCAGTAATCCCCAAATTATTGGCAAACATGGATGAAAATCAAGTGCCCAGCTAACTGTTATATAATGACAATATACAAGTTTATTTTTCTGAAGTAACTTTTAAATGGCCACATTTTTGTGAAGCTTTATCTAAGCTAAGTTTTCTTGTGAAGGTAAAGAAGACAGATGTCCCTTCAGCTTGAATGTTTTTTTATTGTGTGAAGAAAAAGAAAAAACAGTTATAACTGCTACTTCTGTTGTTAAAGATGACACTGGGAGACATCAGTCCATTTCTTTCCCATGGTCTGAAGCTCCCAGTCAGAAAGCTGCTGCAGAAATCCAGTATTGGGCCTCATGGTGGGTTTACATTTCAGCACGTTCATCCATGCTTCCTGAAAAAGTGAAATTAGCAGTTATGCACTGTAGCAGGTTTCTTCTCACCATCAAGCTCACTCTGGCGTCTCTATGTGTACCTCTATAAAATGCATAAAAGCTTTATCAATGATAATGAGATTAGAAAAGGAAAGGCTTCGCGAGAAGCGAGAACTTTTTTCTTGTTCTCGGGGCCATGAGAACAAAATTACATCATTTTGCTCTCACGGACATGGGGACAGTTCTCGACCTCATCGACCTTAACTCATCTCGACCTTAACTCGTCTGTTTGGATGTTATTAGGGGCCGAGCCATACGAAGTATGGAAGGACCCTATTGTTTTCCAAATGTTTATTCTCCTCCTTCTAAGCGCCTTAAGGCCAAATTTGACCCCCTAAACACCCATGAAAAGTTGTGAAATTCGGCACACACATCAAGCCCCGAGCAAATTTCGATATTCTATGGTCCGCATACACTTCAATGCAAAAATGGCTCAACAGTGCCACCTAGAGACCAAAAAAATCCCCAAATGAATGGGGTCCCAAAAGTCTACTTCGACGTAGGAACACGAAACTCGGCACACACGTGTAACACCCCGAGTCAAGCAAAAAAGTCAATCAAACATCTGTTGCTATGGCAACGGGGTGCCCGCCATCTTGGCGTGTACGTCCATTTTTTTTGCGTTTTTTTCACTTTACACACATTGTATTTGAACGAACTAGTCTGAGGGGATTCGTGCGACTGACTCCAAACTTGGTGGGAAGCTTCCTGACAAGTTGGGGACCAAACGCTATTCAAATCTTTCTAATAGCAGAAAGCATGTTACCGTGGCAACCAACGGAAAATGACCTTCTCGCCATGAAACACGGTTTGCTCATATCTCCATAGAAATACATGGGATCTGCACCAAAGTTCACAGTATTCATACGTGTAACACCCCAAGTCCAGCAAAGAAGTCAATCGAACACCTGTTGCCATGGCAACGGGGTGCCCGCCATCTTGGATTTCACTGCCATTTGAACGAACTAGTCTGAGGGGATTCGTGCCACTGACTCCAAACTTGGTGGGGACCTTCCTGACAAGTTGGGGACCAAACGCTATTCAAATCTTTCTAATAGGAAAAAGCTTGCAACCGTGGCAACCGACGGAAAAAGCCTTCTCGCCATGAAACACGGTTTGCTCTTATCTCCACAGGAATACATGGGAACTGCACCAAACTTGACAGGATTCATAGTTGTTGGGTCCTTAACACATTACAATACCTGTTGCCATGGTAACATAGCATGTTAGCCAGCAAATTAGCATGCTAGCAATAAATGCTAACTAGGTATATCAAAATTTCCATTTCTCTGCTAGCCCTTTACCATATGACCTAGCATGTTAGCACATTAGCTAACATGCTAACACGTTATATGAGACGGGTGGCGGGGTCCAGGACGCTCGGACCCGATGGATGCCGCATGCGGCTTTAATTTAATCTTGAAATTCGGTATAATTAGGGGCATGTCCTTTTGATTGACAGCCATCCAATATCCGCGGCAAGAAGGGAAAGTGCAGCACAACTGCGGTTTTTAGCCCGCCTACCTCTGTTAGCTGGTTAGCTACTGTTAGCTCCGGGTTAGCTTGGTTAGCTCTTAGCTACAGGCAGCTCAAGTTTGATGGGTGTCAATCATCCAACCCCACCTTCACATTCCCCCTCCCAGCTCCTCCTCTTTGCCCATTTTTGGATTTTCTGGGAATGACAACACGTGTGACACTGCCAAGATGGCGATGGTGGCAACCGCCCAATGAGCTTCAATTCAGCTCATCAGAAACCTACTGATGACGTCACGGAGGCTCTGTCCATCTTTTATATACAGTCTATGTTTTCGACACATCAGCCGAGTAGAACTTTCTTCTCGGAGGGCTCGGAGAAGTATTGTGTGGTTGGTCAGACATTTGAGGTGGGCGTGGTTAACGTGAAAAAGAATGGAAGTTGTGGCTTCCGCATTTCCCCTGATCCGAGGCTGAAAAGATAGTTTTAATGAACAGCTGATCGAGGTGGTGCTTTAAAGACACGGACTCGGCCGCGTGCACAACCCCGCCCTGACACGGACGATGTTTCTCGTTACATATCAAATAACCCGGTCAGCTGTTTATTGCACATAAAAACACAGACATCCCCCTTGCAGTAATCCCTCCCCGTTGCAGATGAAGCTTAGAAAGGATGACATGATCGGACCAATACAAACTTTTTTTTTGTTCTTGAGGCCTCAAAAACAAGAACAAAGTTCTCACTTTTCGCAGAGGATGTAACAAGCTTAAAACTCTCCCCATGGGTAGAGCCAAAAGTTGTGTTTCTGTGTTAATTTAATGGATTTATTTTTCAGCTGAACCATTTTCTCATATAATGTAAAATATTTCAAAATCCAAACAAAATCAAAAAGCTCACAAATGCATGTAGTTTTTGGGTACTAACTGGTAAATGTGTTAGAACACAAATTTAGATGTAGATCATGAAAATGTAAACATGGGCATTATATGCAGTTACAGATTTCAATTCTACCAGTTCTACACTCAAGTACCCCCATTTCCTAGTACTTGTGTGTGTGAAATAAGTAGGTGCAAGTACCCAGAAGTACCCACAAGTCATACACATTTGTAAAAAGTAATGTTAATTTTGGACAAATCTTAAAGCAATTTCTTTCTGCGGCTAAATTTTCTTATTGATTATTAAACAATAACACCTTATCTAACAGTTTTCTGACAGTCTTAGCAAAATTAGAACCACAGTTTGAGAACACACTGAACTGAATGAATCCTACTTCCCTCTAGTGTAAATTTGAAGCGTTGCATGAGGAAGGCAATGGTCACAGTGCTGCAGCGGCTTCTGCCTTGCCTGGAAACAACCAAGACACGAGATCCCACGCTGATGTATGAACCTGAAAACAGGAAACAGATACAGAGGCCTCTATCTCACCAAATGTATACAACAGCAATTCTATCAATGACAAAAAAAAGTATATGTTCTAATAAACCTTAAAATGATGGATTGCAACAATTGTACCATATACATAAACCACACATCAGCTGTGAATAAATCCTCTAATGAATCTTCAATCTTGCATCTTATTTCTTCTCTGAGATCTTTTGAGCCTGTAAAGGTCAGTCCAGTGTTGACTCTTGTCTTATCTCTTGCTATGTCTCTTTCCCTTTCTTTTACTTGCTTCCTCCAATAATGTCCTCTTATGTTTCTTTGCTGAATCAGCCAGGGTGTGGTGTGCTGAAATCCAGCTGCTGGTTGCATGACAGTAGAGCAGTAGTTGCTAGTTAAAAAAAAGCCATGACTAAGTGCCTTACCATTTTTTAGCTTGGTGATATATTTAATGATTTTTTTTTCATGACAGTTGGTATTGGCCATGTTTATTCCTAGAAGCAGAAACAACTTCCATTCATCCATTTTCCTCTATTTATCTGAGATCTGGTCACTGAGGCAAAAGCTTTAGTTATTCAGATATCCATCCTCCAATCAACACTCTCCAACTTCTCCAGGGGAGATTTCAAAGCATTCCCTGGTCAAAAGGGAACTTTTTTTTTTAAATTTCTTTTTAAAGATGGCGCAGCGAGTGTGGCAGCTAGTTACAGCAGCTCTGTGTCTTCTTTAATCTTTTGGTTGTTTTATATTATTCCTTCTCTTAACTGAATGATCTTTTTCTCACTTAAACGTGCCACATGGACACCTTCCAGCTTCCATCACATTTCCCTGGTTCTTCTCGTCCTTTTTGAACTTTTTCTGGTTGAAGGCTGTGCTGACCTGAAGGGCTCTTGTACAGGTAAAGAAGCAGCTGTTAGCTCTCTCCAGGCCACTGTGCCTGCCTGGAGCTCGACCCATGGACCCTGTGGCGCTCAAGCGGAGATGCTGTGGCTGCAGAGTTGGAGTGAAAGTCAAGACAAGGAGGAGAAGATATAAACCCTCAGTTCCATCGATCATCATGGGGAACGTGAGGTTTCTAGGAAACAAGGTGGACGAACTTTGAGCAACTGGTTAAAACTCTGAGGTAATACCAAGTGCAGCACGATGTGCTTCACTGAGACATGGCTGCTTGAGGACATCCCAGACCAGAGTGTGGATGTACCCGGCTTCAGGACTGCTCGAGCAGACCGAGATGTTACGAGTGGAAAGAGGAAAGGCGGCGGGATTGTAATGTACGTGAAGGAGAGGTGGTGTAATCCCAGACATGTAAGGTACGTCTCTGCACACCAAACAACTATTAGATGTCAGTATGCACCCCTACTATCTTTCCAGACAGGTGTTTACATCTTACCATCAGCTGATTGGGCAGCTGTGTGTGACGTAATCCACACAACAGTCGCACAGTTACAGATTAAACACCCGGAAGCTTTGCTGTGCATCACTGGTGATTCCTTACATGGAGAGGATATTAATCAGATCACAGACTGCATCACTGGTTACATTAAATTTTGTGAGGTTACAACCAAGACTGTCTGTTGTTTTCCCAACAACAAGCCCTGGATCACCAGCAACCTGAAGTGTCTTCTCAATGGTAAGAAGCGAACCTTTAGGTCAGGAGATCAGGAGGAGTTAAAAAGGATTCAGAGGGAAATCGAGGTGGGGCTGAGGAGGTGTAAGGAGCCCTACAGTCAGTTAAGTCACAGCTAAAACCCACCTGTTTAGGTTTGCCTTCGCTATGAGTGGGCAAGTGTCCTAATCAGTTGGGTTTTTTATATATATACACTGCTCACAAAAATTAAAGGAGCACTTTAAAGAAACACATTAGATACATCAGATCTCAATATGAAGTTGGATATCTATACAAATAACGACAGGGCAATGTCTTAGGAACAAAAGGATGCCAAGTCTTTTAATGGAAATAAAAGTTTTCAGCCTACAGAGGGCTCAATTGTGTAGACACCCTGAAATCAGAGTGAAATGAAGATGTGGCAGGCTAGTCCATTTTTTCAAAAACTTAATTTCTGCAACTCAAAATGCTTTTCAGTATCTTGTGTGGCCCCCACGAGCTTGTATGCATGGTTGACAACGTCGCGGCATGCTCCTAATGAGACGACGGATGGTGTCTTGTGGCATTTCCTCCCAGATCTGTGTGAGGGCATCCCTGAGCTGTTGTACAGTCTGAGGAGCAACTTGGCGGCGCCTAATGGATCGAAACATAATGTCCCACACATGTTCTATTGGGTTTAAGTCAGGGGATCGTGAAGGCCATTCAATTGTTTCAATTCCTTCATCCTCCAGGTACTGCCTGCATACTCTTGCCACATGAGGCCGGGAATTGCCGTGCATTAGGAGGAAACCAGGACCTACTGCACCAGCGTAGGGTCTGACAATGGGTTGAAGGATTTCATCTCGATACCTTATGGCAGTCAGAGAACCATTTCCTAGGCAGTAGAGGTCTGTGCGTCCCTCCATGGATATGCCTCCCCAGACTATCACTGACCCACCACCAAACCTGTCATGTTGAACGACGTTGCAGGCAGCATAACGTTCTCCTTGTCTTCTCCAGACTCTTTCACGTCTATCACAGGTGCTCAGGGTGAACCTGCTCTCGTCTGTGAAAAGTACAGGGCGCCAGTGGCGGACTTGCCAATTCTGGTGTTCTTCAGCAAATGCCAGTCGAGCTCCACGGTGCTGGGCAGTGAGCACAGGGCACACTACAGGACGTCGGGCCTTCAGGCCACCTTCATGAAGTCTGTTCCTGATTGTTTGGGTAGAGACATTCACACCAGTGGCCCTCTGGAGGTCATTCTGTAGGGCACGAGCAGTGCTCAGCCTGTGCCGCCTTGCACAAAGGAGCAGGTATCGGTCTTGCTGATGGCTTGAGGACCTTCTACGGCCCTGTCCAGCTCTCCGAGAATAACCACCAGTCTCCTGAAATCTCCTCCATGTTCTGGAGATTGTGCTGGGAGACACATTAAACCTTCTTGCTGCAGCACGTGTGGATGTGCCATCCTGGAGAAGTTGGACAACCTGTGCAACTTCTGTAGGGTTAAGGAATCGCCTCATACTGCCAGTAGAGATGATTACTCAAGCCAAAACCAGCACGAGTGAAAAATCAGCCAAAAAAGATCAAGAGGGAGAAACTTGAAATGACCTCCACATGTAAAACCAGTCCTGTTTTGAGGGTTTTCTGATTGTTGCCACTGTGGTGCACCTGTTGTTAATTCCATGAACACCAATACAGCTGAAAGTGATTAACGATGCCCTCAGCTGCTTAACCAACCAGAAAATTATCAGACAGGTTTAACTGATTTCATGCCAGGCCCAATAAAAAAAGTGTTCCTTTAATTTTTGTGAGCAGTGTGTATATATATATATATATATATATATATATATATATATATATATATATATATATATATATATATATATATATATATATTCAGTTTTAAATTGCTTTGTCATTATTTACGTGTTATTTATTTTTTATTATTTACTGTGTTTTTGTTTTTTTTACCATGATTTTATCTGTATGGTGACCTTGAGTGTCAAGAAAGGAGCCTTAAAATGTATTATTATTATTATTACTACAGGAAGAAGCTGTAAGACTCCCTCCAACAGAACAACACCAGAGACATGTGGGCAGGAATGTCGATCACCGGCTTCAACACCAAAGACCGGCAGCAGCTGGATACCAGCCTGGACAGAGCCAACAATCTCAATTTGTTTTCCAAACAGTGATCTGTTTATTGATAATAGTCTGGTTTCATTCAATAAGTTAATTAAGTAATATAACCTTTCTAAATCTGATTTGTTTAGATATTTGCAAGTCAGGCACTATCTGTTTAGTCAGTCCTCTAGTCTGCTGTCAGGATCAGACACCACAATTGTGGATACCCTCTCTTTGAAACCATCACACATAAAGAACTTAGCTAAACTATCTAAATTACTAAACTTGAGATGCAAGCCTGTCTCTGTCAAATAAAATGTGGAACTCAGTGCTTAAACATGTGCACTCATCCTCTCTGTGCACCCGTCCCTGTCTTATTCAATTCAAAGTGGTCAATCAAACTCATATGCCAAAAACTAAATTCTCTTGTTTATATTCTGGTGTTAGTTCCTTCTGTGACAAATGCAGAACTGCTGAAGCCTCACTATTTCACATATACTGGTCCTGTCCCCGTCTCAGTAGATATTGGACTGAACTCTCTCTCTCTCTCTCTCTCTCTCAGATCCAGACCCCCTAAGGCCCATTTATGCTTAAAGCAGAAGACGGATACGTAGACGGATGGACAGTTTCGTCTGTCTTCTGTGTCTGTTATGTGCATAATTTGATCCGTTTTCAGCTATCCGTTGCTTGACACAAAAGACGTTGCAATACCACAAGAAATCTTGGGGGCAGTACTGAGCAGAACAGCTGACATGCGACCGGCCAACGAAACAAACCAGAGAAGAAGAACAGAATCAGGAAGGGGTGGGGGGGGGGGGGGGGGGGGGGGGCAGAAGAAGAATAAAGAAGACGACAACAATTGTATAAATTGCACAAGCTTTTGAATTAAGACTATATGCAAGGGTTTAGGGCGTGTTAAGACGGTTTATAAACAACTTTATAGCAACACATTACCGCTGCCAAACAGTGTCTGACGTTGACTTGTGGGAGTGAACTTTGAACTCAGCACTGCCCACTAGTGGAGCATTTGACTTAACAACCATGGCAACACAAAAGACGTATAGAAGTATGAGGATGGCAACATATGACAACGTTTGAAACGGACGTCGTTATTTTCATACGTAAGGGAGCAAAATGACATCATCTGCAATAGGTGTTTATTTAAGGTGGCAGCTGACTGGTTGGGCAGTGCTCTGCTTCCTCCTAGTGACAAAAGTGGGTTCTGACTTGCCTACAGTTGTAGGGCTCCTTAAAGGGGTGGTGTAAGAGTGAATCCCACAGTGTGCAGTGTACCACATGCTGTGCAGAAAGTCCTGTGTGCTGTGCCTCTTTTAGGTATGCATGACTTTTTCTTTTTGTTTGCAGTATTGGTGTGCAGCATGGTAGCTGCGTAGCCTGCTGGAGTGCCCTTTCTGACCTATTTTCCCAAACATCTTAGATTAGACATTTTAATCTCAATAAAGATTTGTGTTTTCAGTATTCTTGACCTGTCTGTGGTGGCTGCTTTTTTGCCTCTGAAACTGGACCAGACCAGGTGATGGCAGCTCAATACTCTCAATAATGAAAAATTATCACGCTGGTGGCAGTGGTGGGATCAAATAAAAAAATGTCAGAGGCAGAGAGTATCTCAATCCAGCAGGGTTTATTCAAACCAGATGCAGGGTATAATCCTTCTGGTAGTATGGGTTCTGTGTCCGTTCCAACAAGTCGAACTGCCCGCCTCATGTTCATGCCTGAAGTTTTCACAGGGGTGAGCCTGAATTGTCTGATTGGGTGGAACAATTTGAGTTTGCTGCCGATTTAATGGTTGGGATGACACAGATTTAAATTTATGACCTTGTTACTGCCTGCCATGCTCATGACAAGTGTAACGGGTTGTCGGAAGGCAAAAGGGGTAATTATGCGTTAATGAAAGCAGCTTTGTCGAGGTGTTTAAATCCCTGCTACAGCAATGAATGGAACATGGGCATGTGTATATTGGGAATGTGGCAAACGGTTTGTAAATTTGACTTATTGGCTTTAGTGACGTTTTCAGGTGCTGATGTTCCCTCCAGTGATATTTTGTTGGGTTTTGAATTTCTGTCCAAATGTGGGGCTGTGGGTGATTATAAGGAAATGGGTCATTCGTTTGATGGGTAAAATTTCAGGCACTTGGGGCCCTGAGCCCTGTGCTCTTACCGCACTGGATGGCTGATGCCTGGCAGGTTCGGCGGCTGCCAATCTTTGCCCCGTGACCACAGGGGACTCTGGCTGGTCCCTTCCTCTGCCAGCTTCTGGGTGGGTCCAGGGTCATCTTGGTGGTGGGGTGGCTGGGATTTGTGCTCCAGTGTTGTTGTGCTAGCCCGGGTCTCTGGGCCACCCTAGTTTGCCTCAAGGCTTCGTAGAAGCGTTGTGGCATTTGCACGATCACACTCATCTCTGAGTCCTCATACTCTGCATGCTGACACAGTCACTGCTTCGCCCTGTGAGTTTATACACTAAGAGATACTTTTGTTTAGGTGTGTGTTCTTGTTTCTTTTAGTTTTTGCTGTGATACTATGTTTTTGGGGGGTTTTCTGTTTTTTCTTCAGCTTTTTGTCTCTTTTAGGAGCTCCTGATGAGTGTCAGCTTTGTTTTCTTGTAAAAGCCATAGGAAATTTCTGCTGTGTTTCTGTACAGGTGTAGCAGTTGATTGGTGTTTGTTTGGATTGAAGGGTTGTTGTCTTCTGTCTGTTGTCTCTGCTTCCTCTTTTCTCTACTCTCTTTCTCATTTCTATTCACTCTTCTCCAGTCAGGTCCAGCAATATTATGTAAATTATTGAATGAATGAATGAATGAATAAGAATTTAAATAAAAAGTCAGATTATCAAGAGGAGCTTGGCAAAGCAAATTGTTTGGCACAACACAGCAGCCAGACCATCATTCTGCCGCTACCATGCTGGACAGGGCAAAAAAAAAAAAAAAAAAAAAAGGAAACTTAATACAGGTGACATTAAAGATCAGCATATCCTGCAAAATAAAGACTACAAATTAAATGCATCTTATGAATCAAAGTATGGCAAAGACTCACCAATAAAACTGCAAATCCTTTGAAAACTTGAATATAAATCAGAGTCCACAGAATCAGCCACAGGAATATTAAGGATGGTCTGGCTTCTCTTTGTAGATCTAGATTTTAAAGAATGCAATAAAAGAAACAATAAATAAACACTAATAGAATAAAACTGTCAATTTTCTTTCTTTTAATATCTGATCCTGTCTTACTCTAGAGATTCAGTCTGTGTAAGATGTGAGAAGCTGACAATCGCGCTAATTTTCAGGTCTGTGAGGATACTTGCATCCATGCTTTGCTTCTGGTCACCCATAAACACAAGTCCTGGAATAATCTCCACTGGATAAATCTTCAGGTTTTCAAGCTCCTGGGATGATACAGAAATATATTAAATGGCAATGTTTAACAGCACTTTATATTATGTTTACTACAGCACAAGGGCAGACTGGCTATCAAGAGTACCGGGACTTTTCCGATGAGTCTGTGGGCCGGTGCGGCCTTTAAAAAAAACCAAACCAACAAACAAACAAAAAAACTTTTAATGGAGTTGGGCTGGCCTTTAATGTGTTGACCAATAATAACAGTTCCTCAAGTGTCTGGCTAATCATTATAGGCCTTAATGGGTGTCTGTACAGGCCCCCTCCTCATATTCATATTCATCTTCATCAATCAATCACCCGTGCAACAATGGAGAAGCAGTGTAAGGAAGGACTGCGAAAGTTGAGAGAGAGAGAGAGAGAGAGAGAGAGAGAGAGAGAGAGAGAGAGAGAGAGAGAGAGAGAGAGAGAGAGAGAGAGAGAGAGAGAGAAAAGGCACGCACTACAAGTTGAAGCAGAAGCCAAGTGTCAGAAACTGACAAATATACTTTTTTCAACTCATCCTCAGCAGCACCTGCGTTGACGTCTGGTGGACAGCATGACCTGGAGGAAGATGCTCGTCTGGTAGGTGGCTGTAATGTGATGACATTTGTCTAGCTTGCTAACTTTTAGCAGAAGACATTTAGGATAGTTTGGCTGTAAAAACGTCATTATGTGGACCAGACCCAGTCGGTGCTCATCAGCCTTTTTTTCTCTTTAGTATGTCACTTAAAGCGATAGTGAGCTAAATTCTACTCTGCTAAATTAATAACTTTGCTAACTCATCAACACTATACTGAATGCCAGTTTTATACTTTTGTGTGGGTTTTGTTGGATAATATGTTAATTAGGACAGTGTATGTGTAGAGGAAATGTGTACTAATGTATGTTTCTTTGTCCATTATATTAGTCTATAGTCCTATTTTTTTCTAGTTTCATAAAACTTAAGCTATACTTATTCAGTATTAAGAACATGTAATTGTGCCTGTCTGAGTGAAAATACGTCAAAATTTTCTACATTTTTCTATTTAACAAATTTAAACATTCTAAGTAGTATACCTGTTTGAAACAGAGAGCAAACAACATCATGTGCGTGTGCTTGAGAATCAACCTCACATAGTTCATTACATTTGTCCCGTTTACTTATCTGTTAAACCACAATTTTCTGTAGCTATATTGCATATTTTTTAATACAGCTACGTGTGAATACATGTGAATTTCCCCAAACTTCAACCAAATGTCTCTGCTCATATCTCCAAAGTCGCCATCCCAACAGAGGAAAAGTGTCAGGGAGGAGAGCAGCCTATACACACTTGACCAGGTAAAGGCATATACATACACATAAGAATAAAGCAAAAATTAAAATGTATATGATACTTAACACCATAATTGTGTACAACTGTTAAATTCTACAGTTTTAATGTGTCACTGATAGTGTTGTTTAAGTGCTTTACTAACAAGGAGCTTCTCTCTTATCTAGAGTGAAGATAATCAGAGCAATGAGGAGGACAATACCGCACAGCCAGCGCTCAGCACCAGTGGCATGATGGTAAAGTTGATAATGTTTTTTTGGCTAGCTGTATTTTTTGCCAGATAAAAAATGTGAGCTGTTTTTCAATTTTCTGCAGCTGCTGTTTAGTTGTAATAAGTCTATTACTGTCTATGAGTTCTGTTACTACTACTGGTACTGCTACACCTCAGCCTCCAGCTCTGTTTCTTTGTTCTCTTTAAGAAGCTCATTGTTGGCCACCTGACGAATGTGTCGGCTGCTGTTTTCACTTTCTAATATATATTAATTTTAATCAAGGCCTCAGGTGAAATGATGTGTCATTATCTCTTCAATATTGTTTACATTCATATTTTTCTGTCTTCCATGTATACTGTATGTGAATTTATTTCTTCCACCGCCAGAATCCGGCTCCATCATCCACCTCCATCATCTGTCTCCATCCTCCATCATCCACCATCTGCCCCCCCAGCCCCTTAGTGGGCCAGTCAGGTACTAAATTCCTGGGCCACTTTTTTGCCCCAGTCTGCCCCTTCTACAGCGCAGCATCCTTTCTTCTTTCAACAACCAACAGTAAACATCTTGGAAGTGAGGAGACCAGTAGCTGGATTTTATAGAGAAGAATATTATCTGTAGATCAGTAGTACTAAATGGTTGTTTTTACTTGAAATTCAGACATGGCAGATAGTTTGGCCCTGTGCACCAATCAGTCATCTGAATAGCATCAAATTAAAATCATTGTACTGAACAGACACTGGTTTCTCTCTAGTTTAGTGAATTGGACTCAGCTTTATCAAGAATTTGGCAACTATTTACATGAATGGATGTGTGTGTGTCAGGTCTTACTGTGATAGTGTAAAGTATCTTCTCAGTCCTTAAGAAAGGGTACAGAGCTGAGAACCTCTGGAAGCCCCCTCTCACTATGTGGACTGGATAAAGACTGACCGTCGCCAGGACTTGAGCACAGTCAACTGCTCTGGCTGCAATTACAGAGAGATAACACAACTTTAAATAAATGTTTCTGGTAAAAAAAAAAAAAAAAATCCGAACTAAGCACCTTGCTCCTCTAAGCAGCTTGTGTTGCTGTCATAGACCACCACATGCCGCATGCTATCCACCTCCTCTGCCTCTGGAAGGAGGAAGGTTCCCTCCGAGTCCTGGAAAGAGTCACACAAAAAGCTCTGATTCAGTCATATCCTTAGACTCTAATATTTCCAAGTGGAAATAAGTGCAATAATCAAGCCTTTCTATAAATGAACTCAAACCTAAATAAAGAGCAATGACTTGCTGAAACATGCAAACATGGATGTATTACAGTGTGTAAAGCAAAAACAAGTTTTGTACAATTCTAACAAGCTTGAAAGTCTGTAAAGTATGGTCTAAAATAGCTTTATTGTTCCACACCGTTTGAACTCTCAGACAGATTTTCTTGAAGTGGGCTTCAGGAACAGTTCACCAGGCTTCTTCTTATTTTTCCATGTAATTAATAAAATGAAAAATACTTTATAAATCCCAGGGGAAAATTCTTACTATAAAATAAAAAAAAAAAAAATATATATAAAGACCATTCACAATCATGATTCAGAATTAAAGAGCAACTATAGGTCAGAAGCTACAGTCTATACTGTATATTTTATATAAACTGTAGAAGAAGCCTATCAAAGTTTAATCAAGACCTCCTTATATTATTCAAATTTGAAATAATAGGTCGGGTGCAGAAAACTGATGCACACATCTTGTCCTGGAAGTCTGTTTCTGTAAAACAAAGTGGTTTTTCCATTTTACAAAACTCAAACTTATACACTCAGTCTGAATCACAGTGATGTCCATACCGTTTTCATATTTTTAGCTGTTATGATGTGACTTGTGTAGTAATCTTGGGTTTCCCGAGCATCTACAAAATACACATGAAGTAAAAAACATTCATTTGAATGATAGAAGCAATTCTACACCAAAGTGTAACTGGTGAAGCTGAATCTCATGTCTTACCAATCAAACAAAGGTAGTTTATCTCCGCCAGCCTCGACACACAGTTGTACTGATTGAGTAGGTTGAACAACTCATATGATTCACACATTGCAATTTCAGCCATCGCAGGAATGTTGAGGAGAAAGCTACTTGACAGAAACAAAGCTAAAGAATCTAGATATAGACTATGTAAATCACCTACAAATGAGCCTGGTGTTCTGGGAACATTTTGTTTGAGTGGCTTCTGTTGCTAAGCAACTCAGCCAACTTTTATTGGTGGTTGGTGATGATGTTGTCTTAAAGTCACAGTGTTCTATTTCTGGATCATGTGACTTTTTTGTTAAAGCAGACCCAAGGAATACGAGAACTAAGTGCTTGTTTAGGACCCCGTCACCACTGGGTTGTCCCAAATGGCAACTGACATTTTAAAATATTTTTTAAACATTGTTTTTAAAGAAAATTTTCTTATATGTATGAGTGATTATTTATGTATTATCAAAGGTATGTTGTTATGGGTTGAGGCGAAGGTGAGGACCGAAACGCAGGCTGACGAGGCGGAAGGAAAGACCGGTGCAGGAAGTAAGGTTTTATTAACAACAGCTGCACTGTAAATCGCATTTTGACATTTTTGTTGTTTCAATGTTTAAGTTTATGTCAATTTACCAAGCTTTTAGTAATGTTATAAATTAAAATACTTAGATGAACACAGCTTAACTACACACACACACACACACACAAAACATAAGCTAAAATTAATGTGTTTAATCTTGACTTTTGCGCAAAAAAATCTATGTCCACTAGGTGGCGGTATGTGTAGCAATGTCAGCTTTGCTAAGTGCCAATGATAAACAGAAGAAGAAGCCTCAGCGCAGTTAAGCAATTTCACGCAGGGGCAACTTTCTGCTGCAGTTTCACTCATTTCAGAAAGACATTTCTCATAATTTTAATTTGGAGTTAAGACTCTTTCAACCAAATAAAGGTGAAATTGAACCAGTTTAAAGTTACCACTTAAAAGGTGGAGTCGATATGTTTAGGTAAGTGTTCTTTGGTTTACTGTCAAATTTAAAAAGTTTCTTTTTGTTGTTGTTTGTTTTGTTTTTTTAAAGTAGTTTAACGTTCGTGAAATGGGACAGCCTACCTAGCAATCAAGAATTTTCCATAACAGCAACGTAAGACGTTGAATGACTTAAACCTCTGAAATAAGTTTGCATATCATAACACACTTTAGTGAATGTTAACACAAATAACAAATAATACAGAATTATAATGCCATCGTTTAACAAACTTGGTTTCTACAAAAGTCCAGTTAAAAAAAAAAGTATTCTTCTGAGCTTGGTTGCTCATTATCTCTTATCCCACACAACTCTAGTTTATTCATCAAATCTCCATGATCAGTAGTGTCGAGGTCAATAAACACTTCTGCTGCAGATAGTTAATATTTTACAATAATAATTTTTTTTACATGTTCTCACGGTGGTTAATTTATTTTTATATTTCTTATATTTTACGTCTGCTTTTATTGTTCTACAAATTTTCTGTATAAACTGTTTCTTCTTGATAGCATTTTGCAATACTTTTTTAGTCCATGGGCAATGGTTATGTTTATATTTACTTCTATATTGTTTTATTGGGCAATATTTATTATATAATAATTTGAAAATTCTTAAGAATATTTCGTTCCACATCTGCTTCTTCCATTCTAGTTTCCCAGTTATATATTAAAAGCTCATTTTAAATGCATTTATTGTCTCTTCTGTCCTCACCCACTTGTACTTTAACGTGTTATCCCTTTTGTCCTTGTTATTGTTACGATTATAAATAGCAAAATCTGGCAAATGATCACTGATATCATTGGAAATGTCCCCATACAAGTAAAAATTGAAATAGTTTTAAAGGTCAAGATTACAAGACAAAACAATAAGTGACAAGAATGAAATGTGCATCAAATTTGATGGTCAGACTTGCTCCTTGTAAATTCTATTATTTTTAATTTGTCATTATTTTCGTTCAATTTTACTTTAGGGATATTTTTATCATAATGCTGGAAGTTCAAATCTACACAGATTAAATAGTTTGTGTTTGAATCATATTGCATCATCAAATATAGCTGCTTACTGTTAAAGGTTCGCTTTAAAGTAATACGCTTTGATAAACCATGCTGTGTTCATTGTAAAATGTCTTTTCAGTAGACTGTTTGAAAATGTCTCACAAGCGACTGAAAACTGCTTCAATAAAGGTTTTACAGGTTGAATTTTCATTATTTTTCAATTTAAAAAAAAAAAAAAACAACTAAATTGACAAAAAATATGTTATGATCTTCGGGTTTTGATTTAAGGGTTTTTAGTCTGATTTCCTGTTTTATTCTGTAGGTTAATTGTCCTTGTGTATTGTGTTCTTTTTTGCTTTTGTGCTCACCTGGTTTGATTTTTCTCATTCTCTTCACCTGTCCCGACCCCCTTGGAGACAGGAACCTCATGGGGTGGAGTGGACCAGGGTTGGGACCTGGGTGCCGGTGTTAGACGCTGAAGAGCTGCTGTCAGACTCTGAAGTGCTGGTGACCACACCGTGGGCCAAAAAGCTGGCTCTGTGTCCAGCCCAAGGAGCTTTCCCACCAGTTCCCTTGAGGTTATGCTAACGGGGAGGCTTCAGCTCCTTGCAACTAGAAGGCCCTCCCCTTCTGGACCTTGTGGGAGGACACTTGGGGGCCACACACAGACTCCTCTCACATAGACTTGCTGTGTCCTGGAGGAAGTCCATCATTGCCCTCCTTGGAGGAGGGACCAAGTGACACCCAAACTCACCTTCACTTCACCTGTTCCTTATTAGTCCCTCAGTGTATTTATGCCCCTTGGTTTCAGTTGTCCTTCGTCAGATCATTTGTTGCGTTTCCCTGTCTTGTCTCCTTTGTTTGGCCTTGTGTTAAAAGACACAAGCTTTATTCCTGCACCCATCTGCCTCCTGCCTTCTCCATCCTGCGTTTGGGTCCACTTCCTCCTCAAATCATGACAGAATGATCTGACCACATGAAGCAACAGACATCAAAGACTGAGTGTCACGGTGTGGTGGAGATGAGGACCCAAACGCAGGACGGAGAGGCAGGAGACAGACGGAATGCAGGAAAAAGGGGTTAATCCATGAACTGAAATCTCAGTGACCACACAGGGATGGATGAAGTGACAAAGGAAACTAAAAAACAAGGAGTATAAATACACAAATGGACTAATGGAGAACAATGAAGTGAATGAGATAGTTAAACCAGGTGAGCTGAACCAGGAAGCAACGAGCACAGAACATACAAGGGGTGTGGCTGTACATAATTAGGACAAGAAACCAAAACACAAGACTTAAGGACTATAGGAACTAAGCAACAGAAAACACCAAAGCAAACACCCATATGGAGGTGCACCTGTGTCCAGTGTTGCCTCTAGCTCCACAGCCCACGTCTTCAGTGTTGCCACCAGCTCCACTGTCACAAAAAGAGTTGGACCCAAGGAAAAGAGATATCCAGCAAGGCAGGTTTAACAGATTTATTAAGGGTGGTTTGTACGAAGCTGTAGATGGTTGAGGTTCAGGGACCCAGACGGTGTAGGAGGCAGCTGGAATCACATAAATGTACCAACGATCCAGCGTTGAACGAAGATCAGCCGGGGGTTTATAAGCAGATGAGGTGCGATAAGCCTGATTCCACTCAGATTCCACTCAGCTGTGCTGGTTAACCACAAGACTGTGTACACACCAGGGAAAACTGCACCATCCACACAACGTAAAGGGGAACACGGTCGTTAAGAATCCGGTTGTTGGAGCACAAGAGCAGAGGTAAACTAGTTCTTAAGTTCCAGGAAGGCATTTTCCACACTCTCGGATGACTGAAAGGAGACTTAGGCCTGGTACACACAACAATTTTTTTAATCTTGAGATTTTTTATCGGTTCAAGACCTCACGTGAAGATAAAAAAAATCAGGGATTAAACAGTTTGGATCATAGTGTGTGTGGTGTGCGCCGATAATCTAATCACAGAACAACACACATAACAATGCTGTACCGTACCCCTTCAACAATCTAGTCCTCCGAGCCAGACAAAGGTCGAAACGTAGAAGAACCATAGCAACAACCGGCAAAAAACGAAGAAGAAACATAGTAACAATCGGAAAACAAAACACACAGCATGGAAGAGGATATATAGGATGAGGGAATGATGGTGGTCTTGGGACTATTGTTAACAGAAAAAGCCAGAACTGAAAAAAAATAACAGAATGGAGTCGGCGTGAACACGGACTTTATTTACTTGCTTGTTCCCCAGCCAGCTCGCTCTCTGACTACATTTCGTACCATGTCACCATCCATGCAGTCACAATGCACGAGTCGTCGGCGTTCCTCAGAAATTGGCTCTGAAATATTGAATGTGTTCAACATTCCTAATTGTCAGCTACAATCCGTTTCGGAGAGGATTATCCGGACAAATCGGCTCGTAATACACCACAGACCAAATGATGACTGGACAGGGAAATCTCACGGTGATCGGGCGTTTGCCATCCAAGGTCAAGAAGGCAAAATCAGGACTAGAACAGCCCAAAAACTGTTATGTGTGTACCAGGCTTTAGGGGAACTGAGTTTAGTGAGAGGTGCCACAAACTGAAGTTCAGAATAAATCTACAATAGAATTCAGTAAATATATGAAGGGTTGTAAGTGCTTAATGTCTTGGCCAGTCCAGAACCGCTCTCACCTTCTCTTGGTTGGTCTTCATCTGCCCGCTCATGAAGATGTATCCCACAAAGCTGATGGAATCAGAGTGGAATTCACACTTCTCTGCCTTAAAGTAAAGCCTCTGGAGAACCAACCGGACATGGTAAATGTGGTCAGACGGGTCTTTGGAAAGATGAGAATGTTATCTAGATACACAAAGACAAAGCGGTTAAGAAAATCATTGTTGACCAGAGGGTTAGGGTTAGGGATTACAGTTCTTTTCTTGATGACTCCTCCCTGAAATCAGTTCAATAACCGAAACAGTTTGAACATCGAGCCAAAGGCAATGCATGGGCTGCAGCATGTCACTCTGGGTCCCAGTCTTCTGTAAAGTCCATCAGATGGAGGAGAAGAAAGGTAAAGATATAACAGACTGTAAAGTATCATGATCAGGATTTATGTTCTTGGTTTCTTGTAGGGCCATGTTAGTCCTGTGCTGCTTTGTGTTGCCTGCTCATTAGTTCACCTGGTCTGATTCTGGTTCATTAACCTCACCTGTGTCTAGTTAGTCTTTCAGTGTATTTAAGCCATTGGTTTCCCTTCTTCCTGGCCAGTCCATTATTTACTGTTAGCGATATAGTTCATGTCATAGTGTTTGTAGTTCCACGCCATGTCAGAGTCTTTGCTTGAGTGCTGTTGTAAGGTGCTATAGAAATAAACTTTGATGCATTGCTTGATTGATAGGTCAGGTCATGTTGGTTTGGTATAAAATGTTCTGGTCCTGTGTAAATTCATGACAATTCTGCTGCCTGACCGATAGTGATAACAATATACACGTTGAGTACCACGTTTTCTTCTGTGCATCTGATCTTTTACATCTGGGCGTTAACTAATATTTTCTGCTGAAGTGATTTTTCTTGGCCAGCAGGTGGTGCCAGAGGTGCAATAGACACATCCATGCTGTCTGCACCTGACAGATTACAGAGAAGAAAAACTTGTAGGTGGACATGTTGTTCTTACTAAAACACATTATTCAGTTGTGAATAGTGTAATGTTATTAACTGGCAAGGCCACCACCAAACTGCATTTATTTATGTCTTTTTCCTTTTTCAGTTTTCCAGGGTTGCTGAAAAAATTAAAAAAAATTTAAGTTTGTGCAATAAATTACTGGAAGGGATGGTTTAAGTTCACTTTTTCATTTTCCCTGACAAACAAAAAAAAAAAGAAAAAAAATATATATATATTCACACAACAACCAGAAAATATGCCTCACAGTGGCTTTTGAAGTGCATGTCTTCCATCCTCTGCCTCCCTTGTGAAGTTGTGACAACTTCGCCATGATAATCACAGAGAATGGCAAAGTTGCATGTGGCCATCACTCCTGTAATCAGAGGAAAATAAAATCTGGGGTCAGTTAAAAATGCAACCACTGTAACAACACCAGACTGTTTTTCATGTGGCAAATTTCTGTGCTCAGCACCCTCTGTGTTCTTACCTTTCCCCTTTTTTGAACCAAAGACTTAAAGGCCAGGTCCCTCCACATATGTGTAGACATGCTGTCCAGGACACGCTTGTCCTCCTGTATCTCCCTCAGAGAGGCTGGCTTCCACAACTGCAGGATGTTCTAAATTTTGGGGCAATTTTACATCCAGCCTTCTCTGGCTTTTCCTGCAGAGGGTTTGCGTGCAATGAACTGTGCTGAAAGGAAAAACACAAATAAATATATGTATGTATGTATGTATGTGTATATATATATATATATATATATACTGATCATAGCTGCACAGGAGCAGGCCTTGAGCACCAGAGCAATAGAGGCCCAGATATACCATACCATATACTGTGCGGAGTACAGACTGGAAGCCCCAAGGTCAAGGTGGGAAACACCTCCGAAGGTGGTAGAGAATAACCGAGCTAAGCTCCTGTGGGACTTCCAGATCCAGACCGACAAAATGGTAACGGAAAACCAGCTGGACATTGTGGTGATGGACAAACAGCAGAGGAAAGCCACTGTGGTTGACATCGCAATACCAAGTGATTGCAACATCAGGACAAAGGAACATGAGAAACTGGAGAAATACCAAGGCCTGAAAGAAGAACTTGAGAAGGCCTGAAAAGTGAAGGCAACAGTGGTGCCTGTGGTCATCGGAGCACTTGGGGCAGTAACCCCCAAACTGGAAGAGTGGCTACAGCAGATCCCTGGACAAACCTCAGACATCTCAGTCCAGAAGAGTGCAGTCCTAGGAACAGCCAAGATGCTGCGCAGAACCCTCAAGCTCCCAGGGCTCTGGTAGAGGACCCGAGCTTGGATGGATGAGAGACCGCCCACGGAGGGCGAGGGGACAATAATTCTATTTATGCTGTTTAAATGCAAACCTTCTAGAGGAGTCCCTTTTTTTTTTTTTTTTTTTTTTACCACCACAGTCCCCCCCCCCCCCCCCCCTTTCCTCCAAAGAGAGAAAAAGTGTGTGTACAAGGTCTGTTCCAAACAATGCAGGTATCAATGTTTTGTTTTTTGTTTGTTTGTTTTTTTTGTTTTTTTTTTTTCCAAAATTGAGCATAAACAAAAATCCCTACTTTTCTTATTATTGTGAAAAAGAAAGCATTCTAATAAACTGAAATTTGATTGTTATTGTTATGTATAGTGTAGAGTAGTTGTGTCTGTTGGGTCATGTGTGGAGTGATTGGGTCTGTTAAATGGGATGTAAAGTTAATTTATTTTAAATTCTTTTTAGTGGTCTGAGTTTAGTCTTAGGTGTGCAAAGATAAGGTTTGCTTATTGTTAGAAGGTTGAGGATAGGGAGGGGTTAGGGTTATAGTACAGGGCTGAATAAGGGAATCTGTAGGGCATATATCTGTGGAGTCTGAGGGTGCAGGAGTACTGCAAGTACCCAGGGCTTCTGTGCTTAGGACACCTGCAGCAGATACCATGTTCTCACCCGGATGCTTTGCTGTGCCGAGGGTGGTCAGGATATGCTGCAGCATATGAAAATTAAAGTATTCTAATAAACAGAAATTTGATTGTTTTAAAAGTGAGTGTGTCTATAGTGGTGGTGGGGGGTTGGTGTGTTGGTTGGGAGCGTGAAGCGAGGGGGTCTGGTAAATGGTATTTAAAGATGTTAATTTGAGTGAAATTCGTTTTAGTGGTCAAATTTTGGGGGTAGGGATTGGCGTTCTTTCTCAAGGACTCCCTCTGAATCATTTAAACGTCATCATCATCTTCATCATTTAAAGAGGGTTGCTCCTTCCACCAATTTTTGGACACAAATTCCTTTTACAGACACTTTTGTCAAATCAAAGTGACCCTTCAAGAGGTCACAATACTTTTGTGTCTCCCCATCTTTTATCAGCTCCAAAGAAAGTTTGGAGAATGGCATCTTGATCCCGCTGAGAGACTTAATTCCTGCCACAACATTCCCAAACTCACACTGCAGTGAAGTGTGTTGTGGTGTGTTCTCCACTGTTGTGGATAGACTGGGGACAAAGACATCCTTGTCTTTCATGAATTAGCTGACACCTTCTCCATTCGACACAAAGGCCTTGTAAATTGCCAAAGGCTGTTCACCTTGGAAACCTATGAATATGGGTACGGCCTGGTGCAAGGTTTACACCTTCTCCCCCGTTTTTCAAGAGCTGCTGAAACTGTGATGTTTCCTGGGCACGGGCCCCTATCTCAAGGCAAACCCATTCCAGTGTGCCCTGCCCCTCACAAAGAAAAGACCTCGCGGGGTCCAGTGTGGTAGAGTTTTCTTCTAAACAGAAACCCGATCTCCACCATTCCTGCTAATTTCTTAATGACATTAGGAACTGAGGGATCTACTACCTGAGAGTGCTTTACTCTCTCATGGCATTCCCCTGCTTTATTAGCATCCCTTATTTTGATTTTCTAAGTACTTGGCAGCTACTTAGAGTAGCCTCTGGCTTTTCCTAAAGACTGTTAAGCTAGAGCTCCAACAAGCTGATTAAGCTCTGAGAGGTTGCTGCCTGGATTTGTATATACTGCTACTCTTCTTTTTCCCCCTAACTGTAAAATAATTCACCAAATAAATACACTTGTCTAACTGAAAAAGATTACAACAGTGCTTTATATTTCCCTGCATGTCTTCTGGAGATCAGTTAATCTTCTACTTAATTTCCTACAGGAAAAGTTCAAACTTTTCCATGCCACTCTAACAGCATTTAAACAATTAAATGGTCAGTAATTAAAATATTTAAAACAGGGAAAACCATGACCGGTGTATGTGCATCCACCATTATACATCTCTCACAAAAAAAAAAAAAAAAAAAAAAATCAACACAAAACATGTTTATGAATTTCTCCCTTTTAATTAAAACTAATATAATTGATTAAAATTGACATACAGACAAAATATACCATGGGCATAAACCAAAGAAGGGTTAGATTTACATTGTGCATTATATTGTACATTTTATTAGTCTTTCCAAGTTTAATTTCTACTTTCTGATTTAAAAAAAAGGCAGAGCAAAACATTTTAGAGACTGTATAAAAATTATTAGGGTCAGAGTTGCAAGTCAGAAGTGGGAAAAATATGAATATTAAATATTTCTACATTTGCTGATTAGTCTACTGAGCCATTTGTTTGTGTTTATACACAGAGAGAGGTCTAGCAATTAAAACAAAAAGCCAATGAGCAATTATTTACTTAGCGTGATCCTGAAATTGCATGCCTTTAATCATTGTTTCACAAACTTAAACTTCATTGGTAAGAAAAAACCTGCTTTGAGCCAAATCACAAGTTTTATCATGGTTTCTTCCGGCCATTTAACTTTGCAGTCGTCACATTTATGGGTTTAAAACTTTTATGTCCTCATAAACCATAAACAGTTTAGACAATGCACATTACCACTCATGTAGGCAGTCGGTGAGATGATGGTGTATAAATGCTGCTTTATGATGAATAGCAGGATAGTGTTGACATAGAACTACATCACATGGTGCATTCACTTGCACTTGGGCATCTGAGGTTTACCTTAGTAAATGTCAGTTTATACTAAATATTTGCTACAATTTGATTGTCTATAGTTGAGGTGGCACCTGGAGAGCCCAGTCAGATTCTAGGGGCCACCACACGCCACCCTTTTGGTCCCACATGATGCTATTACGTAGCATTGCTATCTGTCGGTTATGCAGTCAGGGTAAAGGTACAGTTGGATGTGGGAACGCAACAGAGATCAGGGTTTACTGAAACAAATCTTCACATACTGACCCGGTCCCACTGGTGGAAAAAAGACTTAACGGGTTGCTGCCTGTTTGGCTAAACCTCTGAAATCATGTTCATGCAGGACATCAGTTTGTCATAACTTTATTCTGCCAAACAGTCAAATGTTTGGATTGAATGGGGAAGTGTCCAAACTTTTGACTGGTACTGCATATCTTTACACAACAAGCTGGTCCATGTTTATTTAGTAACAATAGCTCTTAGTTAAGCTATGTTCAGCAAAATGCTAATTGGGGGTAGGTTATATAGACAATATTCCCTCACTAAAACCTTAATTTTCACACAGTTCCATGATGTGCATTTACTTTTAGTGCACGGTGCAGTGATGTCTACCGCCATCCAAAACAATGACGATGAAGAGAAAGAAACTGCCACTGGTTCAGTTAACATAATCAACCTCAGCTGATGGACTCTACACTATCTATAGCTGCGTTTCCATTACAGTATTTCACAAAATAAAAGCGATATTTCTACCATTTCGATAAAGTGCAATTGCGATTTGGCCGTTATCCTTGTAAAATCTCGTCCCACGCGACTCCACTTTGAGAAGGATAGATTTCAAATCTTTGTAAAACACTTGCATTTCGCCGTTGTTTGCTTTTAAGGAAGACGATTTTTTCCTTTAATTATTTGTAAAAAGATTTCCGTCTCCTCAGACGACGCCATCTATTTAAAACAAACTGGTCACATGACCCGCTACGTCACGTCCGGTGAAGCGTAAATGCGAGAAGTGTTTCCATTACTTTTGTGAGATACTTCTATATCGACACGTCTGAAAAACCACCTCATGAGAGCGTAAAACCTTTTTAGCGACATTTGAGTTTTTTCGAAATGTAGGTGTTTTCATTACCATTTTTTTATTGCGATATTGAGCTTTTGTGCAGTTCTAGGGGTAAGGGAAACGCACCTTATGCTGTTGTCTGAACAGTATTCTGGTGACTGTGGTCATCTGGAAACTAAAAATCTTACCTTACTGCCCGGGAAGGTGGTCCAATCTAAACATACCAAAATCTTAACATGATGCAAAGTGATCCAGTTTTTGAAAAGCTGCACAAAACCTGTCAAGCAAACACGTGTTAAAGGAAAAAGTAAGAGGCCTCTCACTGGTGAGCTCCGTTTAGGTGCCCAAAAGATCTTTCTTCTTTTTAGAACAAAATTTACTCCACGTGAAGCAACTAAAGAGAAAAGATTCAGCTTATTTCTTTTATTTGAGTGCTTGATGTAACAGAGCTGCTATAAGTACATTCAAAATAACATGATCCAGAACTGTTTACACCAGCCTCGCTTTATGCCATGAAAAGACTGCCGTAGATAAATCAGCTCAGCCCAAATGGGAAGAAAAGTACAGCTAACATTATGGCGACTGCTTACTAGTTTTGTGTGCAAAGACTTTGGCACTAAACTTTAATTGGCACAAAGCTAACTAACTAGCAGCCTAGAAACTACCATCTTCTCATTTCATTGATGTGGGAACAGTTTTAAAAAGTCAGGCGAGGATACATTTAAAGCAACAGTATCCCACATTGGGAGGCTGAAGGGGTGGTGGTGGAAAGAACCACTTCATTTACTTTCATTAAATTATCTTTGTATTTTCTCACCCTTTTAAAATAATGCCCCAAGTAAGGTTTTCTAAAAACACAAAAAAAGATCAACATATTGACACTATATCAGTATTTTTGTGTTTTTAAAAAAATATGAAAAAAATTACATGGGCCAGTATTTTAAGAGGGTGATGGGGCTTTCCTTTGACTTTCTTTAAAATTTCTTTTAACTTGTTGGTATTATGAGGTTGAAGCACCAAAAGTATTTAGTTGGCACCGTTTCACAACCTACCCCCAACTTCTTTTTATCATCTACTTTAGATGTTATGTATTCTCATTTTTAAGAGGTACGAAATGCTTTTAAATTGGGCCGCCACATATATATAAAACTATATTATAGCAATAACACACGCAAAACAGTAAATATATCTAATATACAAGATATTTTGACTTGAAATAGGACAAGCAAAGGTGATTTAACTAGGGCTACATTTCTCTTAAAGGAAGCTTTGCTTTTGTGCACGTTTTATAAAAATGACATATTCATCTTTCGTTCATACACCTGAGATGGTCAATATATATTGAGGTATTTATTTATATGTTGCAGGTCATATTGCAGCTGCAATTTTCCACAATATTGCATGTTGTGTGTAGAAGTAATGGCGGAAGTGAGACCAAGTGGCCAAATGTATTGATAAAAGCCAGTAATTTAATCACTCTGCTCAATAGCCCTGCCATGGCATGCCATCACCGTATCCATATAAAAAGCTCTGAGAGCAGGAAAAGAAGCAGAAAGTTGTTGTAGTGCAAATAAAAAAGCAAAGCTTCAATCTACAAGACATTGGCAACTGTAACAATGCACTCAGTAGTGCTGCCACACTCGTTCTGGCAGCAGTGGTATCCACAACCAACTGATGCATTAAACATGTAAAAAGCTGGTTTTTAAAAGAAAATATATGTATTTTTGTTCCAAAAAATCCTCTATAATCACTTTAATTTTTGATGGGAGCCTTGGAATGTATGAAAATATCTTGAACATCATCTTATACAAACATATATAATCTTCCATTTAGAGATTTTTTTTAAAATCTTGTCCTGTTTAGGCCACTTAAGGGTCCCCTAATTATTAAAATCAAAAGGCAGTTCTTAAATAAAAAGCAACTTTCAGCTCACACACACACCTCTGCATGAAATTACCCTAATGTATGTTTATAATCTCTGCACAGTGCAATCTTCCAGCCGTGTAAAAAGTTTAAAGGAAAATTCATGTTAAAAATACAGTCGAGGTGGCTGTGCATTACATTATACATTCACACACACATACAGAAATAGTAAATGATATTTGCTATGGATGCATCTAACAGGCTGGATGAAGATGAGCAAGTAAAAATGAGTTTTGTGCAGTTTTTTGTGGCAAAGTTTGCTGGCATCGTCTACTCAGTCTTAGTGTGGTAAACTCCATCCAGTTGGTACTTCAAGGTGTTAAAACACTCACTTTGTTCCCTTGATGCACATACGGTCATATTTCAAAGCTTCTCATTCACTCACCCGTTCTGACAAACACTGAAGCACAAATAATTTTTACATCCAACATTTAGACTGACATTTCTGCACCGCCGTCACTCTGGGCTTCGCAGCTGGAAGGTGCAGGCGGGGCTTTAGCTGTTGCCCTCTGTAGCGCTCTGGCTCTGGGGCTTGTCCGGATTGAAAGGAGCTTCGAAGCGCTGGGAGGCGATGGCAGCTTGATGAGACATACTCTTCCTCACTATGTCACCTTTCCTCCATAGAGTGATTTCCTACAACAAAAGGACAAGAATAATGGAAGACATGATGGAACAGGGTGATGCTCCAGCCATAAGCTGTCTTATGCACCCTACAGCAAAACCAAACTGATAATCGGATGATCATCTTTTAAATTCATCAAATGCTTGTACACAGCCTTGACTCTAGAGCATTAATAATTAGTTTGTGTATAAAAAGATGGAAATGCATTCTAAGAAAAGAGTTCTGTTTACTCATGAAATACTAAGTTGATGCATTTCCCAACAACTTATATTATTTCTTAGACTGACTTCAGATTAGTTGGTAGAATCAAACTAATAAAAGCCTCATAGATCTGGTTTTAGTCAATGAATTTCATGTATAAATCCCTACAAATTGCAACCAATAAAGGAAATTAGACTATGACTTATGTAAATTAAAATTAATGTTTTTTTTAATCAAACAAAGGGAGAATAGAAGTTAGCTCTTGTAATTTGCGTTTCTAAAACAAATACCTGCAAGTTTAAATATGCACCTTCTGCTTGGAACATGTTGCAGAAAGACTGGAAACCGACTGGAATAATTGCATGGAGCGCTTTTAAATCCAAACTGAGATTTGTCAAGACCAATTCCATGTTTTTTATAATTCCCTTGGAAAAAAATCTTATCTCTTTTTAATTGTCTTGTGTATTTTACTTGGTACCTTACATAACTGATTTTCTATTTGCTGCTGCCTGTCTTGGACCAGGACTTCCTTGTAAAAGATGTTTTTAATCTCAATCTTTTTTCCTGGTTAAATAAAGGTTAAATAAATAAAATAAAATAATAATAAAAAAAAAAACGAAACTTGCATGTGCAGCTAAAGAAAAGTTCTTGCAGACTTTAACAAGCTGTTAAACCAGGCTGACAGGGAACAGGGATCAACAGCGTTCCTCGAGCACCGCTGTCCTGCAGGTTTTAGTTGTTTTCCTGCTCCAACACACCTGACTGAAATGAATGGCTCATTGTGAATAAGTTGACAAGAAGCTGTTGGATCCATTTTATTTGAATCAAGTGTGGTGAAACAGGGAAACAAGAATAACCTGCACCACAGCGGCCCTTGAGGACAGGAGTCTGACATCCCTGAACTAGAGAGCTGTCGGCAGAAACAAGATAAATTAATAGAAAACTCCTTAAAGAGGAAAATTCAACACCAAGTGCAGCAAAAAAAAAATGTTGTTTCCAGTTAGCCGTGTCCATTACTGGCTTTTGTACAATTACTGCTCTGTTGCATTTCACTCAGAAGATCTTTAAAGAAAATGTAAAAAGCTTATCAGATAGATTGATCGAGTGGCAGATTAATCAAATAATAAATAATTTGACATCTGCAGCCCTATTCACATTAATTAAAAAAAAACAAATTTTTCTGGTTGATGATCAAAAATAACTTAAAATGTATGAAAACGTGGTGCTGAGAACGATGCTGCGAAAAATTGGGGGTGCACCTAAGTTTTTTGCTGGTTCACCTACATTAAAAACTTAGAGCAAACACTGCAGAAAGCCAAGCTGGAGCCCTGTGTTTCTAAACAGGATAAAGCACG
The DNA here is from genome assembly GCF_017639745.1 of Melanotaenia boesemani. NCBI lineage: Eukaryota > Metazoa > Chordata > Actinopteri > Atheriniformes > Melanotaeniidae > Melanotaenia > Melanotaenia boesemani. The sequence continues at coordinate 23,745,873 of NC_055696.1, read as the reverse complement.
ATATGCCAAATCAAAAGATAAAAATAGAAGTAAAAAAAACGTCAACATCTCTGAGGAATGTTCAACACCTTGCTGAATCTGTGCCACAAAGAATGAAGGCAGTTCTGAAAGGAACCTGGTACTAGTAAGGTGTACCGAATACAGTGGACGGTGAAAGTATTTATTAGTGTTTTAAGCGCTCCACTTACCTGCTGTTTGAAGTAGCGTCTTTCCTCCTCATCGATGAGGACCAGGTTTAGGTAGTACCGCACAGAGAACTTCTTGTTGATGTCCCTCATCGTGGGCGTCGACTCATAGCCTGCCAGAAACAGCCTGATGGGGATGGACTCTCCTGTGGCACAAGAAATCAAAGACAAATTCAGGCCTCAATGATAAACTCACAAGATATTAACAGATGATAATATGTGATAAACAGTAACAGATGATAACAGAAAACCACCTCTGACTGGAGCCCCGTCCATTATTTCGTATTTTGCAATGGTGTCGTTCTCATGGTAGACGTTTGGTCCCGTGCCTGTTGTCTCTCGCTTGATGATGTCTATCTCCATATGTTTGATCTTTATTCTCACCAGCAGGAAGTAAATCTTCCCAACAATCACATCTTTTAGGTGATACCTGAAAGCAGACGACACGATCCATCAGCAAGTCCAACAATGTTCAGCTTCAAGTAAACATGCACAGTTCTACTCCTACAGAAAGAGCTGGTTGATGCAGTTATTCTACAAGGAGGATAAAAGAAACTCCTACTTGGACTTATTGTACTCAAACTCTATGTGTAGACAGTCCTCAATCCCCACTTCCATCTTGATGGAGGAGTTGAGCTCGGGGTATGTACTCAGTGTGTGAACCACAATATCGAGCTCTTTGCTGATGTCGTTCAGTCTCCTGCCGACTGTCGCTCTCAGGAAGTACCTGAGAAGAAAAATGTAAAAGATTTACCTCACAAAACCAAGCTCAGAAAAACCCAAAGCATCACAGATCTTCTTTCATGCTTCACAGTGGAAACCACTCATTCAGAAATGATTGCTTTTCCTTCTCTGAGGTATTCAAAGACACGTGTTCTTTAACATTTCCCAGTTCGAACAAGCTACTCCTCCACTTGGCTTCTCTTCCCAACATCCTTGTTTGATAGCTTCATTTTAAACAAACATCTGCAGCATCAAACCATTGTTTTATCACCTGTAGAATAACTACTTTAATGCTCTAGAAGTCCATTTCAGCAGCTCCTCTGCTAAGACCAGAAATAGAGCCAATATTAACATGAATACTAATAATATTTTTCTGATTCCAGTTTCAAAATCTCTGCACTGGCTTCCTGTGCGCTTCCTAATTGATTTTAAAATACTTTTATAAGTTTTTAAAGCTCTTAAAAGGTTTATGACCCTCATCAGGAGTTGGTCTTATTTAAGGCTGGGCGATATATCGGATATACTCGATGTATCCCGGAAAGTTTTATGTGGGATATAAAAAATGTCAATATCGTGAACATCGAGTACAAACAGAAACAGCAGCGTTTTAAGCGTCTACGTGTGTTTTCTTCGTAGTTTAGCTTCTCTCGCTCACAGCAGACAGACAGCTCACTCCCCCTCCATCCAGAAAACTCTGCACACGCGTGTTGTTGCTTCAGGAGAGACGGAAGAAACATGGAGACATGGAGAGCATGCAGGTAGCTGTTTAGCTGGTTTACTAGCATTAAAAGATCGCAGCTAAATGTGAGACGTCTATTTAAGCAGTAATTCACCTCAGAAATGACGACAATGACGAGGAGACTGATCGTTCAGGTGTTCGTGTTTCCCAGTGGACATTAAGTTGTACACTGGAGCAGGAAATGCCTCCAGCTGCTCTTATTATAAAATAAGAGCTGATCTTAAACCAGATATTTTTGTCTGTTTTATAAGTTGTTGCATGTACAGACATGACGTGACGTATTACATGTCAACATGAGAATAAAATCAATTAAACCAGGCGGTTTAGTTTTTATAATAAAATGAAAAAATATAAACCTGTTCTAGAGGAAAAGGGGACCTTAGATCATTTAGATTAGATTATATTTTATATAATGGTCGGGGAAACGCTGGGTTTATTTCAGTGTATGAGTGCAGGTTTCTGGTTCAAAATAAAAAGCTTGAAAGTGAAAAATCACAAAGATAAATTTCACTGAGTTTACTTAAATCCTACTGCTGTCTTTTTATGCATAATAATCTTTAATTTAATATTTACAGTGTTTTAGAGGAGATTTTAAAACATCGGGATATATATTGTGTATCAGGATAAAGCCAAAAAAATAATTGGGATATCAGTTTTAGGCCATATCGCTCAGCCCTTGTCTTATTTATTCCTAAAGCGAAGACGAAGTCATACGTTGAAGCACGTTTTAGTTCTTACGGTCCTCTCGATGAAACAGCCCTGCTGGGTGTTGATACTTCTATAAGACAGTTTATGTGTTTTCAGTAAAGACTTTGATTTAACATCTTTTGATATTCATAAATCGGTATTTTACTTCAGATTTATGTCTCAAGGCTCAAGGTTTCTTTATTGACACCTGTGGGTAGATTAGCTTTGTGGTAGCATCAGGAATTCCCTAACCAAACAAAAACAAACTGAACCTGAAAAGACAGGGAACTGATGGTGTGACAAAAATAAAAAGTGCCACGAGCACTTTTTTCTGCTATTAGATAACAGCAAGGACAAATAAAAAGATGAAATACAATAAATAAAAATAAATTCTCTCCTAGTCTCTTATGTTAAATCTGGTTTCATTATTTTCTGTTTGCGTTTGACCTATTTATTCATTAATTACTTATTAAACACATTTACATCCTCTGAACTATTAATGAACTTGTTTTAATATTTAACTCATGTCTTTTATTTTTTCTGCTTTTTTCCATTCCATTTTTCTAGTGTCCCATTTCATTTGATCATCTTTTATTGAAACGTCCAGTGTTTTAGTTTTTCCCCAGTGAGGGTTAAGACAACGCTTAAAGAGAACATCATTTTATGTGTGTGTGTAATTCATGGGTGTGTGGTCTGTGGGATTTGGATAGGTAAACATGTTTTGTTATTTTTATGTTATTAGTTGTGTAAAGCACCTTGTGTTTTGTTTTTGGCATGAAAAGTTCTTTAAACATAAAGACTGACTGAATTATATATTTACTCTGAATATAAATGTAATCAGTCTGTTGTGGTTAAGAAGGAGCTGAGCCAAAAGGCAAAGCTCTCAGCTTAGTGTCCCATCTACGTCCCTTCCCTCACCTCTGGTCACGATATGTGGGGAGTCAAATAAATAAGAAGAAAGCAGATACAAGTGGCTGAAATGAGTTTCCTCTGCATGGTTTCTGGGCTCTAACTTGGAAGAAGGGTAAGAAGGTGAGGGTGCTTCCTGGACGCCTTCCTGCTGGGGTGTTTCAGGCATGTCCCACCAGGGGAAGACTCCAGGGAATGTTCTTCCAGGAATTATCTTGACTGGCCTGGAAGTGACTCAAGATTCCCTCCAGAAGCTGAGAGTTGGAAAAGGAAGTCTGGGCTTCCCTGCTAAAGTTGCTGCTCCCATGACCCAACCTCAGATAAACAGCAGAAGACGGATGGATTAAAGTACCACGCCCCCTTCAGTTGCAGGTGCCAAAAAAACACGGCTGCAAAGAATACACCACGGCATCCTCACTTAGAGCTCCTCCTGCAGCTTCTCTCTCCTGCAGGTGTATTTGTGGGCTTGGGGTAGTCTTTAAAATATTTGGCCTTGAAAGATTTCTGGGTTGCAGGAAAGAGGACAGAACGAGGAGGCAAAGAGATGTACTGACAGTTTGCTTAAACCAAATATCTTAACCCATGAGAGCCCGACGTGACATATGTGTTACACACAGTTTCTGAGACATTTTTCTTCAATTTATGGTATAAACTTTGCTCAAAATCCTGTTGAACACAAGCTGATACCTGTCTTCTGTCCCCTAATAGATACCCAGAAGCAGAAAACCACAATATAATATTTTTAAACTAATAATGGTAATAAATGGTAGAAATCCCCCTCCAAATTTTTTGTTTTTTGTTATATTTTGTTAAAGGTCCAAATAAAGACCTCATATTAAAAAGCAAATGGACTTTTCTTACTATTTTTTCCGGGGTCGGGCCTTACAGGGTTAAATTTATACTCATCAGTCCACAGTGCATATGTCCACTAGCTGGTTTATTTCTTGTGTTTCCTGTGCTGTAAATGGTAGTTTCATTGCAGCAGCTCCACCTGATTCAGACCCGACACAGTCTCCTCTGACACTTTAAAATCTTGTTTGGTAGCTAATGAATTTCTCTTGTGCAGTGGCTCTTCTCCTGGAGTGGTCCAGAAAAAAAGTTGCTGCATTTAGGTTTGAGTTTCTTTTATATTGCCTGCTTTTTACCCTCAAAAGAAAATGAATGTCCAAGTTTAGACTGGTACTGCTTATCAGCGCAAGATAAAAAAAACATAAAAAAAGAAAACGTGTTCTCATAAGGATTATTATGCAACTGTGGTTTCAGCGCGATGACGACAACATGCTACTAATTCCTCTCCAGTGACATGAAACGTCCAGAGTTGAAAAACCACTAACAGAAAGCAGTGCTTACCGTAATTTGACGTTCTGACCCGTGTAAGACTCATATGGTTTCTCCACGTGCGTGAACTCAAAGTCAAACGTCTGCGACTGCGTAAGCTCCCCTGGTCGGGCCAAGTCTTTCACCAGGGACACAAACTCATGGTGGTTTCCTCTGTCGTAGTACAGCTCTGTACACAAGCATACATGGTCAACACCTCGGTTATTTATTATTATTCATGTCAAATCACTTTTTTTACCACACACCAGAGTACATTACTTATTCCTAAGTTTTGTTGTGATTTATTGGTGTATACAAACCTTGACTTAAACAAATCAATTTTACACCATCTCTCTTTTTTTCTTTTTTTTTTTTAAAGGCAGGCACCTTTCGGTTTCTTTTGCCCTCCTATCCTGAATCTAAAATAACGTTTCTTTCTTTGGAGACAAAAAGAAGCAAACCAGAGGAAAGAGAGGGGTGCAGCACTAAAGAAAACAAACCTTACATTTCTGATTCAAGCGTTTTACAAAAGGACAAAGTAAGAAAAAGTAGCCTACAGTGGATTAAAAAATAAAAAAAACAACTGAGAAAAAACGTGAACAAGCTGAAGCTGGTCTGAACAAGAGTTTATTTTCACAATGAAAGAGGCCAGAGTTTTATTTACACAGTGCAGCTTTTGAGCCATATTTTTTCCTAAATTCAAAATGTTGCAAATGTTCAGAAATATATTTATATAAATCACTTAATGTAAATGTTTAAATCAAACTTAATTTGTATATATATATTATACTGTATTATTTAATTTTTTTAAAAAAAGTTAAAGTAAATGTAACATTACATTAAGATAAATATACTATTTATAAATTACAAATATATATATAATTTTTTCAATAGATTTATACTAAATATTTATTAATATATAAATATATTAATTTGTCATGAATATATTGTTTAAATAAATTAATGCAAATATTTAAATATGAATGTTTAAATGAACCTTTAACTATTTATTATTCATTTGTTCACCAAATATTTTTTAAAATTAAATTAAATATTAATTTTAAAGAGATCTGGATAAAAATATTAAATTTTCATAAACATGTTATTTACTCATTTATTTTTAAATACAGTAAAGCGATCGGAACTCGATGTGGTCACCATTATGGAGTTTTAGTGCACAATTATTTATTTTATGAACAAAGTTTCTTTCATCCTTCATTTTTACTCTGCTACTTATTTATAAGCCTAGCAAGACTCTTACAAATCAGCCATTTAGTGGATCTTAATAGAGGATCTGGATTAGAAACTGTCTCCATGGAAGGATGGCTGTCAAGAAGCCATTCTTAAGGAAGGAAATCAGAGAGAAAAGGCAGAGTTGAGCCCCATTAGACAAGAACTGGATTGAAAATCAGCAGCAACAGGTCTGATGGAGTGAGGAATCCACCCCAGAACCCGGACCTCAAGATTACTGAAGCAGTGTGGGATCATCTGGACAGAAAGCAGAACAAAAGGCAGCTAATATCCAAAGAAAAGCTTAGGAAAGTCATTCAAGAAGCCTGGAGAACTATTACTTAAAAAAAACAAACAAAAAAAAAAAAAAAAAACAAAAACAACTAGAAACTGTCACTGAATAATAAAGGTGTTCAGCCAAATATTGATTTAAGTTTGTTAGAGTTGTAAACTCTGTTTTTGCCTTATATACTGTATTCCATTCATGTTTGTATCATGTTCCACCTATTTGTTTTATTATTATTATTATTATTATCTTTATCTTCCTGGTTGCCATCATTGTTTTGATTCAGAAACTGAGCCTTGACTTTATGAAACTCTGTCTTTGATTCTTACAGCTATGACTTGAAAATTATTCCACCAAAAACACCCGAAAAACGTATTATGATGTCGGTAATTTCACGTTTAAAAATGAAAGGGGTCAAAGGTCACAGAGCCAGAAAGCCAATGGCTGGTGAATCAGCTGATGACATCTTATGCCCACATCTGTCACGAGACCTGACACTTCAAAGTGACACTTTTTGAAGCGCCACAGTAGCTTGTTGTGGGTCGGTGGGAAGTCTGGACGGTTTATTTATTACTTTGAGGAGACTTGTTTAACAAACCACACGTTTTAGGTTTAGCCGAAGATTGTTGCTGACAACTAAACGCCTCCTGTGGTACTTTAACCACTTCTCTCGGCGGGCACGGTGTGAAATACAGGCCTACCAGCTTCTTACCTATCTGCCCGATGAACTCAATTTTGATACCGTTGTGCTCAAGCCTCTTTCCTGGGTATTTGAGCGTAACGTTGACTTTTCCGGACACGGTTTCTCCGTCGTAGAAAAGAAAATACTTGTCCTTCTTGCCGTCTTCGCTTTTATGCTCAGCTTTCTTTCTCGTTTCGGCGTCATTCAGAACTATATCGACGTCCGCACTTTGACCAAAACCAAAGAAGCTCATAACTGCTCGTCAGTCAGGTCAGAATATAAAACTGGGTTCCGCAGAAGAATGCGTTTGTCTCCCCGCACAGAGCAGCACACCAGAGTTTCTCTTTCCTTTGCAACGAGGTCTCAAGCGCGAGCCGCTTCCCAGATTATAGAATTTTTCGAGTTACAACCGCTCAACCGCGCATGCGTTGAAAGTCATGTGACGGAAAGACGGAAATCTGTACTACATATTTTTTTTCTTCGTTTTATTTCCTGTTTGTTTAATACAAAACTATCATCACAGTTCTTAAACCTTGACAGAATAAAGTTTGTTTTTCCAATTACAAACTATTACAAATTAGTTTCAGTTTGTCTGCGTCTTTTTTCGGTGCAATTTAAACAGGCGTTAAACCAGACTATCTGTTACCCAGTGTACAGTCTTTCAGGCATTTTACTTTTATTCCCGGTGTATAGTCCTGCAGGTTTTTCCTGTACAGGTTATTGTTTTCTTCTTGTTGTTGTTGTTGTTTTGTTTTTTTAAGGGCCCCCAAAGCTTCGACAATTCAATGTTATCATGATTTTTTGTTTGTAACTTGTAAAACCGTAACTCATAAAAATGCAGTACCATAATTGTACTTCTTACATAGTGTTTCCAAGGAGTCAGACTTCTCTTTTCCCCCCACCTTATAAATTAATTTTGAGAAACACTTTTCCTGCTTTCTTAAGGTTGTTCAAAGTTTTCTTTGAAGTCCAGTCTTACCATTTTCAGACAAATGTGTTTGCAGTGTTGTGAAACCACTTAACATTGGCAAATGAATAATTTAATAATTATAAGCAAACAAAAAAATTAAAAATTTTTTGGGGATGAGCCAAATTGTTTTGACACATAACTGATGACCGAACAAAGTAACAATTATAAATCCACTCTTTAGCACCTAAAGAAGCAGGTTTTCTCTCCCAACCCTGAGCTGCGTTCTGGTAGAGGCTACCCTTGGTGTTAAATGGACGTCATCCAGCGCCTCATGCATGCTCAAGATGGGGGATTGAGTCAAAGTCAAGAGTCAATTTTACAAATTGACTTACCAGTATATGAACGCAGGCACATGGTTTGAGCAGAATCATCTGCAGTCTAATGTGACAGCTAAGGAACTGATGGTGGATTTTAGGAGATCCAAAACACTAGTAACACTTGTTTCTATTCAGGGCGTCAACGTGGAAGTGGTGAAGGATTACAAATACCTTGAAGTGCATACTGACAATAAACTGGACTGGGTTAAGAACACTACTGCACTGTGCAAGAAGGGCCAGAGCCGTCACTATTTTTTGAGGCGGCTAAGGTCGTTTAACATCTGCCAAACACTGCTTAGGATGTTTTATGAGTCTGTTGTGGCCAATGCTATTCTCTATGCACAAAGTGATCTGCAAAGCCAGTAACGTTGTGGGGATGGAGCTGGACTGTGACGGTGGTGTTGGAGAGGAGAATGTTTTCCATAATAAAGACAATACTGAACAATACCTCCCACCCGCTTCACAACCTGCTGATCAGTCACAAGAGTATGTTCAGTGAGACTGATACCGCCTAAATGCTCCACTGAACCACACAGGAAATCACTCCTACCTGTAGCCATCAAACTGTACAACTTATCCATACAGCAACCACATCCACTGTTATACATTTTCACTACATTTACATTTTACTGTCTATCATACTGAAAATACTGTACATATTACTCACTGGCAGGATTGATCCTGTATCTGTTTATATAGATATTGTAACTAATTTGTGAATTTTCTTATTGTGATTGCTATCTTTATCTTATCCTTTCATATTTGGTATGGAGCGACTGTGTGCACACATTTTCCTCTGGGAATGATAAAGCATTCTGATTCTGATTATTATGAACTGGACTAATGTAGATTTGTTTTAATTGGATCACAATGAATAGTCTTGAATTAATTTATTCTGTAAAGTGCCCTGATATGATTTTATTGTGAAATGGCGCTATACAAATAAAGCTTAATAGAACTGTAAAAAAGGTTTTATTGTCTTCGGTGCATCTACAAAGAAATGTCAAAGTCATAACATAAAATTGTCTTTTTACACCAATGAGACGATTCCTAAAGAGCTATTATCTGAAAACTTGGCATATCACAGCATGGTGTGCAGTGTGTCCTGAACACATTTGAGAAAACTGGTTCTTGAAGACCTCATATCTGAAAAGCATCTGTTTTGGTCACAAATACCAATGTGTGAATTCTTGTGAAACCTCCTGAGAAGAAGAATCAAAGCTGTATTAAGCTGGTTAGAACTGAAGAAACCTTTCACACGAGGAGTAAAATGGCTTCAGGAACAAAGAAATAAAAGTCCAGTTGACTTTCTTCAAGCTCTTATGATTAACCATGACCTGGATGAAAATATACAGCAACATCAGTGTTGATAAAATTACTACTATCTAGAGCGGATGAACAGGTTCTGAAAGCGATGTCCTGGAGAAACAGGAAAATAATGCAGCTGGACTTCAGATGATCCCTCTACTTTTGATGAAGCCTCATCAGAAATGATCTCCATGAGAGAGTGACTGTCAAGATGCCAGTCTTGAGGAAGGATCAGGGAGAAAAGGCGGAGGTACGCCACATGACATAAGAACCAGACTGAAAATCTGTAGCAACAGGTGTGATGGAGAGATGGATCCTCCTCAGAGCCTGGGCATTAGCATTATTGAATCAGTGCGGGATCATCTGGACAGAAAACAGAACAAACGTCATAAAAAATCTAAAGAAGAGCTTCGAAAAGCCCTTCAGGAAGCCTGCAGAACTATTCCCGAAGATTAATCATAGAAATGCAGATTTAAATCTTTAGGTCTTTAGGTCCTTCTGTGTCTGATGAGTTTAAATCCACAAAGCAACTTCAGCACATCAGTGTAAGGAAGCTTCAAATGACATTTCTAGATTTTTTTTGCAACTGTAAATAGTTGTAAATGGCACTTACTGCGTATTTTCAAGTCACAAGATCTGGTTTAAAAAAAGTTGAGCTCTTTATGGTTTCTGTAACAGATGAAGAGTTATTAAGAAAAAAGAAAAAAAGAATTTTTGACCCAGTTCTGTGAGGCTCTGCTATGCCTTTAGAGGGCAGAGTGAACCCACACCAAGCCCTGGATTAGCCTGAGTGCCCTCCTCTATTCATCCACAGTTAAGGAGGTTTGTGCATTTAAGCTTCGGATGTTTTGTGCCTCTCTAGTGTTTTAAAAAAAATTCTCTGTCATACAAATCCTCGCCCACAGTGTAAGCTCTGTCCTTTAAAAGGATGGATAATCCTTTGAAACTTTGAAAGTGTTCCTACAGACGACCAGCATTGTGTGACTGCTATATACATCACACAAAGTTTAGAGGGAAGCAAACATCAGATCAATGAGTATTCAGCAACACTTCACACACATTAATGTCTACAGCGAGTATACAAATAGTTAAACTTTCATGTGAACATGGAAACAAGCTGTAGAGTTGTTTTTATCTTATTATGTGGCTTTCCTGGGAACAGATCTTCCTAACGACCTAATTAGTTCTGGTAATTTTTACCAAAAGATTATAACAATAGTTTAACGGCTCTGCTGCGCCTGACATGTAAACATGTTCTCTAATAAACACGACAAGTCTAACATTGTTATAAAGAAAAAGAATAAAACACCTCCCATAGGGGGAATCATGTTGAAATTCTACAACTCCTTATGTTTGGAAAAATGACTGCGAGGATGGAAAAAGTCAGCCCTGAAACCAATTATTTACACTGCAACTGGAGCCCAGCTCCAGCGTAGACATGTATCTTGTCAACGTGTCACTTCATCACACAGCGCTGTGATATTTTCTAAATAGGCAGCATCTCTCTGTCATTTTGATTTTCTCCCATCTGCCCCCCCCCCCCCCACTGTGGCGTCTCACACTTCAGCTGGATGGCCTGATCTGGAAAGTGACACAAACCCAAACTGTGTCTGTGGATTTTATTCATGGACAGTTAATTATATGAAGTATTACTAGATTACTTAGTAAAAGGGCTCAAAGCAATAAATATTGAAGTGAAAGGGGTGAAATTCTTCATTTTTGTTTTATGTATATTATATAAAAATCTTTAGTTCTAATTCAAATTTTGATTTTAATTTGTACGGTTTCATGTAATATCCTCACATCTTCAAAATTCATTCATCAATTCAATAAAAAATATTCCTAAATTTATTAATAATTTATTGATGGAACAAAACATCAAAATTACTATTTTTTTTATCTAAATAAATTTCTATAAATTTGTTTATAAATATTTTAATTGATTTATAAATGTATTCATTTATTAAATTAAAATATATGAATGCAAATATGTATTTAAGAAAATGGAAATCCCATCTTGAATGAATGTCGTTTAACATTATTAATAGAAAAAGTCTCCCTCTTTTCTTATTTTTTTTTTAGAAAATCCCTAAAGATGAGGCTCTTTTTAAATCACAAGTTGGGTGATCCCTGCTAAAATTGATTTCTCTGTAAATGAAGTGTCTGGTAGCTCTGCTGCCTTCTGCAATATATGATCCTCTCAGAGCTCATTGATTCTTGTGCTCTTCATACAGGAACTTGCTGCCAGTTGGCACAGTCACCAGAAAGGAGCAAGAACAGTTTGCTGCATGGAAAACCGAAATGCTTTAACTCCCACGAATAGATTATGGCTTTAGATCAACAAAGATGCAGTCTGTGGGATATTTGATGGACATTCATACTCAGAAGGATTTTCTATGTGAACAGCTGGAGTTGGAAGCAGAGGAATCATGAAAGGATCGCCAGACAAAGCATCGACAGTTTCTGAATTTTCACTTCCACATCACACAGAGAAGAAAACAGCAAGCAAAAAAATCTGATAATATAAGAAGTGAGTTTTATTTTATTAATCACAAATAGTGTCTCTAAAATGAACGAAAGCAACCCCAGCAGGCCCCGTATTGACATTCTCCTGTATGCACATTTAGTCCAGAGTCATGACGGACCAGTTGTTAGTCAGTAACACAAACTGGAAACTATCCTGGACAGATAGAGCTAATGTGGAAATGCAGTCCTCACCAGTTTTGTCTCCAAACATCCAACCAGTCTGCACACACTTGTTCAGGTGGGTCAAATGTCGTGTAGGGAGTCGACACTTTGCATGAACTTTGGTTCATATGAGCAGGTCCACCTGTACTCCACCTGTCTGACACCTCAGCAAACACAGATTCAGCTCTTTGTTTGGACATTAACAGCACAAATGCACCTGCTGTAAACCAGGTCGTTAAAACGTCTCTACTCTGAATATCAATTACTTCTTTTTTTTCTTTTTCTCATCTTTTTTTCCTTTTTATTTAGTTTTTGTCTGTTCGGCCTGATAGTGCTATGTGTCTTTACCAAAATATGTCCCACTATATATATATATAGGCACTAATATTTTCAATTTCTACTTCAACATGTCTACACCTTCAAATCTATGAAAAACAACAACAACAACAAAAAAAAAACTATTTACAAAAATGAGCAGATATGTAACGAAGGGAAGTCGGAATTTGCTGTAGCATCATTCCTCTCAAACGCCATGCTTATGGTTAAAGAACCGGGAAAGGAAAAGCCTCTGAAGGTGAGGAGCTGTGGGGGAAATGGACAACTCTGAAGGCACTTAAGAGGAATGAAGTTTGTACACATGAGGAGGGTAAATGTATGCTGTACAGCTTAGATCTCGCGTTACGATCCTGTTGCATCCCTTATTGGGCAAACTGCTTTTTGACATGATGGTTCCTCAATGTGATGTGCTCACTTAAGTGTGAGGATGCTGATGTGCAAACGGTGGGCAGATCGTCTCTCCCACGACTGATATTCAGTTAACATTTCACCACCTGCTGATTATTAAACAATAGAAAATTATATGAAAACTGACAAGACTCAGGCTGTTTTTATTTTTAAAGATCTGTTTGGAGAGAGAGATGTTTTCTCTAAAGAATGATTTAACTCCCTCTGATGATCTGATGAAATGTTAACTTTTTCAGTCTTAAAAATGGAAAGAGTTTCATATCGCCTCAATTTTTTTCATTTGTCACCAACTTACATAATCTTGTGTGAGAGAAAAAAACCAAAACAAAAACAAGAAAACAGAAATACTTATTTACAATCAGTACAGCTGTCAACCCTCCAGACTCCTTCCAGATGTATTTCACTGTAACTGAACCAGGATCAGGTCTGTTTGTCTTCAGCTTTGCTGAGAGGACCAACAATGAGGATCCATTAAAAAAAGATAAAAATAAATGGAGGCTTGGTTGCATGAAAATGATTAATTTTTTAAAATCATGATTAAAGTTTAACCAAAGAATTAAAACAATCTTAAACTGAGCTGAGATTGAAAAAAAACATCTAAAATGTCTCCTCTATTTAACTTAATGAGGCTCCTTGAATAAAGTCAGACGGACTGATCAGACTTCCCACTGCTGAGCTTATATCTTCATCTTGCCTGAATAGGAAGCACTTTTTCCTTCAGGCGATCAAAGATGAGTAAAGGTCATCTAGACAACATTGAAAAGGTTTGATGACCACTACAGGTTGCTCCCCAAGAGAAAAGGTGCACCCCATCTTATTTAGTCTGGAACACTGTGGGGAACAAATAAAGACTCCGACTTCTACTGGAGTTGAACTTTTTATCAAGCTGGCAAACAGTGTTTTTTTGAGAAGAAGATAAATGTTTCCACCTTTTCTTTTAATACTTAATCAGCCCAGACAATTCAGGTGAGCAAAGATCTCTGCAATGATTAAAGTTTAATTGTCAAATTTGGATTTAGTAACCAGATTAGCTTCTCATCGTCCTCCTGGATTTGTTAAACTGGAGGTTCGTTAGTGCAACCAAACTTAGAAGATTATCTTTTGGGCATTTCATACCTTCAGTAGTCTGTCATGAGTAAGAAGTTAGAATAAGTCCTAATAACAGAGATAATTTATTTTCTAAAAGATCTTTTCAGTAATAAATTTAGCTTTTTATCAGTTAAAAATGTTTCCCTTGAGTCTGGAAGGTTAACTTACACACACTTTATTATTATCACTCTTGTTGTTATTGTAATACTGAACATAGACCGTATGTATGACAGCAATATTTACAAGATTAACAGCAAGCATAGAAGGACACTTAAAATAAAGAAAAACGCAGCACTGATTGTGTACAGTGTTTCACAGCATTTGACTGGCACTCTTCAAAGCATCATACTAAGACTATCTACAAACGTGAACGTGGAAGTCTCTCACAACAGAGCGTGGGGGGGCCCCAGCAGAGATATTCAATATGTAAGACCACCGATCAGGATGCACATCTTGATATGCAACTACAAGTTTTTTTTGTCTTTCTTTCTTTTGAAAACGTGTAAATGCTTACAGCTTGATGCAAAGTGGTTAAAGTGTTACATGTTTTTATCCACAACCCAAGAAAAGAAAAAAAAGAACAAAATGAAACAAATGTTAGTATTTTACAAATATTTAAAAAAGTAAACCTTTATCTATAGGCATTTTAAAATATCTTCCATCAAAAATAGTCTGACAAATTTTAACAGTAGAAAAGAAATGTTATACAAAGGACGAGAAGTTTGAAGCAAAATGTTTACAGTAGAAAGTTGCCATGATAGACTGCCTGCAGAGGAAGGAGCCTCCTCTTCCTCCACCTCAGTTAGTGTTTAGAACCATGCAATAACTTTAAAGTAAGAACCATAACTTTGCAAATAAACTCAGCTGAAGATGATAAAAGTTAAATTATTCTCAGTCCCTAAGCATGTATTATTTTTACATGTTGTCCTGCGAGTTCCTGTCACCTTTGGCAAATGTGAGTAGTTGGATTCCAGTCATGCTGCGAGCTCAGAGCGTGAACAGTGGCAGCTCCGTGGTCCGCCGGCGTGGAGGGCATGCCCACGTGTCACGTCTTCCACTCAGCACAACGGCCCTCGATGTCCTCGTCACCTTCAGATCACAAACGACGACTTGTGTCGGAAGTCCCCCTGCAGGGAGAACAAACCGAACGGGAACAAAGATGAACAACTTCTCCTGCTGCAGGGCTGCTTCAGAGCTAATTCAGTCACCTCTGAATCTCTGTACAGTAACAATACAATTCTAATGAGTTCTAATGAATTTTGGACCACTTTTTCTTAGTTAGTTACTCCTGGTTTCTCAGATTTGACAATATTCTTTTGTGTCTAAATGCAAAATTCAGATCTATCCACAGACATGGGATTCAGATCTGGACCCAGTTTCTGGCACTGCCCCAGAATTCTTTGGTCCTCTTCAGATTGATTAAAGTCATTCATACAGTCAAAACATCCAGTTCCCAAAGCAGCAAAGCAAATCCAAAACTTCAGTGAACCTCCACCATGTTTGATCATAAAGACCCTTTTTTTAAAGACCGGATCTAGTTTTAAACAGACCAATAATGTGGATTAAACCCCGCTCTTACTCCGAGTTTACATTTAACAATTAAATGTTTAAAAAATTATAATAATTAGTAAATAAAGTAAAATTATATATCATTTAAAAATAATTATATTTAAATAATAATTAATACAAGTAAATAAATTAATAAAATGAATTAATTAGACTGTATAAAATAAAATAAAATCAACAAAGGACAGAAGTGGTTTGTTACAAATTTGTGACAACTGGTATCACAGGGTTAATTTATCAGATAAAATCAAATATTAGCTTCATGGATTTTTTCTTTGTACTCGTTCTCAGTTTAAAGCTCCATGAATTCACTTCTGTCCCGTGTTAAATAATGTGGTTGACAGGCCATATGTTTATGATTTATTATGTTAGTCTGACAAAAATGGACTTTTAAAATACATTTAAACCTGAAATTAAAGGGTTGAACTTTCCCTTCCTGCATTTACTCCTGAGCTCCTTTCTGGGGCTTTAAACCCAGAAGTAAAAGAAGAAGTCAGGAATGGTGGGAATGGCCTAACAAGGTGACACCTGCAGCTCACTGCATGTAAAACCACTGACTGTCCTGAGCTCTTTAAGTCTTGGTATCACTGTACTTATTCGGGCATATAAAACCCAACTTGAATGAACTCTAAAAGAAAAGGTCTACAAACCTCATCCTCCGTCCTGACGTAGTCCACTCCGTCTCCTTTAGCTGGAACTTTGTAACTGGAACACAGACCACAGCAGAGTTTAATGAACAGCTGGTTGAAGCATGGCTAATCAAAGATATACAGCGCGTTGATGTCTTACTTGTTCCCCGTCTGTTTTTGGCTGGAGAAGTAGCCTTGTTTGTATGCGCAGCAGATCCCCACTGTTATACATAACAGCACTATGACCACCACCAGCACTCCCAGTATGATCCCCACGATATCAATATCATCTGAAGCCGAAAAATTGAACATTTCTATTTGGATTGGTCTCAGGTTTCACACTGCTTAAAGTAGTCACTCTGTAGTTTTTCTACACACTCACAGACTTCCATCGTCTGGGCCGCACACTCAGCGTATCCTGCGTCGTTCTTCGCTCGGCAGAAGTACTCGCCTGCATCTTCTTTTCTGACTTCACTAAATTTCTGCACAGGACAAACAAAGAAAAAGCATTAGGGGAACCACCTGATGTGAAGCTGATTCTGTTATCTAACTGTTTTGTCATGTATGGTTTACAGACTTGGATTTGGATAATTCTACTATACTATGAGCATAGAAGCAGTGACATCTATATCATACTTGCATGCACAATAACAGCCGTTCCATGCCAGGGAATGTTAAACATGGAAATTAAATGCACATTAATCTGAATTCAGTATAAAAACTAAACAAAGAATAATTTTATCCTTTTAAATATCACACTTAAACATAAAGACAAAAAAATTCATTTTTTAATCAATGTGGGTATTTTATTATTATTCCTATACCTTTGCATGCCATTTTCCCCTTTTCCCTCCTCTTTATCATTCATTACTGCAGCAGGACGATACAGTTGTTTACTGACTTTCTTTGTTACATACTCTTTTTTCCTTGTATATGTAGCACACATACAGTATGGTACAAAGTCAGGAAAATGGGAAACAGGTGTGGTAAAACACGCAAAAATATATAGTATGTATAACATATAAGGCAAAAACTGAATTTGTACAACTCCAATGAGCTTGACATTTGGTATAACCACCTTCAAGACAGCCTGAATCCTCTTAGATAATCTTAAGTAATTTGCAGGAATAAACCCCCAGACTTCTTGAAGGACTTTCTAAAGCTCTTCTTTGGATGTTTTCTGCTTTTTGTTCTGTTCTCTGTTCAGATGATCCCACACTGCTTCAATAATTTTTAGGTCTGGGTTCTGTGGAGGATTCATTCCTCCATCAGACCTGTTGCCATTGATCTTCAGTCCAGTTCTTGTGTCATGTGGCGTACCTCTTTATTTTGTGTTTCCCTTCCTTAAGAATGGCTCTTTGACAGCCACCCTTCATTTTTCATTTTCCTTTGATTGATTTTCCATTTTATAAACAAGACAAACAAAGCAAAATAAAACAAATAATAGACATGAAGACATTTTGACAAGCACATATCATTGGGGAAGTGACAAAAAACATATATATAATCTTCTGTCATTGACCTTTGATTTTTTTACTTTGATCTAATAGTATGACATATGTAGTCCACTTCTGACTATTTTTAATACATTTTAATACATTTTTTCCATCACTTTGATGCCATGCACAATATCAATCCACTTATCCAGACAGTTTTTTTTTTTTTTATTTAGACATTTCTTGGTTACGGACTTCTTTCAGGTCACCAATGTTTATCTTTGTTTCACCAGTCGAGTTCCTCTGTACCATGGAGACCTTTTCTGATGATGCTTGGGCCAACAGCAGATGG
The DNA here is from genome assembly GCF_017639745.1 of Melanotaenia boesemani. Taxonomy (NCBI): domain Eukaryota; kingdom Metazoa; phylum Chordata; class Actinopteri; order Atheriniformes; family Melanotaeniidae; genus Melanotaenia; species Melanotaenia boesemani. Next base: position 23,728,016 of record NC_055696.1, on the reverse strand, counting down.
ATCAACTGACGGTCCAGAGCATCTCTCAGGTCCTGTGTCAGCTCTTTGCTTTATTTGTTTATTATTTTTAATCTATTATATATTTGTTTAGTTATTTCTGAACATTTGTTTCAGCTCCTGTTCATCTGCTGTTGATAGCTTTTTAGACCTGACACCACTCTTTTCTCCTCCACACCTCCAGTTTCCACAAATGTTTGATGCACGGCATGCTGAGATAAGTTAACAGCTAAAAGCTATTCGGCTACAAAACTACAACTTCATGTGTGTCAGACTGTTGTCTTTTATCTTTTTTAGATGCAACTAAACAAATGGTGACAAATAATGTGTTTTTGTTGCTGCCTGCTACCAGGAAACTGTCTCTAGATAAAACTTTCTTGCTTTGGGTTCTTTACTAAGCTGCCTGGTAAGTGCAGACACAGTGACAGAGTGTTGAGTTTTGTGCCTTTTCTTTTTTCACTTCACTACCTTATGAACTAAGACAGTGGCTTAATAAATGCAAAAACACACTCCTCAGAAAAGGGTCAGGTACAAGAACTGGACTGAAAGTGCATGAAAACACAGCTAATGTCCAGAGAAAAATTCTGAAAGACCTTGAGAAAGCCTGAAGAACCATTGCTCAAGATCACTTTAAATGATTACAAGGAAATCAGGCTGCCTGGAAGCAAAATACAAAAAAGCATTAAGACTTTTGCACAGTACTTCATGCACATGGTACCGCTATGTAAATAGCTTAATATAAACTAGATTTAAATTAATTAATTTTCTCTTTCAAAACAAGTAGACAGAGAGGCTTTGCTGTCCTAACTATGATCTCCGAGGCTCTTTCCCATAAGAACAGCAGATAGAAGTGCAAACTGTGTTTTCAGTGGACGATCTCAAACATCAAGACATAAGTGGGGTGAGAAAAATTTCCCCCACATCCCCATAGTTACAGCTGCGACCTGTTCACACACAAACAGTGTTGTCCTGTGCAGTGTCTCATCTGAAGGTTGACAGGAGAGCCGTGTTGGAAACTAAGCTAGAATTGAGGAATGTGCAAACGAGGACAGCAGATTCCCCTCGTGGCTCCAGTCCTCTCACACCATCAACTGTCTCCCCAAAAATATCCACCTCCACCCCTGGGCGTTAGGCCACCGTCCCCCACTGCCCCGCCCTTGTCACTCATGCGTGTCCTTGTCAAAACACATGCACACAGATACTGACCAGAGTTCCTGTTTCCACGCTGAGCGTGTATGAGGAGTTCACGAATTTGAGGCTGGTTTTTGCGTCAATGGGAATTTCCTCCTTGTTCTTGAACCACTGGTACTGAGACTTGGGAAAGCCCTCCTCCTCCATGCAGCTCATCTCAGCTGGCTTCCCGAAAGGCACAGACTTTGGAACGCTGCATTTTGGCACCACCGGCTTTACTGTGAAGACACACAACATATGATGATGGTCAAGAGAGTTTTCATGCAAGGAATTATGTTCAACAAGCAGCAAAAAACAAACTGACACAATCCACATGATGATGCTGACAGGAGCTTAAAAAAAAATACAATGTCACTCTGACTCTTCTTGGATCACTGGACCGACACCACTGACAGGACCACGGATTTTGGGCCGTGCCAGAAAACGCCACCAAAACACGCAGCACTTGCTTTCTTTAGCACTGCAATTCAGAGCAGATGTAGTTTCAGAGGTTTCCCCTTATAGCCTTTGCAGCTGGGCAGTTCAGATCATAACGCATCCTCGTACAGTGTGTATGCCAGAGGCTTGGAGTGACCTACAGCGTTGGTTTTATTTTACAGCATCTAAAGTGTGATTCACTTGGCAAGGTCTCTCTCTTTTAAGGGCACAATGATGGCTTTTTCTCTGTCATTTCTAGGATGTTTGTCATATTTTCACACCAACACACAGACAGACACACAGACAGACAGGCAGACTAATTAGTCAGGATACCTCTTACAACAAGGTCAATCACAATCTCATCAAATGACTTCTGGTCATCGGGAGCGGTGACCTCACAACGATACTTGGCTGTGTCGGATCTTGTGGCATTTGTTATCAGTAACGTGGCCGGTTCTCTGATCACAGCCCTGTTTTCCAGGTCACCTGTCAGAAAAAAACACACATATAAGTAAACTACAGAGAAATAACAGAGACTTAAACTTTGGTTTGGCTTGTCTATGCAGTGTATGTATTACCTGAGATCTTCTTGTCGAAGTACACATAACTTGGTCCCCCATTTGTTATCTTCTTCCATTCAATTCTGGGATTGGTTGTAGAAATGGACTCAATCATACATGATAACTCAATTTCTGCAGGACAGAGAAAGAAAAATGTGAGATAATTCAAGACCGATGGGTGTTTTGGTTTATTTTGTGGATATTTTTATTTAGAAGTTCTTACTATCAAATTCGTTTGTCCACGGTGATTTGTTATTTGTTTTCAGTACCACTGCTAACGCGCTGAAGTAGCCTGCAAAACAAGAGGAAGAAGGCAACATTAGACTCTCTGAAGCATGAATTTTCATGATGCAGCGATGATGTCATGCTATATGTAAAATACCAGTTGACAAGCACTCATGTTGGGCTTGTTCTTACACTGCTTGGGGGTGTCTATAATGCGTACAGTCATATTAAATTTCACAAACACAATTAATAGAAAAATAATTGCCCTCGTTCTGTTCCCATTCATTTTCCAGTTTTAGTTTTGTTACTTAAACTATTGTGTAAGTGTGTATGTGTGGGTGTGTGAGTTAAGGGTGGGGGTATCGTTTCTATGCACAGTGGATAATTGTGCAGGGAGGCATGTGCCCTTTTCAGGGTTAGCTTGCCATGTCAGTAGTTCAACTGCCGGCTAAACCTCCCTCTCCTTCTCTGTCTCTGGGCCTGATGCTGTTACCCATGTGGGAATAATGGTACAAAAGCAACCCAGAACCATGTAAGGGACAGGGGCCTTGAGAGGGTGCACTGCTGAATCATCCTCACAGCCTGTTTTGTCCATAGTTAAATCCCCACAAATCACTTCCACGTGACTATTAATGAACAAGTATGCTCATCAACACCTCATCAACTGTGATCTAAAATGATGCTCTGGCTTTTGGGTGCAGGGTCACTGAAAAATCTATTTTTATTCAATCTATTTTCTTCTGGACATTTACATCAGCAAGATATAGTCTTCACATCGAGAATATTTGACTTGCAGCGTGCAGGCCACACAAAGTCATGGTACGGCTTGAAGGTCCAGTCTATATAAATGAATTACAACGTCAAGGTTAGCTCGACCATGAAGAAGTATAACGCTGGCTCCCCTCCAACCAACCCGAATTATTCAGTGAGAGGTTATTGGCTGATTAACATCACAGGCTTGCCAGTTATTATGACTAAAAAACAAAATAAGTATTGAGAAAGCCTCCCCACCCACTTGGCGGATTAACCCTTAAAACTTCCAGCAATATTTTGCTATGTTTGGTTGAATTTTTAATGTAAAAATTTTTATTTAATTTCAGTTTATTTAAAAGGGATGATGCACAGTAATCAACGTTTTAGTTTAAATTGAAAATGTAAAATGTGCCAGAGTTAGAAAAGTAGCTAATAAATAAATGTTTGTATTTATTTTTTTTTCAGGACAGCCTGAGTTGTCAGGTTATGAGGCTAAAATTATGTAAAATTTATGTATGAATGTATCAAATCTAGCACCATAAAGACCAACAAAAAACAAAACAAAACAGATTTTATTACTAGCAGAACAACACACATATCAACAGTGACCAAGCCTTTTCTTATCTGCAAATCTTGGCTTTCAGGAAAAAAAATATTAGAAAAGGAACAAACACACAACAGAAACTGTTTACATATTTACACTTTTTCCTACAGGTGTTTCATCATAATTTCCAGATTAAAATAGAGGTCTCTTAGCAACATAGTAGTGATAGCTATCTTTTTTAAATTACAAAACTGTAATAAATAACAGTCTTATCATATCCATCATTGTGGATTTACCATTTACAATTATACAATATACAATTTTGCGGCTGGATTGTAAACCTCCTGGACAGGATATAATAGCCTGGAAAACTTTTGTTTACCTTGCAGAGTTACACACTACCATTCCTGGGAAGTTTGAAAGTCACCTCTGAATGCTGCACACAACAGAGCAGGAACAGAATACAGTGGATGCAGTCAGTAAGTCATTAGAGTTTGAAAGAGGTTTAAGGTCTCTGACTCAAGGAAGAAAAAGGGATAACCTGACCTCCACCAACTGTCATCTGGATACAGGGTAGTGTCTAGGGTCACCTGCTAAAGCAGACAGGCTAAGCTGATTAGCCCTTGGTCTTTCTGAAGATCATGACAAGATGGAAGCTTGTGCTGAGCTGCAAGTGGCATTAGTAACACTGCTTGAAGGCGGTAATTCTTACAATCACTCTGTGTGCCTCAAGCTCATACTCGCACTTTATCTGGCTTTTCAAGCATGGAGAGGTATTAACTTGGTAAGACATGTTTAATAGCCAGTTGTTGCTCAAATGCTTATTAATTTTAAATGAGAACAGATGCAATTCATCCTGAAGTTGCCAAGCTACTGGTACTAAGCATGAATAAAGCCTTTCAATAAGAAAAATCTGAATCCTGATCAGCTGCAGGTGCTCTGCAGCTCACCCTGATCTCTCTCAGTGGTTGCGGCACCAAAAACAAAAGGATTCGTTCATATTTGCATTTTTAGGTTAATTTTATTTTGTACTGTGCTACGATGAGACATTCTCTGGGTTATTTCCAAAGCACTCAATGAAAAAGATCCTGACAAGTTCAAAAGTGACTGAAACTCCAACAAAGAATTGCAAAGAAGGGTGGATAAGAAGTTTGACTTTTTCAGAAATGTGACATTCAAAACACGAACCAGTCCAGCAGAAGTCTGATTATTCTCAGCAGGAAAAAAAAAAATAAAAATTCTGACAAAAAAAGGGTAAAAAAAGGTTTTCGATTTCCACAGATACTGACAGTTCCTCACACTACTGCTTCATTCTTCTCCAAACGTTTGTTGTCTTTTGATGAAAAGTGACTGTAAGGATAATATTTTCTTTCCACTGAAAGGTATGAATATAACTGAAGCCAAGAAAATGAATTCCATTTATCCTAATTCACGGATGTGCTATATTTACCGTTTTTGACAAAAGCTTTTCATGCGTAGCATGCCAGTAAAAACCTCTGAGTTTTAAGTTTCAGATGCACTCCTCGTACTGTGTAACACAACACCCAACCTAACTAGGCCAAGTATGCCAGCATACTGAAGTATTCAAATATGCAGCGTTAAAATAGAACCCAAAGTTAACAATAAATTATTCCAGGTGATTAATTTTGGATTATTATTTTCTGTTAATCGGAGCAATCAGCAATGGTTTTTCCTCCCAGTCCCTGTACTCCTTTATTCAGTCAGTATTAGAGCAGATTAGGTGCTTAAGTGAGCTTGACATAGAAATAATAAAGCTTGAGAGGTCTTCTGTGGAAACAGCTGTCCAGAAAAGCACATTAACCCCCCCCCCCGGCTACATTAGTGGTTCCCAACATTTTTCTGCAGGACCCCCTTTTCATCGACAGCAATACTGTCACACACCACTTGTGACTTAATATTGAAAGCGAAAAATAATGAATTATTGTTGGATATCTAGTAAGAAACAGAAAAAAATAAAGCTTTATTAAGTGGACTTTTTCTGATTAAAATGTAAATGATGAATTGCTTTCAGGTAAAAAAAAAAATCAAACAGTAAAAGAAAAACAAAATTAAAGATTTAAATATGATGTTTAAGAAATGCTGGTGACAGTACTCATAAAATGTGAGCTTGCTGCATCTTCTTCCAGCTCTGTAACAATACGACACAGCTGGACGGGCCGGTAGAGTATCAGGAAGTGCTGACTGGGTGTTATGAGAGCAGTGTTTCCCATCTCTCCTCCAGTCTGTCTGACACATCCTTCCCCGGCCATGTCAAGCTCATCCTGTCTGCGTTACGGCCTCCTTTAATAACCTCTCAGGTATTACCTTCGGAGTTTGAGAGATTACTGGGTGTGTGGTCAGCGTGACAACGAGATGCAGGCAATGAATAACCAAGTTTGTGTAAAAACCGGTGGGATAAAAATCAGGTGTTTCATGACCTACATAAGATCTTCCTTTCTTGCGCTCTACAGATGTGACAACTGGTAATCTGCAAATCTGCATTAAAGTTTTATTCGTTGTTTCTTTTTAATCTTCCTTGCCGCCTCCAACGGCTCAGGCTATTCTCTGTAATCTTAGTGTAATGCCCTGATAGCCCACCCCCTCTCAGTTTTACATTACTGAATAATACAAAATACAGAGGAGCTGTTTTTTTTTCTTGATTTCAGCGTGGCATAATGAGCCCCTCCTTGTTTTGTAGTTCTCCCAAGAGGCTGCACTTGTTTCCTGTACCAGTGCTTAGTAAATCCAGGGAGATGACGCTGTTATCATAAATAGAAAGTTTCAATTAAGCAACCAGTGATATTCCCTATGGCGCATCTCCACCTCATGCCTGTGGAGAAGATTCCCACACCCCTTTAGAAGCTCAGACATCAAAGTACGCACACACAGTTTTGCATACGATCAACAGTTGCTATTTGAAAACTCAAATTCAGAAACACTTAATTCATTATTTTATTCACTCTTATAAGATAGATTAATTTGTTTCCAGATTTTCTGTTCAATAACAGTGAACTTCATATTCTTCCTGGTCCAGATAAAATGGTTGTCTCAATAAAACTCCCTCTTGCTCCCTGACCGGCCTCACATCAGCTGCTGTCATCTTGAAGGCCGTGTCCTCCAAATGATATAGGCTATTTTTTAACAGTGGCATCGTCTCATAACAGCATGAGAGGAAACTGTGCGTGCGCTTTGACACCTTCCCATGAGCGAGGTAGACTGCTTATGTACATCCACATGCAGAGCCAGGTGCTGGGATATGAGAACACAGAGTGCATGCTACATAGCAAATGTTACATGAATAACATGGCCTACATACCCCTGATACATATTCAGCACCTTGTTTCCAGTTCAAACATCAGTAAACATGCAAACTAGATAGCATAGCTTGTGAGCAGAGGAAGCTCTACGACTGTGGTGGAGGAAAGAAGAAAGGATGTGAAGAGGAAGACTTTACTGAAGTATTTCTCTAATTAAATAACAACCATAAAGGCATCACCAGTTTTTTTCCAAAAAGTGACTAACATCATAAACATGTTCATAATTACTTGAAATCTGAAAAGTATACAGTATGTGACCAAGTGTTAATCTCTGGTTCAATATGGGCTGAACTCCATACATAACCTCATAATAATTTTTTCTTTCATTTTACAAATCTTTGATTTGATGAGCTGTAATAAAAGAAAAAATTGGCTGTAGTATTTGCATCTGATTGCATCTGCTGCCAAATGTCAGTCACTAACTTGTACTTTATTAATTGTGATGGTATAAGATGAGCAAAGTACAATAAAGCATTTTACAAATCAGAAACTGATAGAAGTTACTGATTTTTTCAGGTGTAATGCTTTTTAGTTCTTTCTTCTCCATCACACTGACAAATAAAAACCTACTTCAGTTATTTTTTAACTGATTACGTCACAAAAAAACCAAAAAAACCAAACAAACCAACAAAAAAAAAAAATAACTGGCTGAAAGTTTAATTTAAACAAAATAAAATGATCCTTTTTAAAATTTCTGTCTTTGTTTCACTGATGTGTGTGAAGTGCACCTTTTCAGGTTGACCAGGAGCACCTACAGCCTCTTTAAGTGTGGTCATAACTACAGTAAACAACCAAACCATGGTTTGAGAAACTTATGAAGTCTTTTGAAAAAATTATTAAGAAAGAAGTTTTATCCCAGGTAGAAAAGTACCTTGATCCATTCCAGTTTGCGTACAGGGCGGGTAGAGGTGTGGAGGATGCTGTGGTTACCCTTTTACATTTGTTGTTAAAACACCTGGAAGGCACCAAAACTCACGCCAGAGTTTTGTTTGTGGATTTTTCATCCGCATTTAACACTTTGCAACCCTATTTATTGGTTGAAAGGCTTACTGATTTTAAGATTCATCCTAATTTGACTGGCTGGATTTTAGATTTTCTTACTAATAGGTCCCAATGTGTGAAGGTGAATGGCATGTTTTCTAATGTGCTCCCATCTTCCACAGGTTCTCCACAGGGTTGTTGTCTTTCTCCTCTTCTATACATTCTGTACACTGACGAGTGTCGCAGTAATGTTAATAACAGATATATTTTAAAGTTTGCTGACGACTCGGCCATCGTTAGCCTTCTTGAGGAAGGTGAGACAGCACATGGGCAGATCGTGGATGATTTTGTGAGCTGGTGTGAAAACTCCTCCCTCCATATAAATGTGTCCAAAACCAAAGATATGGTTATTGATTTTAGAAAGTCTCTGTCAAACCCCCCCGTCTACTTTTATTAAAGCAGCTGCCATTGAAGAGGTAGACAGTTATAAATACTTGGGTGTGGTCTTCGACAACAAATTATGTTTTAAGTCTCACATTGACTTAACCTCAAAAAAGGTTCACAAGAGGTTATTCTTTTTAAGAAAGATGAGGTCTTTTAACGTTTGCACTAAAATGTTGTCTCTTTTTTACAAACGTGTAATTGAATCGGTTTTATCCTTTTGTATTATTGCTTGGTTCGGGAGCCTAAGTTTGGCAGATAAAAACAGCTTAGGTCGCTTAGTCAAAGCTGCTGGCAAAGTTTCTGGATCCCAGCAGGAGGGTCTTTTGTCCATTTTTAATAAAAATGTGTTGAGGAAAGCCCATTCTATATTAGACTGCCCGAACCACCCTCTCCAGAATGAGTTCATTTTATTACCTTCTGGCCATCGCTTCAAGGCCACTTTGGGGAGGACAAAGAGACTTAAAGTGTCATTTCTCCCTACTGCTGTTCAATTACTTAACATCAATGGCCTAAGGTGACAGAGTTGTTTTATTTTGTTTTTAGCTGTGACTCTATTTAACTTATTTTAAGCTCATTTAATGTTTTTTAAGCTCATTTAATGTTTTGAATTGTGAGAATCTCTCTTTTTGACATATGCCTTCGGTTCTGATTTTGTTTGCTGATGTTTTGTTGTGATGTCTGTCCTATGTGTGTGTTTTGGCTGCGAAATCAATTTCCCTTTGGGGACAATAAAGAAATTGAATTGAATTGAATTGAATGCATAAACTAAGCAGCTATGTTTTATGCTGATTGTTAAACGAAGATTTAGCTGTTGTTCCTAAACATATTTCAAAGATTTCCTTTTCATTAAATTAAAAAACTAAATACATTGTGAACCAACAGTGAAGAATTAGCTAACTACTATGCATTAAGCACTAATCAGAGTATTTCCTCTTTAAACGTCACCAACGCTACGATGACGTGTCCACAAGCTTTTATCTGAGCAACAACATTTGCAGCAGGTGTTGTTCTTTAATCACATTATGAGCCTTAAACCTGTTGTGACCTGGTAGAGAAAAACACTTCACCCAAACAAAATAAAGCATCTATTCGGAAACTGGATACAGCAAATTTTCTGTTTTAATATTTAAATGGATTATTTATTTATCTTTTCAATCCCATGCAGAATTAAAGCCCTAAGAATGGCTATGACTTGGTCCATTACTGCCCCCCCATACAGCAGATTGTGGACCTGACCTTGACAATTTATGCTGTGTAAAAAGGTATACAAATCCCTTGTGATGTCTCACTTTGTTATCCCTTTAAGAAATCCCTGTTGGTATTTGCTTTCTGAAAGCACACAGAACAGCTTTTAAGGGGTGTAAATGTCAACGTTCTCATACAAACTTGGTAAGTGTTTTTAGCACTGGACGCATGACTGCCAGGTTTCTGGTCACAGTGAGAAAAAGTTCAACTCGCGCCCGGAGCAGAATATGGTCAAAGCGGGTAAATGCTTTACAGGAAAACATTAAACAAGTACAAACAAAAACATACTGTTGAACAAAAGTTTAACAAGAATGGCTTCATTTAAATATTGTTAGCCTTTTAGTTACTTAGAAGTGCTGTTTTTACACATAGAGAAATGGCAAAAATAAGTGAAATTACTATTTAAATTCAGATATTTAAACCATGAACCAGAACAGTGGCGTTATGACGGAAGGCAAGCTGAAAACTCGATGGCATGTTCACCGAGACACTCATGTCTTGCACGCTTTACCACGTGGAGATGCTAATTTTCATTTGATGAGTCTATGATGTCAGCTGGGACACAAAGCCGGACAAATTAATTCATAAGAGCATTGCATATTATAAGCTTCTTTCTGAGACACGATTACTGCTAGATCCGAGCCAAAGCAGGCTCTGATGCTCCAGTTCCCATAGAAACATTAAGGAAATTTCCACAGTAACTGGATTCTCACTCTCCCTCTTTCTATTTCTATTTCTTTTCTATGCTATTTCTCTATTTTATCTCCACCCTCACCCACCCCTTTGATGACCAGTGCTAAACATGGTCCAACCTGTTTTGGTAGCTGGTGGAGAAAGTGACTAAACAGACCTCAAAATGCGTCTTGAAAACTGTAAGCTTGTGCCATGCTGATGAGGAGAGAAAGGTTTTAGAGCTGAGCTGGCATAGAGAATGACCCCAAGGTTGTATTGTCACAGCTGTGGTCATCCAACAGTCCTCTTCTCTCCCCATCCCCACTTAAACTTTCCTTTCCCCACTCACACCTACTTTTACCTATCTGGTCTCTTTGAGAGCTGTGCAAAGACACAGAGAGCCACGGAAGAACAATTCTACATGTGAATAAAACAGTCAATTTTTCTGGCTGTGTAATCTCTTTGTTTGGTCGGCTGGGGAAATCACTTTTTGTTAGCTAGAGAAAAGCAATTTCTTTCAAAAAGCTTTCAGTAACAGATGTTCGTTCCTCTGAACTTGAACCATGAAGTGACCTGTAATAAAGCACAAGCATAGAGCACTTCCCTGTTTATCTCCTGTTCTGATAGTAGTCTGCAGCAGCATTAACAATGCCAATATTGTCTACAATTTGTGGTTCAGGGACAGCTTTTGAACTATGTGGGAAAGAAAATAAATATTAGACTAAAAAGTAAACAAATATATATAAAGAGAGAGAGAAGGCAAGTGAAAGCTTAAAGAGATAAGGATGAGACAAATGCTCCACAAAAGTGTCAGATGTTCCTTCAGCTGCTTAGCAAATGCCCATTCATTGCAGTGTGTCATTCCAACTGGCAGCAAAATTAAAATGGATCTAAAATATGTGGCTATATTAAAACATACATAAAATGTATTACATGCTGAACATGGGTGGAGTGGTCTACTCAATTGGAGGTTTGCTCTGGTATTTGGGTCACAGTGTAATATTTTCCTGTAAAGTCAGGAAACAGCTTTTCAGGCTCCCATCTCCGTGTCTGATGGAAATCTCCGGGTCAGTTAACAAAACACCAGCAAATTAGATTTTTAAATGATCTGTAAAGGAGCGGATCCACATTTTCAGGAAGTAAGCATATATACTTTCTGGCAGCTCTTTAGACATTTTTTGAGCTGTAAAGTAAAAAAAAATGGTTTGGCTCTGATTAACTGTTACTAACTCTGCTTCACAGCAACATTTAATGGAAAGGGTATTCATAACACCTCTGGCTCACATGGAAGGTGCTGACCTGCCATCATGAGTTGTCTTTCGGTTCTGTGTTTTATCAAAAAACCCAGAGACTCTAGAGAGCGACCAGTTTGGTTACACAAGCAGCCTTAAATTTGTCAAGTGTGATAAACCTTTTTTCTTGGTGGCACTGTGGCCTAACATACGTACTGCAGGTTAAGGCGTCTGCATGTTCTGTGTTCATTTCTCCCTTTACCCAGAGAAAAATGGTTTCCCTTCAGACAAATACATTTCCATCATATCCACATGTCCTGATTCCTACCCTGACACCTGAAAAAACCAAAACAATTGTCAACGAAAACGCAGCCATAGATGTGGTATACGATATAAGCAAAGAAGAGATGCCTTTCATGACATTTTGAAAATAATGCTTTTTTCTGTGTAATATTTGTGCTATAAATAAATATAAAGATTTCCCTAATCGTATTCATGTTCATAGAAATTTAAATAATGATCATTGTATTTGGATAATGATAATTTGGGTGCACCTCAGTTTTTGCTTGAGAACCCAAATGAAAAAGTTGACGCATCAGTGCAACCAATGCAAAAAGTGCAGGGGTCGATGATCAAACAGCCCTGCTCTACCACCAAATCCACGTTTAAAATTGAGTCATTCTTCGTGACGTGTTTATCCTGAACTAACTCTGATGTACCAGACACGTCTTTTTTCTTTTCCCCACCAACCATTCCACCTCAGGTGAATAAACTCATTCTGTCTGCAAGCTGTATCCTGGTATCAAGAGTTAATTCAAATGCTTTCCATCTTTTCCAGGTGTGCTCAACTACGGTTCAGCTCTCCCTGCAAGGTCTCCTTGTGAATTCATTTATTCTGCATTTGAATATTATGTTCCTGCAAGCCCCAATCTGTGAGCCCGATGAGTCTGAAACAAACCAAGTGACTTACTACTGGTGAGCCCTCTGATCTAGGAGGGTCAAAGACTTGGCCAGAACCAATGAGAAGATGGAGGGGGGCTATGAGAGGGGGTGGGGGAGGAGTTGATGGTGTCACTGAATGCCTGGGAACCTGTCACTTTGTGTCAGTGTTAGCATCTGCATCTGGCCTGCTCTCAACTTTAACCTCAAGCTAAGTATGACTAGCTCAGAGGACTGGACCACAGAGCAGGAAAACCAACTTTTTCTCTTCCACCTTACACTGCAGTGCCTTTAATTTGCCACGGTGCAATTCACACCACTTTGCAACACTGCAAACACCATTTCTTCTCTAAACTAACATCTGATTGTTTTACTTCCTGAATCAGTATTATAACCTTTGAAACAAAAATAGTAGATGGCATATATAACATCCTCGATATTAGTTAGGATAATCAGGTGTGATAGTGGGCTTAGAGGCTAAAAATGCTAAAATTCCTGCTGCTAACAGATTGTTGTTTGATTGGGGTCAAAGTGGATTAAAACTTGTACTTCATAATTAGTCTTTGTCCTAAGTAGTTCTAGTCAATAAAGAGAAAATAATCATTGAGAAGTCTTCACTGATAACGTTACTCATTCATTGAGTGATGTGAAACATTTTGGCCGTAAGATAATCAGATGGTTGTTGTGTAAAAATAGTCCAGTTGTTTGGTGTCACACTGCCTCTTCACATGGTCTCAGCGGCCCCACATGCCAATGGAGACCTTTGTTTGGTGACACAGTTTCAGGCTGTAGGAATGAATAAAGTCGTAATTAAACAGAACACAGGGTATTGTGATTGAGGGCACAATAACTAGGGACACAATAACCATAATGTGGAAGTATAGCCTAAATCTAGTGACCAAATAAATGCATCCATGAGATCCTCATGGAAAACGTGTTACACGATCGAGTTATATTTGCAATGCAGTGTAATTCCAAGCCTGAAGCCTGATCTAACAGCGTGTCCTCTCACTGTGTGAACCACCGTGTCACATTTATGATATAAATTTAGTTGTATTAAAGGAAAAGTAGAGAATTTCAATTATTTTGCAGCCTTTTTTTAAACTAAAATAACTTTACTGTGTTTTGATCATAGTATTGGGATAAGCCAGAGTAAATAGAAAATCTACAGTTGCAACAAATATGAAAAGTGCATCAGTACAGCTGTTTTTACCTTGACCAGTCATGTCAGCTGAATTGGTGGTCTATGACATGCAAACAGTAATGCATCCTTTAACACAGCCACACACATGCCATTGCTTGTCATTTGGAGGTTCATCTTTACATCTTGAGTGAAAGAAGCAAAGTTCATACTTCAGTTTTATATTTTTCTGCACATGCAATGTATGCATTGCATACGAGAGCCAGTACAACCTAAGCAGCCTTTCTCCCCAACAAACAGTATGATCTGCTTAAAATATTAACAAATCCAAATGTCTTAGATCAACAACTTATATCCAAAATGTTATTAAAACACAAACAAGTCCTCTTTCTAGCTGTCGTAAGCTATGTAACAAGTTACGACCCAATTTTCTTCAAAACGAGCTGTGGACTAATAACATCGGTCTCCACAGAGGGATGACTGCACAGGGACTACACCGAAAGCACAGCATTCTCTGCTAACTTTCATGTCAGATAAAGTGAAATATACTGCACTTCATTTTCAGCTGGATTTCATTTGCATTAAATGTTTTGTAGATAATGAGCACACAAATTCATTTAAGAAGTGTTACTAAAATATATGTGTGTGCTGTACTGTGATGAGGGTTTTTCTGAAAATTTAATTTTAGTAATAATGTGAGTTGTTACAACTAGGTAACTAGAAGCTAAAACACTGACGCTATTTATAGTGGTTGTCAGCAGCAACAAGACCATCAGCCTGCTAATTGGGATCCCTGCCAGGTAGAGACTAAGAAGCAGGAGTTCTTTCTTTCTTGCAGAAGCATCCAGGGAAACCTCAACCATACTTCACCATAAACTAATTGGCTGATCATTTTTCAAGCCCAAGTCGGCCTCTTGAGGGAGACGGTGAGAAAGCCTTGTCAAAACAGATCGAAGCACAAGGGCAAGAGCCTGAGCGGGTCTCCCCTGGCGCAGCATCTCTGTTATGCGAACAATCTGACATGCTACACATGTTGCATGTCCAAATGAATCGGGGAGCTCCTTACAGTAAGAATGAGCTTCCCCCCATGCTTGAACTGGAGCTGCTACCGCAAAATCTGTGTTAAATCATGCCACAGTCAATGCCAGAATTAGCTCCTCACCACAGTCTGCACAGATGGCAGCAGTGGCGCTCATTGCAAATGCTTTACATTCTAGCCCAGACTGCCTAACCCCTTCCTTAATCCTAATTAGGAATGCAATTTCAGCGTAGGCCTTTTTTGACCACGAAGAACATAAACACTTGTATGTCTGTGGATTTAGCTAACACCAACACCACTGATTTACAACATTTACAAAAGCAAAGTTTCTTTTATATGACTTTATATCACATTTTCCTTCAAAAAATAAACCATGCATTGGTCAGATAATAATGCATGAAGCTAAATCCCAGGATAACATTCTGCCTCCTGTTCCTTTAACCACACACCCATAAACCTTCCCCCACCGTGTATACTTACATCCACACACACTTGTTCTTCAATAGATCTATTTACCCTCCTCTAGAGCTTTCATCAGTACATCACAAAGGATTACCCAATAATTCCCCTAACAAAATATAACAATCTGGAAACACTTACATGTGCAGGTAGTAGGCTAATCTGAGTCTTGTTTTTTGAAAAGCCAGCAGTTCCCTTACCTAATAATGCCCTATGTGGCCCACACATTGAGAGAGGGAGGGAGAAAGATCTTTTATTTTTTATTTTTTGCACAGCTGATGCCCTCTGAAGCAGCTGACCAGATAAGCGCCCATTGTTAAGTGTGTAGACGGTGAGCATAGCCGACCGCTATGAGTTAAGGCTCAACTGACAACTGAACAATAACACAACAGCACACAGCAGAGACATGTTGACTTAGCAGGTCCAAAAGGTTTAATCTGCCTCACTTCCTGCATGCTCCAAGGCTCCCCTCTGGGAGGAAAAAAAAGAGGGTGATTTTTTGCAGTTCAAGCCTTTAATACACCTCAACTTTTCATTAACTTGCTGACATTCATGTCTGTTTTGAAATATGTGTCCCACTACCTGCACACGTCTACAACAGACAGAGTTATATATCTCATCCAGCTTTTGTCACTGGGTGTGGCAGAAGTAGACTCAAATTCAGGACTGAGAGCCAGACGGGTGCAAGAACAAGGTTTTAACAACAACGAACGCAGACGAAACTGGAAACATGACAATGTGGCCAAGTAAAACTGAAACAAACAGGTATAAATACACTGAGAACTAGTGAAAAGCAAGTGAAGTAAGTTAGCCAATTAAACCAGGTGTGCTGATGAACACGAAGATTAGAAAAAAAGAGCAGGAAACAAGACAAACTAGCAAAATCAAAGATGAACGTAATCAAAAATCCACAGATCATGACAGTTTAACTGCTAACAAAAAATCGTGAATATCACAGACAAAGGCAGCAATGCATTAAACACACATAACAGAAAAAAAAGCTGCGTAGTTTTGTGTTAATCAGAAGCATAATGTGTGTGACGGAAGCAGGAAGCTTTTGACATCTGTATAGCGAGGCCTCCCACTAGAGTTCAGCTCAGTCATCAAGATGTTATCAATTTCGAAACAACAGGTCCAGGACAAAAATCCCAGTATTTCTAAAGTCTACTGTTACAACAATAGCTTCACACAGGCCAGGCTATTAACTGGTCTTTGTTTTCACTCTTGTACAAAAGCCATGTTGTGTAGCAGAGGCCTGGATACGGGAAAAGAGCAGCAGTGAAACTGACATGATGTATGTCTGATCACTGCTAGACAATAATATCACTATCACAGCTCAGAGCTTTGTGGCAATAAAATCTAAATCTGTTTTCAGGGCCAGAAGTCAGTACTTTTAAGGTTTGTGTTCATTAAAATGATTACTCAGAGTTCAACTATCCTGTTTTGAAGACTATCCATGAGCTGATCTAGGCTGCACAGAGATTTCCAGTCCTTAGGCAAGGCAAGGCAAATTTATTTGTGTAGCACACTGCATGTACAAGACAATTCAAAGTGCTTTACATAAAACATTAAAACATTACAGCGGTGTGCAGGAAACAATAAAAACAAACTTTAAAAGAAACAAAAGAAATGAAATAAAAACAGTAAGAAACAAGCTAAAATATAATAGATAAAAGCAAGAAATAAAGTTCCAGTGTGGGGAATTGAACAGTTTTGAAACATATCAGAATAGGTTTGCGGAAAAGCTAAAGCTAAAAAAAATGTTCCAACTGGATGTGTGCCCTTTATTTAAGTTCAATAGACAACATTAAAAACAAATTCTTCTGCTTATATTGTAATTCTGCTCTCCTGCTCTAAGCAGCAGTTATGTCCCAATCCAACCCGTATACCAGACTCATGTCCTTGTTTGTTAAGATACCTCCACTGGACACAGTTGCACTTTGCAGACTCCAACAGCCTGAAACAAATCTTTTTATTATTTTTATTCTAAACTTTCCTTGAAAGATCCATGGTTCCTTGGTTTTGGTAACACCTCATCCCACCGGCAAACATTTTTCCTTCATTTAAGCAAAGACTCCTCCCCTGCTCATCATCACTTCTCCACAGATCATCACCGGGCTGACTGAAGAGGAATGGACTTTTGTTTCGATGCCAAGACTTGAGAAAATGACATGCAGATGAGAAAAGACTTGCTTACTGTAGATCTGTGTTCTATTTCTACAAAACATCATTAGGAATAAATTTTGTTTTACTTTTTTGGTTGGCCTTTGTGCTTTATCAATTGAAACATTTATTTTACACCATAATAGCTTCATAATCTGACAACTGAGGCTGTCTTAAAAAAAGAGTTGAGGTTCTACATGCATTTTTACAGAGAAAGGAAAAAAAAAAAAAACAGGCAGTTTGGAGATTTAAGGGTTTATGATTTAAAAAGTGAACTGACTGAACATCTGGCAGCTACTGCCCTTAATATCTCCAAAACCACACCAAAATGGGGTGCCTTCTGACTTTGTGACAGAAAAATAAAGGAAGTCAATAAGCATGACTAAAACAGAATCAAGGGTTAAACATGCTACTGCAGCAAAGATTCACTCTTCGACAAAAAGTTCCTTCACAGCAGCTCCTCTCATGCTGTAGTAACCGGCCTGGTGTTCGGTAATGCTGTGGGAAGCAGTTCAAGTCACTTCTCTCTTCCTTACTTAGCACCACAGAGGAGTAAACGAAGAGGAGTGCAGAATGCGAGGTCGTTCAAAGTGTGTGACTGTGTAGGGGATGACTGGTGACGTGAACTGAGCTTTGACAGGCAGGTGTGGGGCTGAGGGTACTGGGTTCACCTAATGACATTTTCATACCTTAAATGTCACAAAGCTGTGATCATTGAGAAGACACAACCTCTTCTCAAAGCTATCTGTAAATTACAAAAACATTGTGATTCCTTACAGATAGGTTAAAGTATTTTCTGTCAAACAGAAATTCAAAAGAATTGTGATTTAATATTGATTTAATATTGATTATAACTAAGTGGCTCCGCTGAGATTTCAACCAGCATAAATATAAGAACGGTTACAAAATAATCTAATTAAAAGGGTGGAGATGCCTGCACTCAAACCCACACTGAAAACAAATAAATTCCATTCAGCCAGACACATGAGGGAATGAATCAGGCCTGTTATTCATTTCACGTGACAGTTGTTTCTGAACATTACAGTATAAGAAGCAAAAAAAAACTAAATATTGAGACATCAAAGTGTGCAACTCAAGCAAGAATTTGCCAACAAGCAGCCCACTCAGACAACAAGTGTGTATAAAGGCGTACTCTAGACTCAAATAGTTTGCACAGGCTGGCTGAGCTGTGGGGCAGAGAATGTTGCTGAAACAACAGCTGGGGAGGGAAACCATCTGAGGCTCCTTCTGCTGACCCACCCAACGGAGCCACGTTTCCATCACCTGCTTAGGGAGGAATCCCTGATGGGCTTCCGTGGGAAATACCAGACAAAGGCATCAGACGGCCAAACCATGCACCGTTTCATGCCACTCATTCTCCTTCCAAGTGAACTATGCCACTGTGCAGTTACACAGGAAGTAAAGGTGTGCAGTACGCTGTTACAGTGCAGCCCACTAACCCAGGAAATAATGGCTAAGCTCCAAAGTACTGTCATGGTAAGAATAGAGGACAGCTGGCGACCTCGTCACCTGATGTTTTTGCTTGCGTCAAACCTAACTACTGTGTGGTGTTTCTTCATGCTACGACTAAACATGAGGCATAAAAAAATCCTGTTTTTTCCTTGTATTCAGGACAAAGCTGGAACAAGTTTGTGGAAAAATTAAAAAAATATATTTCAATCAAATCTTTTCTCTCAAGGGGTTAGAATGCATAAAAAGTTATCTTAAGCAGATTATATCTCAGAATCTGGTGTTTATATGTAAATATAAAAATAAAAAAAAACTGCCACATCTGGTGCTTGATCCCAGCTCTGAAATTCAAACCCAATAAAACTTATCTGTGTTTCACTTTAAGGCCCAAATAATCCCAAATACGTTCTCTTAGATGCAGCGTGACTATAATGAATCCACTGCCTGCATTAAAATGTAAACTGATAACTGCGAGTGACCATTAGTCACATTAGTTAGAATTATCTGTGAATTAGTCTTTTTTTCAGCCTTCAGCATGAAATACCCTGAGTTCTGTGAAGTGAGAACAGCAGGCCCTGCCCTGATAAGCCATGACTACAACTCACTGGCAAAACGCCAGCTCAATCTTCTTAAATGCAACCATCTCTATATCAGAAAGGAAACAGTATAATGGAGCAAACTGACGTGGTTAAGTGCCATTCTTACAGCTTCTTATGCTGCTATCTGCCTGGGAGCCTCAGGTCAGATAGCAGCTCTGCAGACTTCACCCCTCTCCAAAGAACTGAGTCCTGCACACTCAACAGCGTTAACAGACTAGCTATGGCCCCAAAGGAAGCCGCCCACAGATGTGAACACTGATGATCTTGAGTGTTGATGATTTGAGATAAAGCTGTACAGTCCCTCAGTTCTACATGAATGAGTCTGTGCCAGGAAAGGATGGTAGGAGTGGGTGGTGGTGGTGGAAGAGTGGGGATTTATTACCCTTAAGCACTGGCTGGATGGCAAACCTTTTTGAGAGGCTTGTAAGGATGGAAATAGAGATTCTCCCTGAAAGTGAGGTATCAAGCCAATGAAACCATAGGGTCATTGTTCTAGTTTGAACCAGATCGAGGCCGGAAAGAAGGGCTGTGGAGGAGCTAAATGTTCAGTTCTTGGGGGGAGTGAGGTGAGTGCAGGGGTTGGTAGCCTGATGTATGTTTTCCCTCAAGTTCACTTCCCACCAAAGGCTTGCACATATGAAACTCACCATCTAAATGGCTTTTGTTCTCCTATTTTCTGCTGCTGTTTTCTGATTTTCTCAATAAATTATTTGTTGGCTCTTTCCTTTTGTATGTTGAATATTTTAGGAACCACACAACTGTGCTCTTGGTCTTGGTTCAAGAAAATAAGTGGCTTTGTTTTTCAGTATGAGGAAGGAAAGCAGGAGTCTGCAGTTGAGAAGTTTGACAACACAGTCCTACCAAATAACTTGAAGCTGCTTTCAAGTTTGAAGTTTTATTTAACAAATAAAGAAAGAACTAAGCCCTGCTCTAATTTAAATAAACTGCTTATAAATCTGATGCCTGTGACTATGGAAGGTATAGTATCCATGAAATTGGTAATAATCTCCTGCATCTTCCAAGTCCTTTTGAACAAGGATATTTTATTTATATATTTAGTTGTCTTAATCTCCATGTTTTGTTTTGTTTGTTTGCCTTTATGTTAATAATAATAATAATAATTAAAAAAATCAATACTGAAAAGTCAGGTTGTTTAGCAGTCACTGCTTTTGTCATTTGTACATATTGTGCTAATAGTAAATAATAATAATTGTGTAAATATAAAAAAATAAACAAAAAGTAATAATATGTAGTTTTACTGCCCAAGTTTTACTGTGGGCTATTTCTTTAAACTAAAATCTAAAATCCTCTGGCATTAAAGCCTTGACTTTTGCTTTTCTCTTTGTAATTTCTGCTGTATCTTTCTATATTTTGTGAATAGCTTTAAATCTTTTAAATCCTTTACAATAATGCCTATGATGGCCGTATGTGACACGATTTAGTTACTTTTAATAGCTCTGAAAATGGCCGTTGTATAAATATGTTAATCTGACTTGGAAAGTGGAGCAGGATTCTGACAGGAAATGGAAGAGTAGATAACGTGGTCATTTTGGGAATGACTCTTGACGTTCTTGCACGAAACATGAGGTTTAATGCTGAGAAACTAACAATTTAGTTCAATTACTACCTTAAACACAAAACATAGAGGAAATCCCTCGACACTGATGGGCTTTGGACCATCCACAGGCTCATCCTCTGCCCCTTTCATTTTTTTTTCTCTTTTTAATGTTTTCTCTTATCTAGCTCAGGTTATTACAGTCTTAACTTAATACTAAAGATATTCATCAGCTTTAAGGCTGGTACAATTTGTTTCAATCATGCCAAATGCCACAAACTTATCGAGTCACAATAAAAATCCACCTAAATTACTTCCTTGTCCTTCTCTATTTCTATGCTCCCATGTAAACGCCCCCTCTAATGGAGCTCAGACAGAGACCCACCACCACGTTACAAACTCGTTGCCTATGTCTGGCATCCTGAAAAATATCTGAGGCACTCACTTACCCAAAGTATGCCCTCATACACATGTGGTAACAGCGTTGCGTACACAGAGCTTCTGCTCCAGCATGATTCACAGCAAAGCATAAAAAGCATAGATAATGCAGACACTCATAATCTACTAAGACAGAATCAGAAAATTGCATTAATGCCCCTTGATGTCAGCTATTTCAGCAAGTCAGCAAGTATTTATTCCTTTCCCATGCAGCAACACCTTGAGAAAGGGCAGGTTTTAGTAGATAACGAGAAAAATCACCTAAATGTTCATCAGCTGCCAGTCTAAGAGATCAATAACATTAAGTACGATGCCATCTGTACTGCTTTCTACCAAAAGATATTTTGGTGAGCTTTAAAACAGCCTTAAAGTGCTATCAGTTCCAATTCAGGCTCAACAAGTTTACCACTAAGTTGTCCTGAAGGGATAGTCCTCACACCATATGGCCAGATAGTCTGGTAACAATCCGCCAACTCAGTCTGTCCAGTCAGCTGAATGTAAACTGTACTTCTGTCAGGACTGGTGGCCTTTCTATGGCTTCAAGAGCTATTCATCACAGCTATATTACAGCTTATGGATCTTATGGAATAGTTACATGTCCTCCTATACTACTGAGATCTCTGCTCTCACACTTTTTTTTATCCCAGATACCAGAGGTGTTTTGCAAGCTTTTTTTTTTTTTTTTTTTTATAAAAATGCTATAAATTAAACCTAGACAGCAGGTATAAAGAAAGCTCTTTCAGTATTTGATACTGACATCCAAATAAGCAGTAAAATGAAACCTAAGTAGGTTAAATTACTTGATACGAGGCAAACTCTGCTTATTAGTTGGTAGACTGACGGACAGTTTGATGATGTAATTAAATTAAGGGTGGTAAATCAAGCTACAACCAGCAGTTGTAGCTTAGAAACCAGACTAGACAGCAATGTGTTTCCATGGTAACAAAATCCACCATCCAGTATCTTTAAAGTTCACAACTTTACACATTAGATCTTGTTTGTTTACAATTTGACATTTTTCTAGGGTTATATGCCAAACTATGTTTTGGCTTGGAGTTGTTGCTGGGCAACACAGTAAAGTTACTGCTCCTTTGTTGTTTATACAGTGTGGTTTAAATCTATATATATATATATATAATTAGCAAGATATACCTTGTAAATAAAGAGTTTTGTTCAGATGTGCTATTGAACAATTTTTCACCAAAGGTGAGCAGAATTAATACAGAATTATTGCTTAAATGGGAACACTTCTTATGTGTCAAATAAAGGGAAACCTGCTGAGCTCTTAAGTGTAATGTCTTGTGACTTGTCACAGACTGTCAAAGTTACATCTGAATTCCATTAGGTTTGAAATGCAACAGACTCATGCAGTTGCAGCAAACCGATATGATCTAAATCTAATTTGTGATTTATTTTAGCAGTCAGAAGCATCCAGCAATATTTTAAGATGAACTTGAGATGGTGCGAGATTGACGACAGATAACTGGGTGCCGAGCTTTAACCTCATTGCACCTTAATGTTAACGTCTTGCTGGAGTGATGATAAAACGAAACAGAAATCAGAGCAACGCGTAGAGTTTTACAGCTGCATTCACATCATCACCGTGGATGCTTCTGTAAAATGTCTGTTATATGTTTTACACACATACAGCCTAGACGATCATCACTAATAACTCATTTACTGTAGATGAGCACCAAAATTTCAGTACCTCAAGCATTCAGAAACCCTAAACTGTCTTGCCAAGTATGGAGCAATCGAGCCTCTCTTTAATAAGATGAGGATTATGCTTTCAGATTGATTTTTTTTAACCACTTAGAAAATGATTTGTGGTGCTGTAATGCTTGTACGCCCTAAATCACAAAGATATGTTTAAAACATTTTAATTCCTGAGGAATACTGAGACCTCTAGCATTGCTAAGCTTGCCAACATGAATAAATAACGTTGTGTTTATTTTTATGTAAAATAAAAATACATCAAGGTTTAGATCATGCTCCCCGACCCGTCCATCATTTCCACAAAGAAGCCCCCAACTTGTATTAAGTTATAGTGTTCTAAGGCAAACCAAGAGCATGACCTCATGTCAAACCTCATGTTTTAATCACAAGAACTGCAGCAACGGCTTCTTCTTTTAAAACAGACTAAGATAGATGTTGCATGCTTTTCATTTTGATGCCACGTGTCTGACTTGTGCATCCACACCTGCAAGCTCGTCACGCAGTCCTGAGGTGGGGGTCTGGAAGCCACATCGTACTTGCTGCCAGATGGAAGAACAGGGAATGAGCTTGAAGCTAAACTGGCTCTGATTAGCAGAAGGTGGGCTTGTGGTTTTAATGTTTATTGATGTAACAATTTTATCAATCACAGATACAGCACTGCAGCTTGTCTGTGGAAAATGTTTACTTTGAAACTATCCATTCATTTTCTATGTGTGATGATAAAAACAGGAACCCCCCCACCACCAAAAAAAAGCTAAACTTTTAATAGCTGTAACTCATATTTCATTGCATTTCTCAGTCTGAACATAAAAAGAAACCATGGAAAGAATTTCAATGTGATTAATTAGTTTTATTTTAACAGTATACTCAATCCGATTTAATTTACTTTAGTTGGTCTGATTTAAAATGTTTTGGTCCAGTCAGTTTAGTTGCTTTTTTCAAACTAATATTTCTTTATTTGCTCCCAATTTAATAAAGTTGCTCCAACAAATTTTAAAGCAAAACAATGACTTTTTAAAAAAAATAATAATTCCTACTTATGGAAACTTGGATAATCTGATAACACTGCTTAATTCTAAAAGAAAGTAATTTAATCATATGGAAATTCTTTTCATGAATTTTTTATGTTAATTCAAAGACGTAATTTTTTGTGTAAAAAGTGTCCCCCACTTGCATGTGTTAACCAGCTAAAATTGCCTAAACAGTCTGCTTAACATAAGTGTGAACAAATATTACTGAAACTAATGGACTATCTGGTCATGACTGTGCTCATTATTAATTTTAGACAGATAACAACAATTTTTCTTACGCTGTAGACCACATGATCCTTTGCAGCTTTCTTTCAAAGATGGGTTTGACATTTTGCGTGATATCATGAGACCTTCTGTCTTAAAGGCACATGAGCACAGTCTGGATAGAGGAATTATGCTATCTCAACATGGCTGAATCTAACAAGTGTTAGTTGTTGAAGTTCATACAAACTGTACATAATTTAATTACTTTCACTTTGGAATATCTTAAATATCTTACACTCTTATAAAAATAAAAACAACCCAGTTTCCCTTTTTTGAGTATTCTTCTGTTTCACAAATGGTTGCAACTAGTATTAAGATGCATCAGGGGCATTATCGCCTCCTATAGTTGGCCAAGCAGTAGAGCTTTTTGACGCCTTTTGATCAGGTTTAATTTTCGATGTTGAACAAACTCAGTTACATTTCATTCTGTTTCCAATTCAGATATTTTCAGACAGCACAAAAAAAATTTGTGTATTCTATATTCTTTTCAAATATGCGAAATCAACATAATTTATTCATGATCGCATAAGATACCTAAGCCAATTGTGTAGCTTCCAGTGAATTCACTATAAAAAAATCCAAAGACCTACTATTTACCTTTCTGTTTCATGGCAAGGCAAGACAAGTTTATTTGTATAGCACGTCATGTACAAAACAATTCAAAGTGCTTCAGCCTCTACTGTGAGGCCTGACTCCACATGTGACACCTCTGAGGCCTTCAGGTAAAGATGAGGGTCTTTTGTCTTAGATAAGATGCATACAGAGATAACATCACCAGAGCTTCACACTTATCTGCTTACTATCATAACCATGAGCCATTATTTCATTTCAGAGATTTGCAAGATTTAAAAGAAAAACATAGATTTGATTCCACATGTACAGAGATAACATTTTTCTTAAAATATTTCCAGCTGTTTTATATCCTCAAGTCTCTCTTGTATTTCATTAAATTACCAAACCTGCAGAGTCCACAGAAACTTGAAAGCCTGTTTTACAGCCCAGTTCCATTTAAAATGTGACAGCGCAGCCTTTAGCCAGTCTGACTACTTTTAGAGTTTATTTTAATATTCAAGTAAGATATCAAGGGTTCACCTAAGTATGCTTTCTGCCATTTTTAGTCTCTATGTGACCTTGAATCATCTGACTGAGCTTTAATGTTATCCTATTTCCATAATTATTATAATTACAATTCGTTTTTAACAAACAGAATTTTCAGGAATCGAGAGAAGTTTTGTCGACAGTGGTTATAACAGTCCAGTGGTTTTGAATGAACTGTGATCGGACACCTGAGGTTGTCAGAGGACTCTGCCTTGTGGTTATTTTTAGACAATAATTGCCCTTTTGTTACAGCCTGGTAAACAAAAGATGAATCCAGCGCGATTATATGGTTATGACTCTTAGCAGGAGCGCAGCCTCAAGCTTTTGGCTTTCAGAGCAGCAGCGGCTCAGCCACATGTAGTTCATTGCCTCACTGTCATTAGTGAAACCCCTAATTATTTCACTAAGCTGACAGCATCCCAGTGTTTGATCAATGGTGATCTCCCATGACCTATTGATGTATTCCATCAGTATCCAGTAAACATGCAACTAGGAGAGCTGCCGTGGTACTTCCTCCCTCCAGGAATCATGTGACCAAAGATAAAGATCGTCAAACAGGAAGGGGCTGTTGGTCTGCCAAAAACTCAGAAAGCTGGTAAGGAGGCAGATTGAAGATTATCCTAGTGATCTAGACCAGCCTAAACACTAAAAAAATAATGTCTTGGCTAAACAAACAACCATTTTAGCCTACAATTGAGGAAGGCCATTTCCAAAAACTCATTATCCAACAATGTCAATCTTTCTCTCATGACTGTCTTCCTCCCTTCTGGTAATTTGACCATACAGATCAACAAAACCTTACAAGAAAGCTTCTCTCACACCTCAGTCATTATAATATTTTCATTTGGAGGTTTTGGCCAGCAGGAACTACTTGGAGGCTGGTTCTAATTTATGACTGGTGGTTCTTTCACAACCTCGTCTTATTGACATTTGAAGCACGAGCATACCATGACAGTTTCTGGAACGTGAGCATGTCAGTGTTTGCCCTTCAAACTCTGCAGGCGTCTATGGAGAAAGACTGCAAAAAGACATGATAAAAGCAGGACGGGGAGCTGAATCCTTTCTCTGTGTCGAGTTAGAGTGGATTTCTGTCTCAGGAGATGAACCGACACACCCAGCTTGTTTTCTGAGCGCCTTAAAACTGCCAACACTGCTCAGCTCTCTGTCTTCAAACCCCCTCCTTCTTCCACTTTGACCTCCGCCAGCTCATCAGCAGGCATCTCTTTTATCTTTTAGGAAAACAGGTGGTTATGATTGTTAGTCAGTGCTCATATGATGTGAAGGTTTCTGCCTCCATGTGTTTTCTATTTGGAATGCTGCATTTGCTAACACGCACAGTCAGGTTTGGGAGGGACATGGCAGATATTTCTGGTTACGCCTGCAAGGCTCCTCAAAACACCACCACCCACTCCTGCTCAGCTGTTTCAGGTCATTCCACAGGAACGTCCATGCGGTATTTTGACTTCATCCCAAAGAAGGACTGTAGCCACCCATCTATGTAACTAAATGCAGCAATTTAAAGACTACAAAATTGTGTAATTTTTGCAAACATTCACAAACAGGATGCCTAAGTACTTCCTATTACTCTGACATCTCTCACTAAGGGGAGTGTAGAGAGGAACTTTAGACTTGTAGGAAACAAATACTGAACATCTAGGGACTTCTTTCTGTTTTCCTGCCCCTGATTTACTCTGCCATTTACTGTGTGCAGTAAAATGTCATACTGTACATGACTTGCCCACAAGGGCCGAACATGCCATTCAGAGAGTCCTCCAAACATTTGCTCGCAAGCTTTGGGTGGGCAGAGAAACATCAGACAACAAGCACCACCTCGGGGGAACGACTATCAGCAGATATTTGGGAGCACGCCGACTCTGGCCACGCCAAACGGTTGTACCATACATGCCAAGGAGTAATGAAAAGTGAGAATGCTCTTCTCTCAATTAGAAAGATGTTTGAAAAAATATTGCTTGATGGCAACGACCGTGGTTATGTGTGGATTTGAAGATGTTCAAAGCTCTCGCTGTGATTCAAAGACTTATCAGCAGAAAACACTCAACAAAGATCTGGTGGACACTATTGTCCCTTATCTTATCCATTCAGACTAAGAGAGGGCTTAAATCGGACTTAGCTGACAGCCAAGAGCCAGAACAAAGGTAATGTCAAATCATTAGAATGTCAGTTGTCAAAGAAAAAAAATCCTTTCTATACTTCAAGTCTGAAATGTAAAGTCTGTGTATCCTTTTTTTTTAGAAAGTCTGGATACATCGCTTTTGTTTTGCTAGAATTGTGACACTTAATGTAAACTAAACACCCAGCTTAAAAAAAATTGGCAATATTTGAAATGTATTACTGTCCACAGATGTTTCTTATAAAAGTATAAGCAGTGATCTCAGAGTTTATATCTGTTCACTTCTAATCCACCTTGAGCATCTTCCAAGCTCACATATCTTGGCTGTGGTGTTGGCAGGAAACTTCTGGCAGATGTTCTACCATTTTGTTTGTCATATTTCTCAGTGAAATGGCTCAGGTGAGGTAAACAATGGAAAATGGCAATGTGTTTCATTAGAAAAGATAGAAAAGTCTGTTGTATTCACTTGTACTTTAAATAACAAAGGGCCTCGTCTTTTTTGCTCCGATGACAGATGACTGGGCTCATATTTGCAGCGTGTTCAGTCGTGCTGGGTTTAGCCCTCACTTGGAACGACTGCGTGACCATTAAAATGATCGCTACTCTAAGAATGCCATGAACAGAAATAACAAGCTCATCTCACAGACCCAGAAAACGGCCCACAGAGAAGCATGGCCCACAGAGAAACTAGGGAGGACACTCACTCTTCTCAGAATTTCTTACTTTTTAAAAGATAAAATAAAATTGGGAGAATAGCTATTTGGAAATACAACAAGCTTTCTAATTACAGTCATTGCTCATTATGAATCAGCGCCTATCAGCAGCAATTAGTAATTCATAGCACGGCTTGTGGCCAGTTCCCGTCTAGCCACATTTGTCTTGTTTCTAAAGACAGTGGCAATGCTGGCCGGGTGCCAGCTGACCACATGGCTAAGCCCTGTCCGCACAAGACAAAAGAAATTCCTAAACCTTTACAGACTCACCGCCCCTTCCTGTAAATGTAATTGTGTTCCTATCATTTGCTGTCACAAGTTTTACTCAGGTGAACATCATTAAAAGACTTTGAAAAATATCATGAAGTGAAAAACATCTTCTCACGGCCTTAAGGTATGTCAAGAGAAACAAGGTTGAGAGCACAGAAACATATTTCAAACAAGCTCCACTGCCATTCCTAATTAAAGTAAAGAGAATAAGCCTCCTCACACACGTGAGAGATCACAGGAAAGACTTGTCTGCACTTCCCTTTGATCTGTTTGTTGTCCTCTCACTGTAACCCAAGGTGGAAAACTCAAAGCGGTTTTTATGTAATGTTGACAGATGAAGAGGACAAACAGAAATGTTTGAAAAGGAATCTGTACACATAAAAAGGAATTCATTCATTTGTGTTTTATAATGATTTGATTACATTCATTTAGGAAATCCTTTTATCCAAAGCAACTCACAAGGAAGAAAGACATTGAGGGCAACATGGGCTTCGGTATATGGCCTGAAGTCATCTCAATGTGTCAGTTAGGAAAACTGGGCTCAAACCAGTGCCCTTTTGATTGAAGGATAACCAATCTGCTTCCTGACCCATGACCATTAACCTTATCATATCCTCACTGGGGAAAAAAGCTTTATAAAATGAAACTTTATTGTTTCTGGCTGTGTTCTTGTCTGATACCAAAACTGGTGTAAAAGGATAATACTAGGTCAATGGTCCTTAGCTGATTTCCATTTAATGCCAGGGAAATAAACAAAAAATGATTTCATACAAATCTATATATAAAAAACAACGTGTTAACTCAATGAATTTGTTTATAACTTCTTTAAATCTAACCATTTTCCACGTTTGTGGAGTTATTAAAATATTCAAGTGATCTTGGAGAAAGCATAATCTCAGAAATTGGACGGACACAACTAGATTTCTCCCTAACGTTCAAATGTCTTTGTGTTGGTAGACCCATATATTTGATTCATTTAGTTTTTTTTACATCTGCACATGAGCAAAAACCTGCATTGTTTCCATCTTTTCAACGTCTTCAGTTAAAAAAAGATGTACGTGATGCAATCTTAAAGTGAGCAAAACACAAAAAACAAAACAAAAACAAAACACAATGGCGTCCAGCAGTGTGAAGAGGGAGAATAAACATATACAACATTCACATGTAATCTATTTTGCAGGCTTATTTGCTCCCACATTAGCAGCTAACGCTATGCCCATAGGTGCCACCATGTTCAACAAATATTTGGAAGATAACAGGATGTTACGTCACTACGTACTTATGTACTCCAAAAGAAATCCGATAATGGACTGAAAAATGCAGACAAGGGTTTTTCGAATATCCCATTACAGACGTCCATGTAGATACGTCAGATCTGATTATTGCATTTATCTAATTACTCCCATGTCACACTAGCAGGCTCAATGACTTTCAGCGCTTACATTTATTTTTTGCCCAGCAAAACTAAATGTTAGCAAATCTTGTTGGCACCACGGCTATGTCAATGGAACTTACGCCGCACAATAAAATGAAAATATGGATTACGCAATATTATTGTTGATTATTGTGATGATGATAGGACTTGCGACATATAAAGACCTACTTTAGTGCATGACGTTAAGCTAATGTGGATTCATGAGGGCTGAATTCAATCTCTGCACCTGTGCCTGCTTGATGATTTTAGATCATGTACAAAAGCAGAACTTCATCTGGAATACCGGCCGTATTATTACACATATACTTGTTCAACTCTTTCAAGTCAAAAAGTCTAATATGAAAATTATCTAAAGCCTTCCAATTGTTGAACTCAAAGAATTGATATCAAATATTTTGATACTGCAATGATGATAATTTTTTTATACATTGTGCAGTCCCCTGAATGCAACACAGCCATGACCACCAAATAAATATCGTCCACTGTCGTCCCCCTGCCAGTGATTGATTTTATCCTATTTGCCAATAAGCCAACTGCAGTAAACAAGCTGAATATTGATCAATACTGACATAAGATTCATATACAGTATCTATGTTTTCTAATTATTAGAATCAATGCTTCTTTTTCATCCCCACAAATGCTTCTGGTGAAAGAACTCAAATTGGAAAAAGTGTTATCATATTTTGTATTCACTTTTAGCATAACAAACATACATCTAGTGGTAGAGATGGCATATTTACTTACACAGTTTTTAATACGATACAATATAGAGAATGTAAAGGCACGTCACACCATGTTGCGTGGTGGTACGGGGGCGCCATCTTATAAGGACTGTTCTCCTGTTATATCTTTTCCTAGAGCTGCTGTCGCCTGTTTAGTTACTGTTTTGTTTGGCTAAAAATAGACAAATCTCTTCGAGAAGGAAAAAGATGTGAAGACTAAAATAAGACAGAAGATGGAACTGAACCATGCACCAAAATTCAAGCTCTATTAACTAACAATCCAATATTGTGCTGAAATCTGATCTAATGCAAAATCCAATGCCTATTTTTCTGTTGTTTTGGTAAATTTATTCAAGTGAACATCCTACAAAACTTCCATAGACACTGCAATGTGTTCATTGTATTTGACTTCACATCTCTATAGTGACTGAAAATAAACTGTTCTATGTGACTGAACTTATTTATTCTGAGGAATATATATCTGAATTAAGAGCTAATATGTTATAGGTTTTTAAAGGTAGACAAAATAATCCTAATATATTAAATCATTACACACCACAGCAACAAGTGTTCCTATACACTTACAGTGACACGTTTAAATTGGTCGACAAATAATTATATATAATCTCAAGTCTCGTAGAGTTAAACAGGAAAAAGTTATTTCTTCTCTTTCTTTAATATCGTTAAGAACTTAAGAGGAACTCATTGTGAGGCGTTTAAGGGCTCGTGCATAAATATTTACATGAACCGCTCCGCTCTTACAGGTGTCTGTTGATCGTTTTCAGCTCCGGGGCCGATGGAGGGAGGAGAAAAAACTGATGCGACTTATCGACCCTTGATTCTGTTTACCAGCAAAGTCCTGGCGCGGTTTGAAATGGTTCAGCGGCGGTGGTGGAGAAGGCGGAGGAGGATGAGGAGGGGGTGGAGGACACTCGCTGGCCTGGCTGGCTGGCTCGACTCGGCTGGCTCCTCCCGCGGTCAGCCTGCTTTTATTCCGCCGCAGGAAAGACCGTTATCTCGCATCACTACATCTCTGCCATCACTGCGGCTTCAACTCCCCTCGTTAAATAGTTAAATGCACGAGCTACAAACCCATATTTATACATGTTTAATTCACAAAGCTCCAAACTTTAAGCGAAACTTTTTCCCCCTTTCTGAGTGAGGACACGCGCTAGCGCTCGCGCACACAAAACGTGGTTGATTAACCAAACTGAAGTGTACCGCTGTATTTTAAAGAGCTGCATATTCAGTTCAACTGTTCCTGCCATGATAATGTAGTCCCATTCCGACAGTTTGTTAATTCACGTTACGGTGCTTTAACTCAGATGAAAAGGACTAGAAGCGACGGGTTTGATAAACAATAGCGACTTTAAAATCATCGCTCAAAAGCGTACAAAGATAAGTTGTTTTTTATATTTTAAAAAATGGCGACTACATTTTGCCGTTTCGATTTGAGAATTTGTAACCAGGTTATATTTACTTAACGCCTGAGATTTTGGGCTCGCGCACAGTCTCTTCTGAGTTTACCGTTAGTTGCGTCCAGATAAGTTCTTCTATCACTAACCGTTTTCCGCTCAGGTGGTAACAAATATGTCCATAAAACTGATGTATGATTAGACGCCATTTAACGGTCACCTTCCGAGAGAGAAGCAGGGGTAAAAAAAAGCAGCCGGTTAGAATGATATTAGTACTTACAGTGAGTTGAGAGGAGAGTCAGGAGACAAGCCAGACGTGTTTTCGCCATCTTGGTGTCGATGCAATTCTCGGTTTGACTAGCCGTACATGCGCAAAGTAGCCTAAACAGCTTTGGTGAGGATAGAGAGAGGGTGAGAGACCTAGAGGGAGACTGGCAGAGAAAGAGAGAGAGGGAGATGGAGGAAGGAGGCGGGGGGATCTATTATATTAAGTTTCCATAGCGACCGAAAGCATCACTCACACAGACAAGAATTTATAGTTGACACGATGTGGGAGGCTTTTACTACTGTGGCCTTACACTGTAGGCAGGCAGCAGCTGGGAGCTCAGATACGAAAACACCAGCCTCCAGACTTTTATCTGCTGTGGGATGCAAGTCTAAGTGAGAATAAAGTATATATATATATATATATATATATATATATATATATATATACTTCCCACTTTTTTTCCAAATCTGAAATTAAGTGAAGGAAATTTTAATAATGTAGCACCTGAAATATGCAAGCAATTAGTTAATCATAAGCAACTCAAGCTGCAGTGCTTTCTAAAACATTCATTTGTAGCTTAATTACTTCCTCAAACTACTTTAAATTCCAAAGAAATTTGTAAAATGGTAAAGATTGAATTTGGCACAATGTGACTGTGATGACAAATCACATATGGTCGCCTATGGCACTCATGAAATAGTCCCTAATCATATCTTTTGACTTGATCTAAATCATAACTCTGTCATGAACCGTGGACCCGACTCAGACAATCAGTCTGATGGCAGTGACAGGCTTTGCAGTCATGTCAAACCAGACCTCCCTCACCTTGTTCACATAAAAGAACTGCCTCAGTCTGGTTGAGTCTCTTTGTCACATAACGCTTGATATGGTCTTTTTGCAGGCCTCTGTTTATAGGGATCTACACTGCTTACATCAAGCATTTTTTTCCTACTGAGCCCTGCAATAACTCTGAGATAACAACTGATGCAGCCTAGAAAATGTTGCTCTAAAATGTGCATGTAACAAACAAGACAACAAACTCTTGCAAGAGTCCCACAGCAAGTAAAATACAACCATAGCATGAAGAAATATACCAATTGTTAGGCATAATTCACCAGTAGATGTCAAAATAGAATGATTTCTGCTTTCTTTAAAGTCAAGTCGGACACAATTGCAATGCTTTATTCATACTTCATTACTATAGCAATTAGATCTAAATATAGACATATGTCGAATTATGCTTGGATGCCTATGACTTGCATTACATAATCCATCTAAATCTTTAATTCAAACAATACTGAATTTGAATCTGGAAGAAAGATGTTTAAGATGACCAAACTCCATGTATTTGAATAATTTTCCACATGCAAACTATATGCACTGAGTATTTATCTAAGCTCTCTTAAGCTGCTGCATGTTTTAAGAAAACGATATGTGGCAGGCTGAAAAACTGTTAGGATAAAAAGCATTGTCTCAAGAGCAGAACTATCTGCAACTTTAGGAGCTACAGAGACAAAACCGCCTTTAGCATAGGTTGTTCCAGTTACTTTCCTATTTATTATTTATTTATTTTGAGAGCTTAATCCTGTAGCTGTCACCCTGCAACATTTAAAATAATAATAATAAAAAACCCTCTTCCTATAAAGCATTAGTACCTGTTGTTTGTACAAGTGTTTTTGTGGTTGTGGAGGGTCTGCGGTTTTAAATGCAAAGCAAAATGCTATGCTATGACTCCACATGTTTGGCATGTATCCTTTTCTGTTTGAAAACTCTAAACAGTGTGGATTTCTTGACAACCATATTCATTTACTGTAGATGTTAATTTATCATCATATATAGGTTCTTAATAAACACTAACTTATAAATACTACTAATAAGTACACTAACTTCCTCTGTGATATTACTGATGCTGAACATCTCGGTTATAGTACCTTGTAGACTCATTCAGCACTTTTCTCTCTGAGGCCTGATCTGCTGTCTTTGCCACCACATCTTTGGAAAACCTGGTAAAAAATAACAGTGCATGACTGTGGAAGTGTTTTTCCCCTCTTCTTGTCAGGGAAAACAGAATTAGACCAAAGGGCTTTCATGTACTCTGCTCCCACTGCCCATGGGGAAATGACGTACAAATAAAGAGCTGGTTTCTCTGCATGAGTTTAAAATGATAACAGAGGATGTCGAGGCAGATTTACTGAGAAACTAATTATTTTTTTGTTTAGCCTCCATATATATCAGCCTCTCTCTCTCTTCTTCTTTATTTTTGTACAATTTTAACAGCTTGCTTAGTTTTTCTGACTTAGATTTTACTTTTATAGGACTTTAACATGCAACCTTGTATTGGTGTCTTCTTAATCCCCTTTTTCCTTTTCTCTTATCTCATTCCTTTAGTTGTAAGATAGGTCACTGTTTGTCAAAGCCTCTGCATGGTTGGTGTATTTCTTGGTATATAGTCATGCATAGATCAGCCAACCAGATGGTAATGTCTAATGGCATCCCAATGGACCTCTTTTATTGCTGTCATGCCAAGTTAATCCTGCCCTACAAACAAGGCATGGCAGCACCTTCAGCGTACTACAGCAAAATGACGTTTGCAAAAAATGTACGTTTGTCTTTAAAATCTACACTTTACATTGTATTGTGTAATCAAGTCAGATGTATTGTTTTTTTTCAGCACATGAAGATCAATTTTACTTTGGCTCAAAGCATGAACTCTCCAAGGTCAACGTGCAAATGAAAGATGGCTAAAAGAAAATATAGGATGTTGTCAGTTAAAAATAAAGAGAACACAGTGAAGACGTCAGCTGAACAAACAACGCAATCATGTCCTGATCATAAAGCCTTATGTTTGACAAAGGGTGTACTTGTTCTTTAATCATGGATCATTAAAACAGGATAAGAACTACAAAAAAAAGTCTATGACCAATAAAAATAATGGATACAAGCAGAAAGCGAAACAAAATGGGCTAAACAAATGTAAACAAAATATACACGGAGAGCAGACAAGACGAAGCACAAGATATAGATAAAAGTTGAACAAACTAACAGCTGACAGGTTAGCTGTAGATACAGGACGAACTGTACATGGCTTGATACTGAGAAAAGGACACAACGGTCGGGAACAAGGGAAAAGTAAAGGCAAGCTAAAGACACAGCAGTGGCTGCAACAATAGAGACTTTACATCTATTCAGCTGATCTTGGAAGAAAAATTCTGCCTGCTGGCAAAAATCAGATGATCTTTAGGAGAGAGTGACCAGCCTGTCTGCAAGTGTTGCAGAGAGAACTTTGATACTGAAGAAGAAAAGAGAAAATCTAGACTACTGAGAAGCCAGAGGAGGCTTTTTCTGCTGAAGCATGCTAATTCTTTGGCCAAAGATAAGTCAAGGCCCATAACATGTCATGCATCAGATCACTGCATTGTTCACATCACGCTGCATGCTTGTCTTTTGATCAGGAGGTTTGTTTGAATTTGTAAGGGAATTCATAGAGGTTCACATTATACGAGTAATCTGCAGGGAGTTGCACACTATGGGATCTTTGACCGGGCTTAACCCCCTACTCGTCTGACGGATCTTCATCAAACAATTCCAGCTGTCAACGACACAAGTCTTATCCTAAACATTACACTACAGCCTCTCTCTCACATGTCCTGACTTCTAATAATCTGGTAGACTGGCACAGTACAGCCCATACAATCAGCTGTTTGAAGGAATTAATAACAGTGCTGAAAATTTTTCCCTTTTATGGTTTTACTTAGCAATAATTAGCTGCATTAGCTCATACATTAGCATCAGCTAATTGAGTTGTTTTAATCTCAGCATCTGAGAAGTGTGCAAACTGCAGGAAGAAGCTTCAGCTGTCAGTCTGATCATACATCAGTATTACAACTGCTCTCATCCACCACCATTTTGTTAGCTTGATAAAAATGGTAAAGCAACTTTAAGAGTTTCTGAGAAGATGCAGCTATTCTTCTGTTAGTATGAAATGCTATGGCAACATGTTGATATGAAAAAACTGAATGTTATTATCTAGTTCTGTCCGACTCATCTCAAAGCATCCATCTCATCTATCTATATTGTAATTTTAGCATGCTCCCCATCGCCATTATTTGCCAGTGTTTTTTCAACTGGCTAATTTAAGTTGTAGTATCAGTGTCCCCTCTGTTGGTGTATAGCTCACTCTGATTATTTACTTGGCATAGCAAATGAGCGCACAAGAAAATGGGTGGCAGTGACAACAGAAAGCTTGCGGCTAACTTAACATGTCACATGCAATCGCTTCTCATTTGTCATTTTCACTTCTCTGAAACAAGCAACACTTTTCACAACAACTTGGTAATGTGGAGAAATTAAAATGAAAACCTGCTAACAACACCGGCTGTTTCACATTACTGAAAAAAAAACAAAGCATAAACTGTGATATTCATATTTTTTGCTTCTATTTATGCTGTTTTTCGCTTTTCCTTACTGCACCACCCCTCCTTTTACCTTCAGGACTACCTTAATTCCTGTTGTCATAGATTCAACAAGGTGTTGGAAACCTTCCTCAGAGGTTTTGCTCCATATTGACATGATAGCATCACACAGTTGTTGCAGGTTTGTCGGCTGCATCCATGATGAGAATCTCTCGTTCCACTACAACCCAAGGCTGCTCTGCTGGATTGAGATCTGGTGACTGTGGTAGCCATTGGAGTCCAGCGAACTCATTGACGTGTTCAAGAAAGCAGTTGGGGATGATTTGAGCTTTGTGACATGGTGCATTATCCTGCTGGAAGAAGCCATCAGAAGATGCTACACTGTGGTCATAAAGGGATGGACATGGTCAGCAACGATACTCAGGTAGGCTGTGGTGGTTAAATGATGCTAAGTTTGTACTAAGAGATTACAATTGTGCCAAGAAAATATCCCCCACACCATTACACCATCAGCAACCTCAACAGCTGATACAAGGCGGGATGGATTTATGCTTTTATGTTGTTTCCACCAAATTCTGACCCTACCATCTGAATGTTGCAGCTGAATTATCAGACCAGGCAATGTTTCTCCATCCTCTATTGTCCAGTGTTGGTGAGTCTGTGTGAATTGTAGCCTCAGTTTCCTGTTCTTAGCTGACAGTAGTGACACCCAGTGTGGTCTTCTGCTGCTGTAGCCCATCTGTTTCAAGGCTGGACATGTTGCATGTTCAGAGATGCAATTCTGCAAATCTTGGTTGTAACCAGTGGCTATTTAAGGTCCTATTGCCTTTCTGTCATTTCCAACCAGTCTGCCCATTCTCATCTGACGTCTGACATCAACAAGACATTTTGGTCGAACAACTGCAGCTTCCTGGATATTTTCTCCTTTTTGGATCATTCTCTGTAAACTCAAGGGATAGTTGTGTGTGATCCCTGTAGACCAGCAGTTTCTGAAATACTCAGACCAGCCCATCTGGTACCAAAAACCATGCAACATTCAAAGTCACGTAAATCCTCTTTATTCATCATTCGGATGTTAAGTTTGACCTTCAGCAAGCCGTCTTGACCACGTCTACGTGACTAAATGCACTGAGTTGCTGTCAGATTCAGATTCCTTTTATTACTATTGTAGATTAATACAAGGAAATTAGGTTAGTGTATAACTGGTATCTTTCCTACGCAACAGTCAAGTATAAATAAGAAATAACACCAGAGTAAAACCATTTGATTGGATAATTACATATTTATTTTAACAAACAGTTGAACACGTGTACATTTACAGTGCAGATTGTAGAATATGGGCGACATTTGGTAGCTGTGTTTAAGTGCTATATTGTTTGTTCAGACACTGGTAAGGTGGAGACCTCGCAGGGAGCCTCTCATTGGTGCTCGTTCTTAACATTATATTTATGTAAAAGAGCCAGTATAGCTACAGGCCACTGTACCTCATGTACAATCTCTAATGAATCCTAAATAAACACTGCTTGCTTACCGGGGCTCCTTCTATCAAAGTCAAAACTGGGATACCATGTAGATGGGTAAATGGACAAACTGACTTTAAATGGTGAGGGATAGGGAGCTTTGACATTTAAAAAGCAAACATTTATTTTTGGGCTTTACTCGAGCCATTCACCAGACTAGCTAACTAATCTACATATACGTCAGTCTATTAAGACAGGACTATTTCACCCTCTTGGACTTTTCTGTTTCACCTGCAAGGCCCCAAAATTAAATGTGAGGGATTTCGAACCTCTGAGCCATCAGTGGGATAACAGAGCTGACTTGACACCTGTTTGTGTGGAAGAACATGTCAGAAACTGCATGTGATACCTATGTTGATGTCACGCTTCTCAGTCCACAAAACAGGCCTGCTAGTCATTCTGGATGAAGAGAAAGACATTTACACAGGGAATACATGACTAAACATGTAAATCTTGCATTTCAGCTTTTTCCATAGAGCAATAATGCTACATCCCAGAGTGTAGACCAATACAACAGAGCAAAATAATGCATCT
The DNA here is from genome assembly GCF_017639745.1 of Melanotaenia boesemani. Taxonomy (NCBI): domain Eukaryota; kingdom Metazoa; phylum Chordata; class Actinopteri; order Atheriniformes; family Melanotaeniidae; genus Melanotaenia; species Melanotaenia boesemani. The sequence continues at coordinate 23,689,106 of NC_055696.1, read as the reverse complement.
AATGTATCAGACTTTGTTGTGTGATGTAGGGAGAAATAGGAACAAGCAACATCCACATCCACAAATACGCACAGCCACAAGAACATTAATACACACTACATTGCATCTTTTGTTTTCTTTGTGTTCCCTGTGTCTTTTGAATAATAGAGGTGGTTAGAGACTTATTGAAGTCTCAGATTTACTTTCAGCACTTAGGACAACACTCCCATTTTCACTCAAGCTGCTCGCACTAAGCCTACATTGTGTTCACAAATGTATTTTTTCTTTCTTTGTCTTTCAAGCTCCTTCCTTTGCGGCACTTGTCAAGCACAGGTAAAATGAAAAAACTGAGGAGCATAAAAACCATGAAGATTTGACTGTTTTTATTAACATTTACTGCATCCGTGATTACACCAATGAGTTAATTAATCAGAATGAAGAAGAAAAGGGATTTAAGTGATTTTGAACATGGCATGGTTGCTTGTAACGGACCGGCGAGAAGTTCAGAATCTGCTGACCTACTGGGATTTTTACATCCTACATTGAGGCAGATGGGCTACAGCAGCAGAAGACCACAGCAGGTGACACTCCTGTCAGCTAAGAACAGGAAACCAAGACTGGTAGGTTCAGATTTGTGCACAATAAAAAAAGGATAAAAGCATGGATTCATCAGCTGTTCAAGCTGCTGCTGGTGGTGTGGAGGATATTTTTTTGGCACTTTTGAGCCCCTTAGTACCAATACCTACCTGAGACCTATGACACCAAGAATTAAGACAGATCTGAAGATAGAAGGTCCAACATGGTCCTCCTTTACCATGACTTGGTTAGTGGTATGTAAACATTACTAATAGGAAGTCAATTAGTAAGTTTGTCATTGTGGACTCATGAACCAACGGGTCATGAACACATAACTTTACTTGTCTTGAACACACTTGAGGTAGGAGGGGATGGTAGAAGTGTAACACTGCAGATGTTTAATCAGTCATTAACAAGTTGTTTATTCCTTAAGGTTTTTTTTGACTACTAATTCAGTGCTTTGGTTTTACTTTTGCTTGCAGTCTTTTGGGGTTTATGTTTAGGTAAAAAAAAAAAAACTGCTTGGTTTGTTTAGATTACAAAAGTGTTTTGTTAAGTTTAGGAAAAGATCTGGTTTGGGCAGCCTGACACTACCTGAGAGACTAAATGTTTTAAAATTAGTTTTTCTTTTATCAGAACAACTGTTAATTCTTCACACAGGAACTATATTTTGTACTTTTTATCTTTTTTTATTTTGTCTTTTAATCAATTTTTTTCCTGTTTTTATTTAATTTCTTTTATTACTTTTAAATTTTTTTTAATGCACTTGCTTCTTGCCCTCTGTAATGCTTTTAATGTTTTAAGTAAAGCACTTTGAATAGTTTGGTACATGAAATGTGCTATATAAATAAATTTGCCTTACCTTCAGAGCTCAGTTTCTGGCTCCCCCTGGAAAAAAAATGTTTTTAGGAAAGTGTTGGTATCATCAACAACACCTGTGGTTGGATTCATCAGTGAACAAGAAGTTGGTTTGAAGCCACTGGCCTGCAATTTTAACCCAATACGTGCTTCATTCATAGACTGTAGGTTAACCAGTTATGTTAATTTCATGTACAGTATCACCAAGATCAGCACAGACCATCAGGTATAAGTGCAAGGACTCTTATGCACCAAACCAACAGTCAGCCAAAGCACACATCTGCAGCATTGGCCAACATCTGTCTCTCTTCCAGTTCTGTGGACTGCACTGCTGGCACTGTGGGACTCCATCAATGTTTTATAATCTGACTTAACACATTTAATCGGTATGTAGTCTGTCCATGAGAAACTCACTCTGATTGGCTGAAGCGAATGAGTGCAGGTAAAAGGTAGGCAGCAGTGAAGACGCAAAGCAAATAGTCACCTTCATGTCAAACAATGTCTCTTTTCATTTGTCTTCTTAATTTCTACAGAACAAGCAACCTTTTCCAAAAGAAAACTGAAGACCTACTGATACTCAAAACTCAAGACTGACGAGCTCTCTTTTTCAGTATAATAAAACCAAATCTCGTCCCTTCCTGTTCCTTCCACACTTTACTTTGATGTATGACATTCCTAAGCCCCAGTCCCAATTCCCCCTCCCTGGACCTACTTCTTGCCCCTCAGTTTTAATTTCTTACAGGTGGATTATAGGTGCCATTTTCCTGTTTTAATCAAGAAATAGTGGTCATCCAACCTTCCAAATGTACCCCAGTATTAGTACTAGAGTAGCCCTCCATGACCCTGACTAGGATAAAAAATGTATGGAAAATGAATGGACCTTTGTATCTGAACTCAGCCTTATAGAGCTTTTGGAAAGACTGTAGATGTTCATTCTGACCCACAATTACTGAATTGTTTTTGCATACATCACCTAAAACAAGCCATACAACCTGAAATGAACACGTAAATGTTTCCTACCTCTGATTCTCTTTCAGGAGCTCAGATATTTCCCACAATTTGGATTGAAATGTATAGAAAATCAGCTTTTAACAACATTTAAATTTCATCTAACTGGAATGGAATTAAGGATTACAAGTACAGTATCAGCTTAAAGGTAATTCCAAGTCACAAGTTCATCTATATCTGATTAAAAGCAACCCACATCACCTTTCTGGGCATCATAGAGCTCTGAAAAATTGGAAGTTAAAGGATGTGGCATCAGAAAATGTGCTGTTCAAGTGGCTTATGTAACTGGTGACCAAGGAAATGCAAAACTTTGTTCTTTCCTGGTGTCCTGCTGTTAAATATGAGGAGAAAAACACAAAATGTTTGCTTTTGGATGAGCTTCCAGTTGGCTGATTTAGCTTTTTGTGACCTTGAGGTGCCCCAGCCTCTGTAAACACTGCAAACTGTGACTCTGCAGTGTCCTCATTAGAGCCAAAGCCAGACACGTGCACCACCAGACTGCACACAAGAAAAAGCCTTCTGCTGCTCTCCCACCCCAGGCAAGCCATTTGTTTCTCCTCTATCATGAGCATCTTTCTCACATCTCCACTTGGAAGTTCCCACACTGGTCAAATTCAGAATTTTGATATTTTGACTGAAACCGCAGCTCAGATGTTCAGCTTTTCAAATACCAGATGGACAAGTTGGCCCATTTGCAGGGAAAACAAGTGAAATCCCCTCGACTTGTTTGGCTTAAGGTAGCATCAACATTTACCACCACTGCTGATATCTGCGGTAAACATTTGTGTTACAAGATCAGGGAGTGTGGAGTTATTCTCAGGTGTAGTTGGAAAGCACCTGTCTCGCTGAGTTTGGACCATGCAAAGCTGAATTGTAAACCTTTTGTTTTGGCTCAAAAACTGTGGGCATTAACATTTAGATGTACAAATTTAGATACAGTTCTCAAATTGTAGTAGTCTTAACCTTATGTTAGAATCCATCTGTGCATGTAGTGAAACACGGTTTCACTACAGGATCTCCACACAACCATGAAACACTTAGAAGAGCTGCATGTGATTGAAACCAGAATACTACAAGCCAGCATTGTATTGTCTGATTGTCATTAGAGTATAAGTCTAGTCAATTAAAAACTTGGCAAACCCAAACACAACTACAATGTTCAATGATTGTTGTTGATTAACCCTTTAAAAAAATTTAAGGTCCCCCAAATTGTGGGACATTGAGATGGTGATAAACAGATGCTGCCAAAAACGGCAATTTTTATATTATATATGGATAATTTATTTGTCAGGGACCATGTACGGTAAAAACATTAAACTCAGACTAAGTAGAGATTCACTGCACCAGAATTACCCAGTAGCAGGTAAGAGACAAAAATGCTAAAGAACACATGGGAGAAATAAATAGAAATAGAGTGTAAGAATAAAAAAGAAGATAAAAAAGATTATAAGCAGATACATAAATGCAATTCAATAAATGTATATATATATGTGTGTGTGTGTGTGTGTGTTTACATATTTATCCTAAAGGTTTTTGTGTTTTCATAGGCAAGCCTGGAACTTTTTCAATTGTGCTATGTGCCATTTTCACATATTCACCATTAACACATATACTGATATTTATGCATCTGAACAAATATCACAAGTCTTTCCTTCACTGTGACTCCAAAAGTATTGAAACAGACCTTTTGGTTGCAGAGATACACTCATTTCATTATGAATTTGGAACTTTTGAGCAGAGGCCTAAAAGTATAAGCACAGCGCTTAAAGTGTTCATCTGAGTTGAAACACCTAAACCTGCAGGACAAGGGCCCTCGAGGACTGGAACTGGACATACCTGTCGTATACAGTTGTTAACATATGTTTATAGTAGATTGTCATGTATATTTCTAAATGATAACAGGAAATTTTGTAAGCTACCTACTAACACATACTGTATATCAAATGAAAAACCAGGGCCAATCATTTTTGGTACTTCATAGTGCAGCAAATCAAATGTATTTGATAGTTCCTGTTTCACCTTGCTCTATACTTTGATGCAGACATCTGGCACCTTTGCTGGTAAAATACAGTCCAGTGTGTTCTCAATACCATGTACAGATTAATTTTACCAAATCATCACTATTAACCACACTTTCAGATGAAAAACCTGTAGTGATAAATCATAAAATAGAGGCTGCATTTACCTTTGACCTCAATGACTCATGTCCATGTCCAGTTATCCTTCATACTTGTGCTAGCTGTATTAGCTCATGGGGATTAAACAAAACATGTCACCAGGTAAGTTTTCGGATCTGTTTTGGTGTTGTTGTGCAATGCCCTGCAGAGTTTTGTCAGATGTTTATTAATTCTTATAAAATCCAAATGACTTCCATACTTTAGTTTTTTTTTATTCATTATAAACTGAATACTTTTTGGTTGTCAGACACTATATTTGTTTTTATCTTGAAAGCAGCAAAGGTGTCTGATACACTGTTTAAATGGTGAGCAGATTCTGTAATGGTACAGTTATCCTTAGTATTTACACTGGAGTTGGCACAAAAATGTCACATTGACTAGGCTATATGTAAGATCTGAAGCAAAACCTTAATTAACCTACTTTTAAGTGCAGAATCTTTACACTCCTGGCATAATCAACATCCTTCCAAATCACCTTACTGTAGATCTTTCTCACCACAGTAACATCTATTACTCTTTCTATGATTTCTCTTAACTTAAACAATTTTCAGTTAACTAATTTTTTTCTTCTTTTCCATGTATGTCCTCCCTTACTAAAAAGAAAGAGTGTGTCACAGCTGTTCCAGCCCAGGTGTTACAGAAGTCTGCTCTTTAGGTGTAGGTGCGTATACTGACACTGTTAGTGCTCTTCAGAAACTAAGTCAGTTCACCACATAATCTAGAGCTGGAACTGAATCTGACACTTATATCTGCTATTGTTAATGGCTTTTGTTTGTTTTCCTCATGAGGATATTGCTAATGTGGGTTCCTGGAGCTACATGTCAGTTTTTGGTTGGCAGCTGCAATTCTTCATGTGCTTTTTCCTTTTCTGACAATTTCAATTTTCACAAGGTCGGTCAAGTTGACCCACATTTTCAGTCCATCGACAGCTCAGCAGGACTAACTCTGCAAGAGGAAGATAGTGCAACCCTGCATTATCAAATCCCTTAGGGAATTTCTTGGGTCCACACCTTTTAGTCCTTTTCCTTAATCAAGTTGGTTGAGGCTGGAAATGGAGTGTAATGAGTTCTCAATAGCCTTCATGAACACTCTGGTCTGCTTATAGACACTAACCTGTGTCTATAGATGACTATTGTATTTTTCTAGTTATAATGTCAGCTGCATGATTTATGAATGACGTCATGCATTAATGATTAAAAATTGGAGAAGGGTTTCAGAGTGCATGTTTCAAGGTATATCCACAGTTATAAATGTTTGTTCTTAGCGTGTTAGTGTATGCTAGCATAAAAATATTCCAGCTGTCACAGCTGTCTGAGCCCAGTTATCAATCTTGATTTCAAAAAGGATTCAAGGAGAAGATATCAATCAGGGCTGGATGCTAGAGATCAATGAAAAGAAGCCAAAAGCCATGAAGTTCAAGTGTAAGGGAATCTTACAGGTTCAGTGCCAGATAGTTCATGCTCTGTTCCCCCATCTCAGGGAAATGCAGACACACAAACCCCAACCAAAAAAGTTAAAGAATGGAAGTAAGCTAGCTCACAAACTATGTATGGAAAGACTAGTCAAAACAAAGAAGATGTTTCCTAAGTATCCCTCTCACCATGGGTTCAGCCCTCTCAGTCAGTCCATTTACTGTGTACAGTCTCTGATGCAGACTGGCTGGAAGTTGCACAGATCAAGCTAAATTCCTCATAAACGGTTGAACTCTGAGACTAGCTGGCAAGTATTTTCACTTCTGGAGCACAGCAATATGTACACTTGCAGCTTTTTCATGACCTTCCAACTGGTCACAAGTGGGTGAAGTATCTTATAAGTTCCTCATGTAGCAGTTTAAATAACCACAGAGCTGCATCTTAAACCCTGGTTCCCCCAAGGAGCCAACTGTACCCTTACCTGGTAGGCGGGGTATAAGCTGGATAGCGATGGATGCATCAGATACATAATAACTTGATGTCATCGCTGCAACGTCTTCCTTGAATTATAACAATGAAGAATGCAACACAGAAACAAAGGAGGAGATTGGCGGACATCCAGCCGTTTGTATTCTTTCTTCTTGGCATGTGCGTTTTTTAGAGCAAAAAATGCCCGGTATATTTAAACATGCTCCAGTTCCAGCTTTGTACTCAGGGCAGAGCTGCACAGAATGGATGATTCTTTTGACCAATCAGTGCATTGCAGTTGGTCAAGCTCCACCCTTTAGGATCAGATCAGTAAGCTTGGGTCCCCAGCAGAAGGGTTTCTGAAAAGTAGGACGGCTCAGATCAGATATTCCGGCACCCTTCCCAGTATTTAACTATGGAAACGCAAAAAACATGTGTCTCTTGGTGGAAATGGAACTATATGGTCATACAGATGCCTTGTTATTTAGTTTTTCTTGGCTTTATTTGGATTACTCCCAGTACTGCTTATACAAAACCTGCATGTGAGCCATGCTCACATTTAGGCAACACCATGAGTCACGGCCAATTTTGGGCCAAACAAATGTACACATTTGAGCCATATTTGGGCCAAGCATATTTTGCTATCTGTGATTAGGACATGTTATCCCCAATGCATTACTCTTGGCCTCTGAAAATCAATCAGCTCAACTATCACAGGCTTTGCATTAAATGACATGAGCTTTATCAGTAGAATCTGGCATCTTTTGGGGACAATCTTGGGATGTTTAATGTTTGTTATGAGTGTTGAGGTTGTATGTGCACAGATTTCCTCTCCACAATGGGGTAAATCTCTCTGTAAATGGAGCAAATATTTCTTAGGGGAATCTTGTCAAGAGCCAAGAATTTGGTGCAAAAACTTTTTGATTTGTTTGTAATGCATTCGTGTTTGACTTGTATTAATCAATCATATGTGTGAGTCTCTGCATGCAGATGCACTCTCCATATAGACAGCTTAACAGGTGGAAGACTGCTGATGTTAACAAAAAAACCCCCAAAAAACATCAGCTTTTGTCTGAAAGTTTGAACATGATCTTAAAAATTTTTGGGGGCTTGAAATCAGTTAGCTGAACCTCTGGGGATGTCTGAACCAGATGCCTGAGACTACAGCCAATGGGTTACTGGGACTAACTCAGGGTGAAAGACAACCATTCGCTTTAATAATTACACATACGATCAATTTCTAAGTGTCAATCAACCTACTACACATGCATTTAGAGCATAAGATGAAGCACCTGCAGAAAATCGATTAAAACATGCAAACTCTACACAGAAAGGTCCCAGCCAATCAGCAGACTCAAACCCAGCACTATGCTGCCCTCATTGCAGATGTATAAAATATTCAAAGATGTCACATTACTCATTCAACAATTAATAATTTTCCTTTGGCTGCACAGAGTCTGCAGTATCAAAGCGTGTGACAAATTAAAGAAAAAACCTACTTGAAATGTAATTTTTACAAGTCAACTGTGCCGTATGAATGGAACATCATTCTCCCAAAATACTGAATATTCTCTCAGTTATGGTTGTGCTGATGATGGTGGAGACTGCTGACGAACACATTTTTTCAATAAATCTTCTAATTTGAGACCTGGTGACTGTAAAACCCAAAGCGAATAATTCACATAATTTTCATATTTGACAAACCATTCAGTGACCACTCATGTTGTGTGGATGGAGGAGTTTTCACTCTAAGCCTAATGGTCGAACTTTGGAGGATTTTATCGTTCGCCAGCCTCTAGCTTGACCCCCCCACCCCATCCCTCTCCTACCCTGCCCTGCAGAGTGGGCCTGTCTGTAGGCTTGGTTTTCATTCTGCCCTTTAACTTTAAGTTTTAACCCTTGTTTTCACTTGTCTGTCATCATTGATTAGTCATCATCCTCTGTGGACCATGAATGTCATAATCAATCCAATATCAGATACCACTTTGATCCAAATGGATCTCAGGCTAAAAATAACAGCTGAAAAGAGATAAAAACTCATCCACCCATCTTTTATCACTTATCTGAGGTTGGATCAGGTAAGTTCCATTTCCCCGCAAATTTCTTCCACTTCATTCTGGGGGATCCTGAGGTGTTCCCAGGCAAGCCAACAGACGTTGTCCCTCCACCATGTCCTGGATCTTCCCATGTGCCTCACCCCGTCGAAACACGTTACCAGGGAGATGTCCAGGAGGAGCAGTAGCTCTACTTTTTAAGATTTTTTAAGAACTAAATCTTTTACTGTAAAGGGGAACAAAATTCCTTTCCAGGTTTCCACTCCCACCAGCTTCCTTCAAATTCAGGATAAGCCAAAGGACTCCTCTCATTTCTTTCTCTCTTCTGGCAGCTAGGCAAAATAAACATATTTTTTTGCACTTCTAGCAAAATATGGACAAATTTACGAAAGTACCAATGGGCAAATTATTTTGAATTGACAACAAGCATTTCAACTACCAACAAAAAGATAATAAAATATGATGAAGCATGTCTTGCCCTAGGTTTGACCAGGTAATAGTCAAGTAATGGCAACGGTCAATGGAGGGTAAAGAGGAGAGACCACAATGTGTTTATATGTCTCAAAATATCAGCATCTGACAGTATTCGTTATGAGTGTCTGTGAAAGATGTTATATAGATAAACATTACTTAACAATGACCTATGAATCATTCAAGCATATAAAAGTGCACCTACCTCAAGGGTTGAACCAGTGTTGTGTCCACATGCTGTGTAATAGAAAACACCTTTCACTCTTTCTCTCATGCTTTGCTTACTCCTATTCCTCCTGAAGTCAACAGTCATCTCTTTTTTGTTTGTGTTTAGGACGAGGGGATTGTTTATGTACCATCTCAAACTGACTGACCAGTTCTCTTTATTGTAAAGATCGTCTCAGGAAGACCCAGAAATTCAGCCCACACACAGTGATAAGTTTGAACAGTTTATTTGGCGCTGAAGAGTAAAAGCTGGAAGGGAGCAGGTTGACGGCAGGCACAACAACCAGATTCAGGAAGTGGGGCTAGGCAGAAAGAGGTGGTCGGTCCAGAAAGAGGTCAATTCCAGGTAGGCAGAGATCAGGTAAGTCCGGCAGGGGATCAGGCAACGGGGAGTCCAGGTGTGGTAGCAAGGTCGGCAACAGAGATCTAGAACAAGACGAGGATTTACTGCAGGATATCTCACAGGGAAGGTAAATGACCATCTGGCAGGGAAGCATGAACAAGAGAGGGTTTAAGTAGGGCAGAGCAAAGGTGCAGGTAGTGTGGTAATCAAGGGTGCCACAGGTGGAGCAGATGAACTTGATGAGGGACTGGAGGCCCAGCAGAGCAGCAAACATGACATTTACTCAGTTTCTCATACATCACTGATATACCCCAAAACTGTGAGTCAGGCCTGACACAGGACCTGACAGATGCATCTGGACCTCCAGCTGGTCCATCTACTGGGGCCTGAAGACTCATCAGAAGTGGTCTCCATGGAAGGGTGGTTGTTAAGTAGCCATTCTTAAGGAAGGGAAACAGGGATAAAAGGCTGAGTTATACCACATGACACAAGAACTGGACTGAAAATTAGTGGCAACAGTGATGGATCCTCCCCAGAACCTTGACCTAAAGATTTTTAAAGTAGTGTGGGATCATCTGGACAGGGAACGGAATAAAAAGGCAGCCAACATCCAAAGAAGAGCTTTAGAACGTCCTTCAAGAAAGCCTGGAGAACTATTTCTGCAGACTACTTTAAATAATTATAAGAAATCTTGGGTTTGGACTGTGATGAAGAATAAAGCTGCTTATACAAAATATTGACTTCCAAGCTCATTAAAACTCTGTTTTTGCCTCATTTAGTGTGTTTCCCTTCATGTTTGTACATGTCTTTAAAATTACTACTCTTGTTTTCAAGTTTTCTGGCAATATGGAAAGAAATGAGGGGTTGTTCAAAACTTTTGCAGAGTTCTGCAAATACGTTTAAAAGGTTCTATGGATTTAGTAATCCTCTGGCCTTAGGCGAGCGCCACCCTAGGATTCCCACATAAAAACAATTAAATATTTTTTTTTATTCATTTTGTGTGTATGTTCTGTTTTATGGGCTTGACTAAGGCTTATCTTAGAAAGCTTAATGTTTACACCTGCTGAGCTGAAACGACCCAAGTGGCTTCCTTTGTTGCATTATGCGCCTGTCTCACTTCATCTTTAGTCAAATTACCCTAAAACATCATGACATGATACAAGTAGGTAGAAGAGACACAACAAAATATGCAAAGCAATGAATTTTTTAATATATGTTGCAACAAAATACCCAACAAACTACAAGAGTAGCAATAAATGAAATTGAGATCAGGATGATGACTGACAGTTACACTCCCTCAGGCATACACCTAGAGGAAAGGTTTCATTTTTTACAAGAAATATGCTTGCTGAGAGCATAAAAGTCCTAAAGTATTAATGTGTGGTGCAAAATGACAGCATGCTTTCAGAGTCAGCGCTGTAAGCCAAGCATTTAGAAAATGAATCAGAATAGCGAGCGTGTCGGCTGGCACATTTGGTGTAGGACTGAGGAGTAAACACATCATACACTGCACCTCCAGGTTGGGAAAGCTGGAATAAGGCTGCACCGAGTGAAAAAGTATGACAGCTGGAGTTGACATATGACTGAATCTCTCAGCTGCTGAATCTTTATCAATCAGGAGGCTTTTTATGAGCTGGATCATAAAAGTCCACAGGGCTTTGGCAGCCACTGCGGCTGCCTGCTCCTTTATTAGCATTGCAAAGGCTTCACAAGGTAACCGATCAATAACAGCTAAACTTTGGAGAAATGTATCACAGCCTCGGGGATTTTCTCATTTATGCAGCCAGTGGGAATACATTTCCAACATACATTTACTCTCAGCTTCTCCCAGAAAAACGCTGTGTGCTTCAACCTAAAGGCGGATATTGCACAAAGATCATTAAGGTGTACACTTCAGAGAAGTGAGTAGCAGTGAGGAAGTAATTTAACATGACAGCTTTTTTCATTTTTATTCACATCATGTCAGAGGCTGCACTAACACATAAAGCCAGATACTGTTTGTGCAACTTTTGCAATTCCTATTTACCATACTTCTAGAGATTTGCCAATTTTCTTTTAAACCTTTGTGCAAAAATGATCTTTAAACAGAGGAGAGAAATTTGCACCTACCAACAGTTACCACAAATTACCCTGCACATGATCACATATATGGAAGAATATGGCATCAGGAGCCATTTCAGGTCAAATCTAACCCCTCCTTTACTCATGTCTGACTAGATGCTTTAAAACATTGCTGTCATGCACTATTGACAAGACAAAATAAAATCTAACCAATCTGAGATTATTTGCCCTACTGAGACCAGATCAGTGTCATACTGTGTTGGAGCAATGTTAGCTCATTCTGCTTCTACCTCTGTTGCTCCTCCGGGTTTCATCTGAGCCAATTATTCTGGCAGTTTCAGCAACAGGTTTGTTACCTGTGGGCTGCTAAAGGAAAAGTAATGAAAACCCAGATGGGATTTAGTAGGAGCAAGTCTAGTTATTAGCCATTATCAATGTGCCTGTGGACAGTTACCATAACATCAGTCTCGAGGGTCTGTCTCTGATAGATGTGACATGCACAGAACAGATAATGAAAGCTATGAATCCGAGCACTGACCTTTGCAACCAACAGTTTTCACAATGCACAAACACAATAATCACACAACAACCTCTTTAAAATTCTAACAATACATTTATTTCTGTAAAGCATAGTAAATGTCAAAGAATTATACTTTAGTTAACGAATGCTAACAAATACAGGTTACTGAAGTAACAAGTTTAATGGTGCGTTCCAGTTGTCTCTGAATTCCAAGAGGCTGAGAACATGTGAAGTCAGTTAGTGTTCCAGTTGCACCAACTCTGTAAAAATGAACACCTCCAAAACAGCCAGTTTGTTAGCATCTAAAAAAGCAGTATAAAACTAGAAAAATTACTAACCTATTGTAGAAATGTGCATCATGAGAACAGCAGCCAATTTTGGTGATAATAATTAAGAAACCACCCATATTGACACAATTTGTCATGAACAAACCTGCTATAACAATATGATTATCAACAACAACTTACAGCTGATTACACTAGAAACTTAACGGTCACAAAATCTTTTATAAAGGATTTTAATAAATCACCTCGTCCTAAACACAAACAAAACAAAAGAGATTAGTGTTGACTTCAGGAGGAACAGGAGTATGCAAAGCATGAGAGAAAAAGTGAAAGGTGTTTTCTATTAAATGGTATGTGGACACAACACTGGTTCAACCCTTGAGGTAGGTGCACTTTTATATGCTTGAATGATTCATAGGTCATTGTTAAGTAATGTTTATAGATATAACATCTTTCACAGACACACATAACAAAGTACTTCACAGACAAAGTCAACATACATAAACAACATAGAATGCACAAAATAAAATGATAAAATTGAAATGTAGAAATATAAACGCAGTCATAAGAGCTCAAGTTTGTTGGAATAAAAATGTCTTTAGGTGCTTTTCAAAAATATTAACTTAGTCCAAACAATGTAGCGATAAAAGCAGAGCAATCCATAGTTCTGGATAGTACTGTTTGGAGAGATCGGTCTCCGAGTCCTAAAGGGAATGAGACAGACCATTAACGATTCTGATCTGATGACCTCAGATTGCGAGAGGACGTGTACGACAGAAGCAGGTCAGCAATATAAAGAAGAGCCTGACCTGAAGAGCTCTGAAGGTGAAGACTGAGATTTTAAAATGGGTTATAAAATCAATTGGTAACCAGGAAAGTGACTTAAAAACAGGGGTTCTACTGTTTGAGCGAGTCAGAAATCTCGCAGCAGAGTTCTGGACCACCAGAACGTAACCTTTAACATTGGTTTATAATTACATAAAAATTTGTTTAAGTGTTAACATACCTGAAAAAATGGCAAAAAAAATCATTGCATTTCATTTTAAGTTTGAGCCATTCCTTCATGGTATCTTCTTCTTGGGATTTAAATTCCTCACACTCCCACTCCTTCCCTCTTGTACATTTTTCCTGTGGCTATCTTCACTTGATTTCTTTATCCTAATCCATCCTATATTTTTTCTACTTTGTATAAATTTTTATTACCAAAACAATAAGTGTTTCTAGCTGTGATGTCACATGGAGTAATAAGTGTACCTGTTCTTAAAACCCTGCTATTGCTAGTATTAGCATGTTTGTTTGTTAGCATTAGCATATTTGTCCATTGGCATTAGCATGTTAGCCAGGCTGTTTGTTCAAGTTAATTAGTTTTATTTGATGTGATGAGTGTCAGTTTGATTCATATGATTTATGTGTGATTATATAGGTGCATGTTTTTATGATATGTCTTTGTTTATTTCAGTTTTACTCTTTCTGGATTACCAGTGACATGCTAATAAAGACTGCAAAAGGGACAACGGCATGCCTCATGTCTGGAATAGTTGTCTGTCTGCCTGCCTACCTGCCCAGCTGCATGGGGAAACAGTGAGGGCAGAAGAGGTACAGTATGTAGAAAAAAGCAAGTGAACAAAATGTGAAACATATGTAATATTACTTTAGCATAACAAATGCTCTTTTGTACAATTCTCCTGTGGGAGAGGAACTGGCCGATTTACATGGTGGTTCTTCTTTATCTTTGAATTTCTCAGCAAATAAATGTAGATTGTTCTCCAAGAGATCACATTGTCACAGCAATTTATTAAACAACACAACTCAGAAACTCACCAGTTACATGAAAACAGACTTGATATTCGGTTGGTATCCAGTTGCTGGAGTGTGACACGGTACCTTAAAGTGAAATGCAGCTGTGAAGTTATGCTCCCAGATGGAATTAAAAGTTATAAAGTGGAGTTTCTCTGCTTTGGCACCTACAGTAGCATTCGTAATAAATGTTAGTGCTTTATCAAAACAAATCAGAAGCAGATATTTAAGGCTGGAAAGTTATGTAGTGTTGCTTTAATGCTTTGGTTGAAGATGTGCTTGCCGATTTTCAGCCTAGTTTTAAGGTTGGAAAGTTATTTAAAGTTACTTTAACAAAAACAAACAAAAACAATAAATAGCACAAGAAAAAACAAAAAGTTTTTCTGGAAAATGATCGAGTACTAGAACTGTATAGAAGACGAAATCCCTCACATGTGAATTCATATGGTAAAAATGACCAGTATCTCCAGTATTTCACCCCGTCTTCACAGAAGAGGCATGTTTTGCATGCAATCTATTCCCTTTCGGCCTCAAGTTTGATCCGGGTCATTGCATCACTGTAAGTGGCTCACTTTGTTTGACCAGTGAACTACACAAAGATGGATGCAGAGAGAGGACTAGACATATTTTCATGTCTTCTTATTGCCTGTGATCAAACAAACTCATTCATGGAGCTGCTTCTTGCTACATGTTGTCTCCTTTAAGACATAAAACATGAGACTAATACAATATTCTCGTTATTTTACAGTGGTTGGTCAATTTGACAATGATAGAGGCTTTTGCTATTTTGAGGTCCTTATCAGAGCTAACACTCCCAGCACTGAGGCGAACTCCAGCCTCTGTGAGGGGCCACGGGAGGCGAGCGGTGTGCAATCAGATGACCACGTGGGAAAGGGTTGCTGAAGGATGGAGACAAGGGTATCTAAGCAGTGTATTTATATCCCAGATGTCTAACATCTTTCAGATTGATAGACAGGCAAACTGAAAGCTTCTGTCACACAAAATTCTCCATGGCACCATGTTGCTTTAGAAATAAAGGAAATAAACTGCTGCATTGGAGGACAATTGAATTTATCAGGGGTAATAAAAGTATTTTTTTTAATTTGTAGCTATTCCCAGTCAGACCTGTAATGCCAGAGTTGAGGGCAACAAAAGTATGAACCAAAAGAAGGAACACATGCAGTGTAAAAAAAATAAATAAAAAATAAGATCAAAGAAATGGGATAGCTTTTCTCAAGGGGACACGTGTCTCAAGTAATCATTTCTCATGCTTAGCAAACCTGTCATAGAAACATCAACTTTGATGCTATCATACAGTAGCTTAACTAATACATTTAGAAATATTTACACTGTGATAACCCTTAAGGTAAAACCCTTAAGCCTCAAGGGGGAACGGGCAAGTCACGGCTAAAATTAGACCTGCAAACTGAGTGTGAAGCAGAGGAGCTCGGCACAACAACCCAGTCTGCTTTCATTAAACCTTATTTTTAATGCTGGATTGAAACTATACACTCAACTCAAAGGAAATCATGGCTTAAATTTTTTATTTTCTTAATTTATTTTTTAATGCAAACCTAGTTGGAAAGTTTTCAAATTTTATCATCAAGGAGTGAATGTTAATATTCATGGGCTCATTAAAGATTCATGGACACGCAGCTGCGTGTATGATTTGATTACATGGGAAACAGATGGAAACACTGTTTCTTTAGATGTGGAGATTTTTCTGTGTTTGTTTACCTGTCAAGACAAATAGAAAAAAACAAGGTGGTGAGTGATGTGCACCCAGGATCGCTGGAGGTTGCTGTGGGAAATGAATGATGGGATCAATAAATCTCGACAGAACGGTGCTCACATGTGCAGCAGTGGGGAGCTGCTCCTCCGTTCGCCGTGCTCAGGCAGTCATGCATTCACACAGATAAACAAACATCTTTGGTCATGTGAAAAATGCCGCTTGATGACTCGGTGGGAGGTGGATCAAGGATCAAATGTATGGAGTAATATGAGTGCCATAAAAAAGAAAAAAGGTAGAGAAAATAAATTAGGTAATATAAAAACAACTTAATGAATATGTGTAGAAATATAAAAGAAAAAAATAAAGAAACAAATAAATGTGGAAATTAATTGACAAATAAAAATAATATAACGCCTTTTCATTGATTTAAATGTTTTTAATTTATTAGTTTTATATTTATATTTTGAATTTTGATCTTGTATGTAATTATTTTTTATTACTCTTTTAAATGATTTTTTTATTTTTATTTTTTTTAAAGTTTCAAATTATTTTTTTTATTCGTAATTGCAACATTACGTCCGTATATAAACTACCGAATTGACCTGCTCTATTTTTAGCCATTCAAGTTTGAGCCTCATTTTAACCCCACTCATTGCTCCTTGAGCCAATCAGATTTAGGCATAAGTTGTCTGTTTCTTCTTTATGGGCTTTGTTGTTATATGAAAAACAGCTACTTTATTAATCATCTATCTCCCCTTAGCAGTACATCAAAATCTGTCTCATAATACACTTAAGATGATAAATAAACACAACAGTTACTGAATTTTTATATCCACAAAGCCTAAATTCAAAGATTGAATTTAAAAACAAACTTGACCAAAAAGCTGTCTGAACCTTAAAGTGTTTTTTTTTTTTTTTTTTTACATCTAAACCAACTTTCAGTGAGGTTCTTGAAAATGTAATGTTCTCTCTTATCATTCTGTTTTTCCATGAAAAATTTGTGCCTTTATGTGTCAAAGACTACAACTAAAATTGTTGTTTAAGTCACAAATTTAGTGTTACAATAGAATTGCAATTAAAGCATTGTCCTTCAACTTTAAAATTTATTGGTTTATTTTGTTTATATTTCCTCTTTTTAACAGATTTACTCTTTGTAGTGGCACTTCACATGAGTGGATGAAGCCCCCACTTATGACCTGATGTCAAATCCTGTAAGTACATGTTAAACCTCTGCAGGGGTGAGGCCAGAAGGGTAGCTTGGGGAATACAGACCATTTCTAAAATCTGACTAGCCCCCCAGTTGCTAGCCCGAAATAAAGTATGAAATTCTCACAAATATTTTGTGTGAACTGACCGTTATCTGGGTAACAGTCAGATGCCCAAGTGCAATTGAATGCAGCATGTAATGTACTCCTACATGTTGTTCTACATCAATACTACCATGTTCTTGATCATCATGCAGCATTAGCTCACCAACTGCCAACATGGTAATAGTAAAAGTTGTAAAACCACCAGATGTGATGATTGTTAAAAATGAAAAGTCTAGTTTTGTTGAAGAAACACTGATAAACTGCAAATTAGACTCCAAGTGAGTTTTTCTTATCTATGATGTCTAAGTATGATTAAAGTCACATAATGCAGGACGGTAATTAATTGTTGATGTAAAAACAAAATATCACTCACATTTAGTTTTGTACATTTTTTGCTTTACCTTTGATATTAAATGACCACTTCAGTTTCAAATTTCAAATTAAATTTTTCCTGAAATCCAGATCCTTTAAAAAAGAAAATCCTGTTCCACCGTTTCCCCAGTCTATGCTCCTGCTTAGCCCTCATCAGAAGTTTTCTAGACTCACCCCTGGGCCTCTTACAGAAGACAGGAGGCATAAATTTAATTTATAAGAACTTGAATTCGACTCGTACCATTTGTGACGGCCCCGGGCTTGTCAGCTTAATGACCTGCCATGTATATATGTAAATAGAGGTGTGTGAGTGCTTGCAGGTGATTCGCTGCTGTCCTCACACCTGGGAACCACCCTTCATCTTCGGCATTGGCCGCCATCTACTCTGACTTCCCTATTGCTACTTTTCCAGGATTGGTCACAGATGATTCCGACTTTCCTACGGCCAGCCAATCAGGAACACTCCTCCAACTTAAATGCTCCGGATCATCTTCATTCTGGGCAGCTGTGTCAGATCAGTGCACAGCGTGGTGAATGTGGTGAATTGTTTGAGCATGATTGCAGCTCTGTTTGCCAGAGGTTTTGGGTTTGCTGTCTTGTAGCTTATGTATTACTAACTGGTCACATTCTGCCTTGTGCTGGAGTTGTTTGCTCTTTGTTGGTGACCTGCTGGGTCCCTGGCTTGCTTCTATATTTCTTCTCTTTTTGATACCAGCCATTGTGGGCTTTATATTTCTCCTGTCACAGGATGCTTTAAGTTGGGTTATTGTTTATTTTTGGAGCTTGTTTTAGTTAATTGATCTTGCATGTTTTTTTTTTTGTTTGTTTGTTAGAAGAATGATTCCTTGGTTATACTTATTGTAAATAAATTTTGGTTTTATTGTATATAACTGACTCCAATCGTTTGTGTTGCCACTCCTTTTTCCCCTGGATATCATAGGGGTCGTAACACCATTATTGACACCTGTAAAAGCGCCCCTTAGTGCCTGAAAACCCATTTTAAAAAAGTTATTAATATCTTTAGTTGTGACTTAAGAGAATATTTGCTTAAGTAAACGTTTATCTTTTACTGAAGGGCTGCCATTACTTCACATCAGTGTAAAATCCACTAAAACAAGAAGAATCAAGGCTCCATAAGTCTTCCACAGAATCAGACTACAGGTACAACATGCATCCCCAGCTGTTGATGGACCACAGTGGTTTATATTAAAGTCCCAACTGCTGAGAAAAATGGAGACTGTTTTCTGCATAAATGTGCTATGACAGAGACCAGATGTGGAGAGAGTGCCAGCATATCCTGCACAATGTCAAGTAAATGCATAGCTCGCTCATCCACGGTCACTATTTTTTCATTGAAAAAAAAAACAAAACAAAACATGTATTTTAAACAATATTTTTGGTTTAGAAAAAGGTTAACGTTGTACAGACCTGATGATATCAGACTCTTCAGAATCTATTTCTGAAATGAATTTAATGTTTTAAAATGAATGTTGAAAATGTCAGACACTCGCCCCCTTTAATTAATGTGTTTTAACAAATAAAAAGAAATACCAAGTGTGAGTCATCCTACAAGTCTCATGATGCAAATATGTTGTAATAATGTCTGTCATCTTAAAAATGTGATTATACAAGAACATTTGAATAAAATTTTCACTGACAATTTTTATTCAACAATACCAGTAATTCCACTAATCAAGAGGCACCACAAAGCAAGTAACACCATGAAGACCAGCTTTCCAAACTGGTTAGGACAAAGTTGTGGACAAGAACGAATCAGGGTTACGTTATAAAACATTTCTGAAACTTTAAAAGGAACAATTAAGCATCATCACAAAATATAAAGTAATGAGGGTCAGTATCTGGTCCGTGCATCTTTAGTTTATTTAACATTTAATATTAAATGAACTGATAAAATATTTAAAAATCTGAAATAAATAATCTGATTTTTTCGGATTTTTCATTATCCTTTTAGAAACCGGAAACAAAAAGTTTAAATCAGGTTATTCTTGGACTTCAATTTGAAGATTTGAAAAAATTAAACTAGGATAATGACCTGGACAGAAATTGATTTTAGTATTTAATTAGTTGGATTTTTGTGATCCGGAAGTTGTTGTTTCCTATTTTGTGTTGTCCAAGTGGTGATATCTTATGGGGCTTAGTATAGTAGGCCAGTGGCTCCCAAACCTTTTGAGCCATGTGGCTGAAGACAAGATATGTTGGTGTTCAACAGGTTTTTAGATTCTTCTATCCCCTCTAATTTTACAGATTAATCTCTTTGTATTAATAGCGTTTAGTATTTTATTTATTTGATAAATGTCTACTTTTTACAGGGATCTGGCGAGCACTTGAAATTATCCTGGGACCCCAGTTTGAGAAAAGCTGTAGTAGCTATATGGCTCCCTCCATCTCCTTCAAAAACATGTGCTGGTTTTGGGTGGATGTTGACCCGTCATGGAAACAAGTGGTGGGATGCACTTAGAAATGGGCAATACCAACATTTTTCCTGTCAATATCATTAGTTTATGGTACTTTTTCATCAATACTGATACTGACATCGATATTGATACTTGGCCTTTAAAGGAAAATCGTGATTTCACAGTGTGCATAAATATCTTTATTGCAAGGGCAGTATGAAATATAAATAAAGTGAAGAACATCACTACTTAAAAGAAATGTTTTTAAAACAATAATTATACTTAGTAAATTAAACAAAAATAAGATATAGCTTTTTAAAATGATAAAATAATTAAACTACATATTAATATAAGATTATTCAAATTTATTAAATGGAAAATAAAAAATATATAATGTAATAACTATAATAAAACATAATGTGAAATAACCTGCATAAAAGCAGGAAAATATCTAAACAAAAACTCATCAACACTAACAGCTGCAGCATCATTAAGACATCTGAAGGAATACACTGTGGCTGGGCTTCACCTGCAATTTTATTGCCTAAAACTCTCAGAAGCATGTTTTGTATCAGCAGAGTGGAATCTTGATACTCATAAAAGTATCTAATCTGATATTTTGACAGGCTGATATCAAAGTATTGACTCCAGGGTATTGATCTGCCCATCCCTAGATGCACCACGGTGAGTCAGTGGTGGCTGCCTCGACATCCAAGCGTCATCGATCTAGTGGCACACAGAGGCCACGGTCGGTCGGTCGGTCGGTCGGTCGGTAGATAGATAGATAGACAGATACACACATGCACAAATGTGCATATATTTTGACAGGAAGTGGTTGAGATTATAGAAGGATTTTTTATCAAGTTTACTGTATTATAAATGTGAAAGTTTTAAAGTTATAACTGCTTCTGAAGGTTACTACTGTCAATGTCTTCTGTGTTGGCTTTATATATGTGATCATTATTACTTCCACCTGCTTCTTGATCTGTGTCAGGAGGAAATCTGCTTTTCTTAGTGAAGAAACACAGAAATATTTGTGCTGATTCTAGTGTCCTTTTGAAAATATTTGCTCCTGCTGGAGTGCTGTGAAGATGTATGTGTCTTATTCTTTATTCAAAGTGTATTGTCTTGCAAGATTTGTCCAAAAATTATACCATGTCTGCTGTGAACTGGGAAGATTTTCTCAGGCCGTTCAGCCTTTTGTGCCAGATAGATTATGTTGGTCTTTCTGTCTCATCGCAGTGGAGGCTACACATTTGTTCTCAGTGAAAATGAAAGTTAGATATCTGCCATCTCTTTCTGTTCCTTCAGCTATCATTCTCAGGACTAAAGACCTTTCAGTATTCAAGGCGAGGCTATAAATCTCACTAAAGCTGTACGTAACACGATCGTTTATCGTCAGAGTATTTTAGACTCTGGAGAAAAGTCAAAGCCCCTGCTCCAGAAATCAAAATGCTGCTTTGATATCATCTTTACTGTGAGTCAAATCATGCCAGAAACACAACAATCTGGTGGAAAAGCTCATCTGAAGTCCTTCATCAACATCTTCTGCATCATTTGTGAAGTTATAAGACCTCTAAACCAACAAAACAGTTTTCTTTTAGCTCTTAATTAATCAGTTTTACATAAAACATCATCTTCATTTCAGTGCACAACGGAGAAGCTGAAGAGTCGTACAAAATTATCTCACAACTAACATTCAGCCTTTTGTTTAAAAGTTCTTGTTCTCATACAAAAGCTGTCCTCAAACACTCAGAAATTTAGGCCATTTGCCAGTAGTTTTTTCCACTAAGTTAATGGATATTAATGAGCTGTTATCCATCTGATGTGACAGGCTACTTATACTTCCTCCCATGGAAAGAGGGCTCATTCTGCCTTGGGTACAGTGGGGAGAAAATCACTATCAATTATGTGATTGAAGCTTTTTCATGCCTGGTGATATAGCACATCCCGCTTCGTGACACACGGCTGTGAAGGATGTGAATGCATCTGAGAAAAATGTCTTTATGGATACGCAGGCCAGGAGGATACAAGGTCATTGAGCCCAACAGATAAAAAAAAAAGAGTTTGAAGTACAGAAGCTTCTGTGAATTTTCATTTGCCAACACTGAGGATGAAGCCACTGTAGCATGACAGATCTCATGAATTAAACAGTGATCTTATTAACTGCAGTCTATCACAGGAGCTGGCTTCCTGCAGTTGGCTGTGATTCACTCATTGCCATCTCTCATTGTTTTTATTAGCCAAAACGACAGTTTGACCACACATCAGGGGAAAAGAACCTCTCCTAGCAGGATGGCATGAATATGAGTTGCATTGAAGGAGGATGGGAGGGGAAGGGCTCTCCACCAGGACTATAGCATGCATGCACACGCACATACTCACACATGAAAACACAGACCAGATGCATCTCAATTCCAATTAGGTAATGGGAGCCGACAGCAGGCATGAGCAAACCACACGTGGACTCTGAGCCACAGATAGGAGGGTTGGACGGATCTTTTCAAGCTGTATTTCTGAGGCTCCATGACCGAGAGATATGTAAAGGCAGGTGGTCAAATTGAAATGAAGAATTTAGTGGCAGATTACATCTGGAGGAATGAGAAATGTATGCAGATTGTTATGGATGACAGTATGCAACTGAAGTTGGCTTACAGGTGGGAAGAAACTGAATGTCAAGGTGAGGTCCCTTTTCTCTTTTGCTTATATTGAACCAGTGGTGGCTGCACACAAAAAATCCATCTCAGGAGGATGAATATGGCTGCAGGCCAGTGGCTTCGATTTAAAAAGGTGGATCAACTGTGCACAGGTTGAAAATTTGCTGTCATAGATAAAACGTCAGTCATGCAGCCAACCGGCCTCTCCCCTCTAACTCAAACACACATACAGTAGCACAGATAACCCTGAGCTGACACACTGAATGAACTCTGCTAATCTGCTCACAATTTTAGCCATCCAGCTGAATTTTGCACATCTGTCATCCAAACATTTTGCCCTATCTGTTTGCATAAAGTAGTACATATTACCTTGCTATTATTCCCATCACCAGTATTAAGATTCTACAATCATGACACTTTCAGTCAGTCCAACGTGCTGACTCTTGATAGGGTTTGTCTTCCACCTACAGTAACCTAAATCCCTGCTATTGTGCTCAAATATCTGATTAGCAAGCATGTGGCAAGACTCAAGCCTGTGAAAGTCACTGTGCGGTAGCTAATGGTGAATGTGCATCTGGACATTTTACTGTATAACATCCTGGTCAAACTGTGTGCGCACTGTAATGTGAGATATTAAACTTTGGGGTTATGCTGCTTTGAAAAAGATAGGAAAATACAGGTTAGATAACTAGCTAATGCACATGCTTGACAGGTTTTTGGTCCAGGAATGGCTTTTAGCTATATTAGTAGCGGGCTAACTGAGTTGATCCAAGAACCAGGCAGCTACATGTTTCCAGGAATTCATCCTTTGGGCATGAAACCTTAGTTCACCTTATTCCTCTCTCCTGATTCTTAGCCATCCTATGCAGTGTCCCAGTCTCTCACAACTATTTCCAGTTCATTAGCAAATGAGGAACGGTTGAATAGTTGAAAAATGTGTCTATTCCTTGACCTCATTGGAAAATGTGACAAGTTAAAGGAAAGATGATGAGAGGAAAAGCAGATTGAATCAGAGTGCAATCTTGTGATGAAGTTACACAGAAGCTACATCCTAAAAGTAATTGTAATATAAGCCACACAACTAAATAATACTTCACTATTTAAGTTTAGAATTCAAAACTGGAAGAAAATGGCACAAAAAGTTAAATACAATGTTATCACAGGCTGTTCATGCTCATTCTACCGTTCTAGATTTATACACACATGAAGTCCACTTACAACAGCTAGATAAATATAATCGAGGGTTGCTTTGACAGTTGCAGTCACAAGGGAAGGAATTTTCTTCTTTCTTTCATAAAGGATGGTCCAGTGTTTCCTATACTGAAGGAGATAATAAAAGAAGCAATGGAGTTCATTTCCTTAGTGTTCATAGAATCAAAGCACTCTCATCATGGTTGCTTCTCAGATACTTACAGGTTATTTCACTCAGTTAGGAAATTTACTTTTATATAAAGCCCCTGAACACTAAGATCTTCTTTACTTTTTATTATATTTAAATGGAAACAATATCTTAATCTCCACATTAACTGTAGCATCTGATAAACACTTTGCATTACCAATACTTTATATATACTGTAAGTCAGTTTCTATGCTGTTGTAACATCTACATGTTTAAATAGGTATGATGTGGTTCTGATTGGTTTCAGCTTTTATGTTTTGGCCACAAAATGAATGTTTACAGTCTGGCATGATGGATTTACTTGTGACTGTTATTGAAAATCTCCCGAAAATCCATCTAATCCCAAATGTTATCTATTTGCAATTGACAGAACTAAAAATAAAGACTGAGTCGGCTAACCCAAGAATGACTTTAATATTCTAATTTTGTTCTTCATTAAAGGAGGGTTCTGAAAAGACTGGGTTATATTATTACCTAATGATTCAGATGATTAAATCTGGTATTTTAGGAGCTTGGAACAGAAACAGATTTTTAAAATACTTAAGATGCAGTTCAAAATAAATAAGACATAGCTCAAGTAAATCTCTAATGAGCTACATGTGACAGTGAACCAGGAGGCACAAAGTGGAAATAATGCTTAATTTGTGAAAGTGCATTCTTGAACATGGCTTTGTTTTCAAATGTGTGCAAATGTGGAACATAACGCATCTCCTAATTTTACTAATTAATACTTTACAATTACAATGCAGCAGTTATATTTTCAGCTCTAATGTTGCAGCACTTATAGGCGACCCATTTGAGGGCTGAGGTTGATAACTGCCAAATCACATCTCCTGTTGGGTCAATGCTTACTCTTTTCAGGCATCAGAGTTGCAGATATCATGCTGATGAGGGTCATGTACTGGATTTCTGCATGATGATGATAATATGTGGCTTTGGCCGACTCAACCCGCTCATGCATTCAAGCCTCAAGCGGATGAGCTGCTCTCCACCTGTTCCTCTTTTCCAGTTGCCAAAACTGACCGAATGTCTGGTCTCTGCCTGCAGCTGTCACAAATCCCAGAATGCCTGGCATGAATAGTACACTGGTTAAAAGGGCCAACAAACTGTCTGCTTGGTTTGGTTGGAGAGGGCACATCTTGGTGAGATTGAGATCCCTTTGCACCTCCAGCATTGGCTCAGACTCGGGAGTTACTGCTTCTGCCTGTTGACCTCACTTAAATGTTCTTGATGTGCCAACACTGGTACAGAAACACTAGTTAGAAAGAGAAAAAGATGGACTGGGCCCGTGCCATCTTTCCAGATGCTCTGAAACAACCTGTTACTCTTAGTATCATCTCGATGTGCTTTGCTGTTTCAGCTCTGCTCTCTTCTGTCAAACCCCAATGAGGGACGCTGGCTGAGCTAATGCCAATTTACTCGGATTGGAACTAAACAGCATATGGCTTGTGCTGCTGATCTCAATTTCAATGAAATTGATAATCCTTTGAGGAACTGTATTTTTCGATCCCTCCAGCGGGTTCATCAGACTGCTGTAGAGATAAAACGGATATTGTGCTGATATGGCCTAATGGTCCCTTTTGGCTGCTTTATAGGTTTACAGTTTTATTTTTAGGCCTACAGGAGGTGGTTTATGCTTTAAAGTTGCTGTAATGCTGTCCAAAAATCTTTATTTTTGCTCCTCTCTCTTTAGCATAGTCCTGTCACAAGGTCCAGCCTGTTCGAGTTGGTCAACTAGTTTTACAGCCACTTTGATTGATGAAAGAATTGATTTTGATCTACTGCAGGGGTCACAGACTCCAGACTTCTTAGTTGAGTGTCCTGCAGGTTTTAGATGTTTCCCTACTGCAGCACAGCTGATTCAAATACCAACAGATCCACCAGCCTCTTAAAGATCCGTTAATTTGAATCAGGTGTGCTGCAGCAGGGAATAATCTATAACCTGCAGGACACTGGCCCAAGTAGTAATCTCTGGTCTACTGAATAAATGATTAAATAGTCAAACACTAAAATACCTTTCAGATCTTATGATCCCGGATCACCCTCCCAGGCAGCTTAGATTATCAGTTTAAACTTTGCTTTTTGTCCCCAGAGTGACGACCAATTCAGATGTAGGCAAGTTCAATCCTCAAGAGCTGGGGCCCTGCAGGTTTTAGTTGTTTCCCTGCTCCAACACACCTTAATTTATATTTAATGGACCCAACAGCTTATCAAGTTCTGCTCAGTGACCCATTCATTTGAAAGAGATATTTTGAAACTGGGAAACATCTAAAGCTTGCAGGACTGCAGCTCCTAAGAAGACTGAACTTGATTGGATTAATTAAAGAACAGCCTTTAGTTTTTATTATTTTATATAGCTTTCATGCCTTTTAAGCGGAACAGGCTCCCTTACAACTGCAGATCTACTGAAACTGTTGCATCTTTTAAATCAATTCTTAAAACTCAGCTTTTTTACTCTTGCATTTAGTTAATTTCCTACTGTTTAATCTTATTGAATTTTATTACTCAATATTTGCCCTTACTCGTCATGACTTACCAGCATTATATTTCAAGATCTGTTTCGATTAGTTTTGTTACCATTATGTGTAAAGTTTAAGTACTTTGAAAAGCATTTTGTTCAAAAAGTTCTGTATAAAAGTTTTGATTCAACAGAGTTCAACATAGCTGCTCCTTTGCTTAATGCATCCAAACTAGCTGTGATAAAGGTATTATGGAACTGGGTTTCGTTGTAGTTAAGCAGAGAAAGAAAAGCCTGAACTTTGGCTGATTTTTAACTGTGGCAAACCCTAACGAAGGCTAAATTAGCGCCAATCTTGTCTCTTCTCTGGGCTCTCTCCAGCCAGTAAAAATCAGTCTGATGCTGACTGTTTTATCTCTTGCTCTATTACTTCTTTTTCTTTGCATCCTCCGATGGTGTTCTCTCGTGTTTCTTTGCTAAATGAGCCATGGTGTGTGTTCAAAACAGCCGATGTGTAGATATCCAGGTGCTGGTGTGTGATGAGGTGCCTTAAGTGAAACACAAATGAAACATAATGCCCAGACTAAACAGAAGTGCAGTTTTTCAGCTTTAGGACAACGCTGGGTGATGAGAACTCCAGGAACATACATAACGAATGTCAGTGTGCTATCAAAAGATTAAAAAGTTATATAATGGAGTTGTAAAAAAAAAATAACCCCTTGTCTTTTCCTTGAACCTCAAGAAAAACATCACAGGCTTAAGGATGAGGAAAACTACATTGCATCAATGAGAATTTGACCACACTTAGACTAAACTGGGCAGCACTGAAACAACAAATTTATCACAGTGCACATAGAAGAGGACCCAGGAACAGGCTCACAGGCAGGGGTCAGGCAGAAAACTTTTGTTTATAGATAACAACAAGCCTACAGTGGCAACAGACCTCCAAACAGCAACACAAAGGATACTAAACAGGGTGGACAAGGATCTGGGAATGAGTGAAAACAAAACAAAAAAAGGAGTATTTATACACAGGGAAAAAATTCCAAATGAGGAGCAGGTGTGGGAATCAGCAGTGGGAGACCAGGGGCCTCATTTATAAAACTGGGCGTAGCAAAGCAAACTACAGGTGGCGTCTGCAGTGCAAAAGGAAATGTTGCGCACTTTAACTGTCAGATTTATGAAAGCGTGCGCACGCACATCCTACGCCTGTTTCCGTTTATAAATCAGAATCAACTCTAAAGCAGGCGCACATGAGAGAACGCCTTCCCACGCCCACATGGTGGCTATAAATGGTCAGGTCAATGCCTGTAATAAGTATTAATCACATCATTTGCATTATGGCTTGGTAGGGAAGGAGTGGAATTTTTCGGGGTGTGAGGTAGAGATCCCGATCAACCACATTGAAAAACATAAAAATGTTTAGTTGGTGGGCACGGCATGGACATTACTTGTGGCAGAAAGGCAGAATAGTAGCAGCTGGTGGCAGATGCTGTCATCGCAGTGTCAGAAGGTAAGACACACCAGAGGCATCGAATGTTGCGGCTGGATATCTCAGTTGGTAGACGCTCCAGTCTGTCCAAATCTGCTGAATTTCAGAATAAATGACCAAAGCTTACTTTTCGCATATTCTTTTACTGACTGGTAAAAGTTGGCTGCAGACTGTCCACCTCATAATTTTCTTGATTTTATTCTGTACCATTGGTGTCGCAGTTTTTCCCATATTTTGTGCGTACGCCATGATCAGTTAGGAACATTCTCCCGCCAAGTCTGGTTTTTATTAATCCCATAAGTTGACTATATGCCGGTTTTTGTACCTACACCAGCTTTATAAAAGGCCCCTGGTGTGTCATGAACAGGAAGTAAACTTAAGTGAAAACACAAAGGAGAAAGCTCTAAAATGAAAGAAGAAAGAAGAAAAACTAAAGCCTTAACTTGAACCAGAGGACACATAAAACAAAATTTCAAAAAGAACTAAACCAAAACCCATCTACCATGAAAAAAATGAAACAACATCATAGTCACAAGCTGCTCACACAGCCTTCAATCCTCACTGTTATCTACACAATCCCCATTTGGTACAGCTGATAAACACAGTTATATCAAATATAATTATCTCCTTTTGCTCCAGTGATGCAAGGAGATAATAAAAAAGCAGTGGAGCTCCTTTTCTTAGTATTTACAGAACTCAAACAGCTCTTATAATGACTACTATTCAGATACTTCTGGGTAATTTCTCTGAGTCAGAAACTTTTTTAAGCAAAAATGAGTAATGAGACATTTTGGTCAGCTCAGCAGCAGTGGCTTCAGTGGGAGATAAAAAGTTATTTTGGTTTGGACTTTGCTAGTCTGCACAAAAAGCTGTATAAAATACTGGAGTAGGAAGGACACGGCATTCTTAAAGCCATACTTACAAAAATTAGACCAGTTTAAAATAGCAGATTTTACTTTTTTAATAAGTTTAAATAGCGTGATTGTTTCACTATTTGGAAAATAATAAAGTGAATATTTAATCACAGCAATCTCGAATCTCTTTTGACTTCTTGGTCAGATCTCTCACCACGAGTGTATCAACATACAAGAAGAAGAGATATATTTACACTAAATAATAACCAAATGAATATGAAGGTGAGAAAATTACGTAACTTATGTCATAACTGTAACCTTACAAGGTGAGACGTTGAAATACTACATCCCTTTTTACAAACCTACTAAAATGAAATGCTAGTTAACGATCTCCAGCCTAATTAAAGGTCACAGACGTATTTGAGATGCTTCGAGTGAAAAGCACATGCTCACGTCTGCATGCATGCACATGTTAAAATTTGATTAATTCTTAAGGCCTGGAGGACTGGACGTTCACTGCATGTCTCTCACAGAGATGAACCATGCGGGAAGTACAGTACATATTTTATCAGATTACTTTAGATCACAGGACTGAGCCATTTGCGATGCATATTATTTAACATTTCATATGGTGCACATAAATGATAAATTATCCATAGTTACAGTAAATATTGTGACAGCAAATACTGCAGACAAAAGAAGTAAATTGGCCCTTTAGGACGTTTAGCAAGCATTAGGTTCACCATCTGTGTCACACTTCCATGATCCAGATTTTTTCATTATTAATTAGAAGCAAGCTCATCTCATGTAACATATGATTCAGATGAACTTCAAAGTGTCAATACTGCAATGTGATTTTATGCATGGACACAATCAGAAAAAAATAGTTAAACTCAACTATTTTAATGGCTTCAGTATTGCAATATTACGTGTGGTTAAGGTCTTGGTCCACCCATGCACACTGAGCCAAAAGGGAAAACCAATTCTCATTAAAACTGCTACACAAACTGATTTATTGCTCATGCTTCCTGATGCTTGTTAGTGCTCAATATCCATTTGAAAGATGAGCATGTTTGGTCTGCCAGAAGATTGTGAACGAATCCATTTCAGTAAAGAACAGTCAGATGCCCAGGTTTCTTCTCACACTCGTTTAATTACAAGTGGAATCGAGAAACTAAGATTGTAGAACGTGTTATGTTGTCCAGTGCAAAAAATAAATAAGTCATTGTAGCTTCATCTAAGGAAGTCAAAGAGAGGACAGTAAACTGTCCATGGATGTTCCAACAGAACGTAGGTGCACTAATTAGTCCAAAAATCCATCTTTTTTTACTTTCTGTGGCACAATAAGAAGAAGAAGCGAGGTTCATTCACACCTTCTTGTTCTGGTTAGAGATGGCTGATACCTAAACTGCGCCTCCCGATACAGCTACTAGTTTATGGTACTTTTCCATTGATATCTTTACTGATAGAGATGCTGATACTTTACTATTTATTAATATGATCTGATTTTATTTATGTACTTATTTACTTTATTTACAAAATCCTCTTACTTACTTTTACATTTGTTAATTTGTTTTGATGTTTTTATGTGTCCAGAATAATTTTTAAATGTCTGTTTTTTCCTCACAATAGTCTTGTCTAGTCTAGTCTTCTTCTCTAGTGTGTGTGTGTGTGTGTGTGTTTGGAAACAAGGGTACTTGTTGGCATAGCAACCTTTTTGTTTTGTTTTATTTTTACACATGACTTTTAGTTGCTTAGTGAATGAAAAATGCTATATAAAGATTAATTGATTGATTGATTGATTGATACTGTATTGCAAGGGCCATATGAATTATGAGTATATAAATACTTGAAAGTATTGCTGATAAGACTATAATAAACTATATGAATGAGTATATCAAATGAATATAAGATTATAATTAATCTGTTTAAAATGATAAAATAACAGATTAAAACAAAATTTAATATATTATAATATAATAAAATATGAATGCAAAAGGAATGAATGAAAAGATTATATATAATTGTAATATAATTAATTTAATAAAACTCTCAGAAGTGAAAACAAATATTATGTTTGTATTAGCACAGTGGTATCTCTCACTAAAGGATCTGCTCCAGCTTCAGTCTTGTCGTCTGTAGAGTCTGAATCTGCACCGAAACCATTTCTGTTCCTTTTTATGGCAAAATCACTTCACTGTGTTGTGCTTTTCCTTAGCGTTTCAGAAAATGAAGCATTACTTTTTCTGGTTTTGTTTACGTTTGCATCCTTTTTGGCTCACAAAAGTCAAATTTATTTCTTCACCGTCTCTTTCTTTTGTTCTTTTTAAAACTTTTTGATGACTACATTGCACTACTACAGTATTTGCTTCCTCTCTGCCACAGTTTGACCATCATCATAAACTGGGGTACATTATGTGTTGGGGCCTCCATGGGTAATCTTTTCCCTTAACATATTCTGTGGACACACAGTGGTTTTTGTTTCTGTCCCTTCAGCCATACAGGATCAATTTTTGCAGTATATTAGTGCACAAATGTTGAAGCTTGTGTACAAACATGCACAAATCTAATATTAGTTACAACAAAAATGTAAATGTCTTACACCAGTAACAACTGCATACATGAACTGTACAGAAAAATGCAACATAAGTTCATATACACACACAAATATATACTAATACTATACTATACTATACTAACTGCAGGCCTGCAAGAAGGAGAAGTTTCACTACAGATTTGAACATAGACACAGTTGACCTCTGCATGTAGCTTGTTCCAAAAAGCTGGCCCAAAGTGACTGGAAGCACCCTCAGCAGATTTGGATCTAATTCTGGAAACAAGTAAAAATCCTGCCCCTGATGAACTGACGGGGTTATAGTCAGAGTGGACTGCCAGAACATTAAGTGTGCCATAGACAACAGTAAGGGGATTTTAAAGGGTGTTGATCAGGAAGCCAACAACGACTTTCACACTTCACAAAAATGTGCAATTTGAAGACATGAAGACATGTACATGAGCAGATTCGGTATAACTTTTACACACTAATTCATATTGGATAGAACTCTATGAGCTCAGGCAAAGATGGATGTTTGTCTGTATTTTTGTCAAAGCAAGGTGTTTCTAGTTTTGGGAGAGGGGTTTTCTTGGAAAGCCGTGCTTTTTGGTACCTTCACCAATGAGCCAGCCGCTGTGACTGATCCCTCACATGTTCTTGTTTGTAACTCTGGTAAGTAAACATTCTTAATGCGATGAGATCAAAGTATAGCACTGTCAGCTTATACCTGACACTCACTGGAGACTCTGTCTTCCAAGATATCGTAGGACATGTATGAATATTTGTGCATTATTTTTCATAAGAAATCATACGAACCATTTGTGAGAGCAGTCCACAGGCTACACAACTGCCAGAAAGAGCTCGAGTCTTGATTACAACAACTTTGTTAGGGTGGAAACTCATTTTGAGATGATTACTAAGACTGACTGGACAGATCCAGAGCTCCAGAGCTGGTGCTTTGCTTAATGTTTCTACAGAGCTGACAGCTGCAGCAGACAGATGAGTCAAAAGTTTTATTTGTTTGAATGATGCATGCTTTTGCAGGAAAAACAGGCATGATGAGTGGTGTGCGCTGAATCACCACGGTACCATGCAGCTGTGACAACCTCAAACTCAACATCATCACAGCCTGAGTCGATGGTGGTTGTAGGGAGTGGTCGAGAATATTAGACAGAAAAAATCAAAACAGTTCATTTGCAATAAGAAACGTGAGAGTATGAGGGGTGTGGAAGATAGTTAACCAGTCAGAGAGCAGCCTCAGGTCATCACATAAACCTACAGAGGGTATAAAAGAGATGGATGTGATTGTTTTGTTAACTTATGTTTGACCATTGTTCCCTGCACTTTGAGAGGCTGTGAATTTAATCCCCCTCCCCTAATATTTACCCTGGTGTACTGTCAATTTCACTCTAACTGTCTACGTACCCCACAAACAGTGATATTCATATCAGGCTAGAACTGATAATGTTCCTGCAGACTTTAATCTAATCTTTTTTTAAATCATAGATGTCGCCCCCTGCTGGTGGACGGGATAAAGTTTAAGGCCAGATTGGTTTGATTTTTGATGAAATAATTAAAAGAATGCTTTGATCCAGTTCATGCATACACCCAACAAGTAGATTAACTAAACAGCCAGTTATTTATTTCAGTTTACTGGTCTGGATGATCCAGTTGAAGCCTGCAGCCATGTGTGTGTTTGAGCCTGAGTGAGGAGCACCCACACATTTTGTTACACAGCTATGAGTTGGGTTAATCCATGAATTTATTATTATACAGAAGATAACTGGATTATTTGATCCAAATATTGTAGCATACTAATCTGTAGATGTGGATTAATAACAGCTTTGTTTCCGTTTGGTTTTTAAATTATTTTTAATTCACAGCAAGAAATATCATAATTTATTTGCAAATTGGGGTTCAGCAAAGATGTCTTTGCACATATCCAAGGAAATGGGTATGTCTGAAAATGTATTTTTGAGACATATCTCACAGAGGGTCACCTGAATGAGGGACAGGACGAATGAAAATCAAAACAGAAGAAAAGATATTTTTGACTTTTAAAGATGCTGATGAACATGAGAGTAATGTCCGTAGTTTATGATAGTTTGTGTTTATTTTAACTTTGTCTCTTTTTAGTCTCTTCAGTGGTGGAGAAATAAAAATGAGTGGAGGATTTTACATTTTGTAAACAACCCTCAGGTCTAAATGTGCTTTCTGTAATGATCCATTTGTGATGATTTCTCATGCACTTAAATACTTGAAAGAAATGCTGATAAAACTATAATAAACTATATTAATGAGTACATAAGATGAAAATGAATCTTTTAAAAAATGCTTAAATAGACAACAGATTATTTCTAAATTTTAAAATTATATAATTAAAATATATATGAATGGCTGTTTTACCATAAAGTGATGCAAAAGGTCTCAGAAACTGTGTGTATCAAATATGATGAATACAACTTTAAAGGGTTAACAAGAAATAGCAAGAAGCACATGCTTATTTAATCCTATCCCTTTTTTCACTATTAATGAAAAATAATCACAATTACTTTCTGTTTATGTTTGTCCCTTATCCTAAATACCATTAATGTTAACCCAATAACCCACCAAAATGCTCACATATACATGTTTACCGCTAGAAAAGGTTTGAGGTAAACAAAATAAATTATTTTTGGCAAAATTTGTCTGTGTTTCAAAAAATAAATAAATAAATGGAGAGTTTTGATTTGTTCATTATAGATTTTAGCTCCCGAGGAAAATAAACTTTAAATCTGTGTGCAGAAACATTTAAAACACAAGTTCTGTCCTTTTCCTGCTTAAATCTTACCTAAATATTCTCTATGCCCACAAATATGGATTAATTATGAGCTGTAATATAAATTTTTAGCTGAGGCGTAGTTAAATTATCGTAACACCTGCGTTAAGCACCGTCCAGTTAAGTCACTTCTGTGTGATGGAACTTAAAAATACTTTAATGTAGATTTATTTTCTATCAAATAGCATCCTACTACATTTTACTTGAAGATGTACAAAATGGGAGTATGTGGTAGCAGTCTTCGTCATTAATATGGTATCCTTATTGTGAAAGGTTGGACATCCCTGAAGGCTTTTTCCTTTTAACACCAGCCACCCCATTCCTTTCTTTTTCTGTCCACAGATCTCTGCTGCCTCCACTATGACAGCAAAATTCAGCCTTGCTTAGTTTGGAAATCCATCACAACACATAACATCTTTAACCCAGAGCAGAGGCAGAAAGCAGCCTGTATTTTATTAGACTGGATATGAGAAGAGAGGATGGAGAGAATAGAGATGTGTGATGGGATAAGAAAGAGGAGAGTGAACAAATGTTGAGGGTGTGTGCGGGCTTGAGATTATGGAGGAATGCCTGTGGTCCGGGCCAGTCTCCATTGTGGATCTTGAAAGGATTTTCCACACAATTTTTAGCAGCAGACAAATTGAAGCAAGGCTCCGTGATCAGCAGAGCTTCGTGGTATTCAGTGTCCAACAGGTTACTTGAACTCTGAGAGTTTGAACATTTTTTTGCATTTAGAAGCTTCTCATTAGATTTTACTCTACATGGAGTTGGATATTTTGTGAAATGGTACAAATTTATTTAACCAGAATATGCAGTTAGAGCTACTTTAAGGAAGTTACTACTTATTATCACAACGCAGTGCAAGTTCATTAAAAAAATACAAAGTATACTATAAAAATACTGACGATAATATTGAAGGAATTGATTTGAAGTCTTAACCAGTTTAAATTAGAAATTTGCCCGTTAGAAAACTGCACACCTATAGTAACTGAGTATTTCTCTACAACCACAAAGTCCATTTCCATACTTTTAGAGTCAGAGTAAAGGTGTTAAGATATGTAAGTATAAGTATCAGTCAGGGACGGTTTTTGCTATGGGCAAGGTTGTCGACCGCCCAGGGCGCAATCTATTTGGAGGCGCACGCGCGCCCTCAAAATAAATAAATAAATAAACAAATAAATAAAAATCGCCATTTTTCTAGACTAACACCGCTCAGTTCCGCGTCAAGTTAATGGGCGCTGGGGCGTCCCTACTATCGTGTCAACTTGCTGCTGAGAGTCATGTACACAGGTTGTGTGTGTGTGTGAGAAGAAAAGCCAGTGTGGGAGACAGGCGGGGGATCAACTCGCAACTGCAGAGGTTGAGAGCAGGTTGAGTCTCACTCTCAGGGGAAAAGCAAGGAGGAGCCTGATCCTCTGTGTGTTTGACGGACGGAAAAGGTGATGATACGTCAAGTCAGGGGTGTATCACGGACAAAAGACCAAAGAAACCATCAGGTGCCCAGAAAGAGAAGGAAAAGAAGAAGAGGAGAAACGCTCAAAAGATAAAGGTATGCAGGTCTCTATGAGTGACGTTAATTGTGCATGTAAAGAAACAGTGGCATATACACTATTTATCCTCTTGCTAATATGTTGGTACTTAGCCACAGAAGACGACTGTATTTGGTTTTTAGCTTTACTTAAGCAACTCTTAAAATTTGAGGCATGAAAACATGCAGTTAATTTCACCAATAGGCTAGTTTGTGTTTGCAACACAACAAGTGCAAGTTCACATGGGCCTATTAGTCTGGGAAGTTGGTAAACAACAGTACATCCTGACTGGAACTTTTAATGCTGTACGTGGATCTATGCTAACTTAAATAACTTATATAACATTCATGTCAATGTACACTGACATGACATTTTGTAAGCTTTATGGGATATGGTTTTTTCAATAATTTGTATTGTGTTATGCTTAGTTAATAAGATGTTAACACATTATAATAATTTGTGCATTATTATGGTTAATTTTAATTGGGTAACTGATGCATGTTAAGTGTGATGTAACTTACATATTGTGTCTTAATTGTAAATTCAGGGGCACTTCTGAAATATTTTGGAGCCACTCCCACTGACCAAAATGAAGGGCCACCTCCCTCTGCAGCCACACAGGCCTTCCAGATGCTTCCTGGAGTCTGATGAGGAGGAGCCATCAATCTCTGCAGCCACATCTTTGCAGCACGTGTCAGGTGTGTGTGTGTGTGTCAGGTGTAAACAGGATGAAAGACCCAGGTTGAAAAATCTGCTACAGTCTGAGCACCGAATTCAGATTATGTTAATTATTATTACTATTTTTTATTTATTTTATTTTATTCATTTGTATTTGTGTGATGAAGGATTTGTGCAATTTACATTGGTGTTTACATACTTCATTTCATTTATCTACACTACCGTTCAAAGGTTTGGGGTCACTTCCCTATTGAATCCCATGGCAAAGTGACCCCAAACCTTTGAACGGTAGTGTATCTTATTGTTTTATCTAATCTTGTTAAGCAGAAATGAATGAAGAGCATGCATCTTTCTCTTTGGAACGATGCAGCTGTAGCTCTAAACCTCTTAATGTGTGAGCATTATCTCTGCACAGTGAAGCAGAACAAAATTAGAAAAGTTTTAACTGTTCAGGCGAAATCTCCAAAACGGCCATTTTCTCACAGTTTGGCACCATCTGATGTTAACATCCACCAGTTGGAGGACCTCAGGTTTTAAAAGGTTAAAGCAATGAGACTATCTGAAGAATCGCTTAAAAAATAAAATGTTAATATGGTTTTAGATTCTTGTAAAGTCAGAGATGATTATGATTTCATGCTCATATAGGCTGAAATATTTACTCTGTAACATGAAAACTGGTACATTATATGACATGTACAAAAAACTGAAAACCATAAATATTAAATTAAATTAAATTAAATTAAATTAAATTAAATTAAATTAAATTAAATTAGATTAAATTAAATTAATTTAAATTGTGATGTTTTAGTCATACTAAAACTCTTATTCTTAACCTTTTGAGGCAAGAAAATTGCAGATTAAATTCACATGTTCTTGTAAAGTTATTGAAATATAGATGTGTGATGGTGTGGTGTGAGCAATGTGAAGCTGAAACAGAACTTACATTAAGATTAGCTTCTTTAAGTATTTGCAAGAGACAGAAAGTCCTTTCTGCTTAAAGCCATTAAATTATTTATTTAAAAAAGCCAAAACAAAACAAACAAAAAACAAGAAACAAAGCCCACTACATTTTAATTTCCCCTCAGAAGATTAATGATATTTTTAATTCTGTTTTTTAATAATAAAACTATTTCTGTTTTCTGTCATTCATGTAATTTTATTTCAAATTCCTATGAGGCGACACATGTAGAGCTATATTTATTAAATTTAATGGAAGAACATGTAGAATATTATCAATAAATATAATCATGAAGGCGTAAATAAAAGCTTTGATATAATAGACAGATTTAAGCATTCAGAGAATTCAGTAATGGTGAGTAATGTCTTTTTATGTGAACACAGCACCCTGTATTACCAACATGCACGGATTATCTGCAGTCCCATGGAAACCATCCTCCAGCTTTAACATCTCACTGCAGCATTAAATTTAAATTATAGATTAAAACGTGGAGAGATGCATTCAAATGACTAATGGCTTAAGCTCACTTTACCCTTTATTTACAGGGTTGAATTAACCCACCTTTTGTTAGTTTTATTTTTACTGGTGGTACACTGAGAGTGTTTTTATTATTATTGTTCACCACTTAAAATTATTTTATTTGTAATTTCATTTGGAATCTTAAGTGGAAATTAAATCTACAAACTGTATCCACGTGAAGAGGCCTATCCTTGTCAGAGTGTCTCAAACACGGCCCCTCCTGCAGCCATGATGCTGAATATTATTTATATATGAAATGAAAAAAACTGCCTTTGGTTAAAGCTACATTTTCAGAAAAAAAATCCCATCAGCAAGGCCATGACCCTTCCCTTAATCCACTGTTTTCAGCCACTCGCTGCCTGAATGCCAGAATGCAAACCATGCCACCGTCCTCCCTTTCCCCTCCCCCTGCTCTCAGCAGAGAAAACACTGTCTCATTTTACT